>NW_026126003.1:0-345531 GCF_943737965.1 Phodopus roborovskii | reverse complement strand
TAGACAATAAAATATGACTATAAAAACATTTATTAATTCATATTATTCAAATATATGTGATTTGTATATTGTGGCGCGCCCCTGACCCGCAGGGGAAGAAGACCACCGACACGAGGATCCTTCTCTGATCACACTTTATTGAAGCACTTCTTGATTGAGGGAGAGCTGGAGATGAGGGGCACGCAAGCAAGGAAGGGAGTGGCTTATATCTAGGCAGGATGGGCGTTCCTTCCTGAAAGGACACCAGTCAGTCTGGGATTGGTGCATAGCTGTTGCCAGGCAGACTCGAGGAGGGCACGCGCCAAAAACAGGGTTGTTTACAACAGTCCTCGGCGCCATCTTGTAATGGCGAATTGTGTGGGTTCCCACAGTATATGAATATATTATTAACATATATGAATATATATGTATATATGAACATGAGCATATATCTTCTATATATGAATATACATGCAAAAATATACAAGATCTACTGAGTTCAATTGCATGTGTTTAGTGGTAATCATTTGGGATTGCAGTCTTTAGCTGGATTGATTTATGTCAACTTGATAAACTAGAGATAGAGATTCCTGAAAGGAGGGAACCTCAATTAAGAAAATGCCTCCATCAGACCCTGCTGTAGGATCCACACCACCAGAAAATCTAGGAAACAAGGAGGACCCTAAAAGAGACACACATGGTCCCCCACAGAAGGTTGAAGGGATATCTCCTGAGCAAATTGGGAGCATGGAGGAAGTGGAGAGGCAGTTAGGAGAAAGAGAAGGGGGAAAAAGGAGGGGAGAGGAGGGCATGAGGAGAGCAGAAATATTGAGTCAGGGAAAGAATAGAGGAGAGCAAGAAAAGAGATACCATAATGGGAGCCATTATAGGTTTAAAGAGAAATCTGGAACCAGGGAAATGCCCAGAGATCTAGAAGGATGATCCCAACTAACAATCTAAGCAGTAGTGGGGAGTCTACCTTAAATGCCCTTCCCCGATAATGAGATTGATGACTACCTTATATGCCATCCTAGAGCCTTCATCCAGTAGCTATTGGAAGCAGAGGCAGACACCCACAGCTGAACCCTGAGACAAACTCTTAGAATCCAGTTTAAGAGAGGGAGGAGTGATGTGCAAAGGGGCCAAGACCAGGCTAGAGAAACCCACAGAAACAGCAGACCTGAACAAGGAAGAGTTCATGGACCCCAGACTGATAGCTGAGAACCAGCATAGGACCAACCCAGACCCCTTGAATGTGGGTGTTAGTTAGGAAGACTGGGCAGTCTATGGGGCCTCTGGTAGTGGATCATTATTTATCCCTAGTATATAAATGGACTTTGGAGCCCATTCCACATAGAGGGATACTTTCTTAGCCTTTACACATGGGGGAGGGCCTAGTCCCTGCTCTGAATAATATGACAGACTTTGAAGATACCCCATAGAAGGTCTTTCCCTCCCTGGGGAGCAGAAAGGGGATGGGGGTTGGGGGAGAACAGGGGAAACTCTGTCTCAAAATATTGGGTGTAGACATGACTCAGAGGTTACAAGCACTTGATATACTTGCAGAGAGCCCATATTTGGTTCCCAGCACCCATGAGTTGATGCAAAACCATCTTTACCCTCTTCTGAATTCGATGAGCACCTAGTGTAATATATGATACACATACATATAAGCAGGCAAAACCCATGTGCATAAAGTAAATGAATCTAAAAAAAAAACAAATTTAATTGAAGAAAGAATGGATAGAGAGCAGGGCTACATAGATAGCTCAGTGAATAACATAATTAAAGCACAAATATGGAAGCCTGGGTTTGAACCCACTGAGTGCCAGTTGGGCATGACAACATCCCTGCACACTTAAGTACATGTGTATGAATTCACATATGAACATCCATATGTATATACTCAAACCATATATACATGCACATTTAATTGGAAAGGGCTACAGAAAGAATGTTTAGGCTTTGAGTTACTTTGATTTATTTACCTTACCTGTCTGCCTGTTATTGTTATTTTGTTCAGTGCTCATGTTTTCAAAATGCCTTCTAAATATTAATATTTACACCCCTGGACCAAGGCTGTACTCAACTTTTTGCAGGGAAGCTTGTTTTGTGGTGAGGCAAATGCCATGACACCGGGATTTTGCATTATGTTCTTTAATATTTGTTCTGCAGAATAAAGCAGAAAGTTAGGAAATGGGAATTCCATGAGTGTTTCTTGAGTCTTTTCCTCTTCTGATTACTCTATTGTCTATCTATAATGTCTCTTCATTTATCTGTATGTCCATAATCTATCATCTATCTAATCTACCCATCTATCTACCCATAAATTCATCAATCTATACACTCATCCATATGGCAAATGTCTATCACCCATCTATCTATAATGACTGTTTATCATCTAGCTAGCTAGCTATCATGTCAATCATCTAACATCCATCATTATTTAATCTACCATTTACTATATGTCATCTGTATATCATCTATTTAACTCTCGTGTATCTGTAATCTATTCATCTATATATCTATAATCTATCATTTACACAATTATTATCTATTTAAAATTTCTCCATTATCTATATCTATTTATCATCTATTTATATATTTATCAAACTTCAGCATAGCTTTCTATCATATACCATCAATTATCTATCATGTCAGTACATCCATCATTCAACCATCCATTATATATGTATGTATGTGCATCTATGTGGTTTGAAAAAGAATGACCCCCCCCAAGCAACATAAAGTACTTTGGTGTAACGCTTACCAAACAAGTAAATGACCTATATAATAAGAACTTTTTGTGGCTCTAAAGAAAGAAATTAAAGAAAATACCAGAAAATGGTAAGATCTCCCATGCTCTTGGATAGGTAGGATAAACATAGTAAAAATGGCAATCTTGCCAAAAGCAATCTACAGATTCAGTGCAATTCCTATTAAAATCCTACCACAATTCTTCACTGACCTTGAAAGGATAATAATCAACTTTATATGGAAAAACAAAAGACCCTAGCCAAAACAACCCTATACAATAAAAGAACTTCAGGAGGCATCACCATTCCTGACGTTAAGCTCTACAACAGAGCTATAGTTCTGAAAACAGCCTGGTATTGGCACAAAAATAGACAGGTAGACCAATGGAATCGAATTGAAAATCCTGACATTAACCCACACACCTATGAACACCTGATTTTCGACAAAACAGCTAAAATTATACAATGGGGCAAGGACAGCATCTTCAACAAATGGTGCTGGCACAATTGGATGAGGGTGTGTAGAAGACTGCAGATAGACCATGCACAAAACTCAAGTCCAAATGGATCAAAGACCTCAACATCAATCCAGCCACATTGAACCTCTTAGAAGAGAAAGTAGGAGGTACCCTTGAACAAATTGGTATAGGAGAATGCTTCCTGAACATAGATCCAGGGGCACAGACACTGAGAGAAACAATTAATAAATGGGACCTCTTCAAACTTAGAAGCTTCTGTAAGGCAAGAGACACAGATGACAAGACCAAACGGCAGCCCACAGACTGGGAAAAGATTTTCACTAATCCTATATACGACAAAGGGCTGATCTCCAAAATACACAAAGAACTCAAGAAACTAGTCAACACACAGCTAAGATATCTGAACCTTCTTCGAATCCCCCAAGACAGCGCCCCTTACCAGCAAGAAGTAGTTTGGAAAGAACGACGCCCAAATTCCCAAATATTGTGTATAAATGTTTGTTTTCATTTAATTGGACTTTGTTATATAAAATTAAATAAATAAAAAGAAAGAAAAAAAAACTAGTCAACAAAACACCAAATAACCCTATTAAAAAATGGGGTACAGAACTGAAGAAAGAATTCTCAATAGAGGAAATCAAAAAGGCTTGAAAACACTTAAGAAAGTGCTCCACATCCTTAGCTATCAGGGAAATGCAAATCAAAACAACTTTGAGATACCATCTTACCCCTGCCAGAATGGCTAAAATTAGAAACACCAATGATGACTCATGTTGGAGAGGATGTGGAGAAAGGGGAACACTCCTCCACTGCTGGTGGGAGTGCAAACTCATACAGCCATTTAGGAGATCAGTATGGCGGTTCCTCAGGAAAATGGGAATGAGTTCACCACAGGACCCGGCAATCCCCCTCTTAGGTATATAGCCAAATGATCCACATCCATGCAACAAAGACATCTGTTCAACTATGTTCATAGCAGCATTATTTGTAATAGCAAGAACCTGGAAGCAACCTAGATGCCCCTCAATTGAAGAATGGTTAATGAAGATGTGGCACATCTACACAATGGAATACTACTCTTCAGAAAAAAATAATGGTATCTTGAAATTCGCAGGCAAGTGGATGGCACTTGAAGAAACCATCCTGAATGAGGTAACCCAGTCACAAAAAGAGGAACACAGTATGTACTCACTCATATATGGATTTTAGACATAGAGCAAATGATCACCAGCCTATAATTCACACCACCAGAGGAACTAGTATACAAGGTGTATTCTAAGAGATCCATATAAAGTCCCTCACAGAAGCAGGAAGGGACAAGTCCCCCAGAGCTCAGGGGAAGTGGGGGGCAGCAAATGGAGAGAGAAGTAGGAGAAAACAAGGGGGAGGAAAGGAAAACATGTGAGACCAGGAAGATTAAGCCCAGTTAGGAATAGAAGACAGGAGAGAGAGAGAGAGAAAGAGAGAGAGAGAGAGAGAGAGAGAGAGAGATCATAAAAGAGGGAGCCAATATTGGTTTGAAGATAAAATTGAACACAAAGAAAGGTCTAGAGAACTACAAGACTGCTGAGAACTAACAATTTGAGCTTCCGTGGAAAGGCTACCATAAATGCCCTTCCATGATAGTGAGATCAACAACTAACTTATCCATAGAGCCCTCAACTAATGTCTGTTGGAAACAGGAGCAAACACCTATACATAAACACTGAGTCGAAGTGGAACCCAGATGCAGATGGAGAGGACAAGACCAGGCTGCAGAAACACATAGAGACAGCTTACCTGAACAAGGAGGAGCTAACGGGCCCCCAGATTGATAGCTGGGAAGCCAGCATGGGACTGACTCAGGTCCCCCTGAATATGGGTCTCAGCCAGAAGGACTGAGCAGTCAAAGGGACCTCAGACAATGGAGCCATGATGTATCCCTGGTGCACAAAAGGACCTTGTGAACACATCCTCCATGGAGGGATAACTGTCTTAATCTAGAGACAGGAGAGAAGCCCTAGTCCCTACTTCACATGACCTGTCAGATCTCCATGACCCCAACTGGATGGCATTCCCCTACATATGGAATTGGGGTGGGGAGATGGGAGGGGAGGGTGGTTAGAGTACATGTGAGAGGGCAGAGAGTGTAAAAGGGAGGGAAGGAGGGAAGAAGGGAAGCAGGGAGGGAGAGAGGGAGAGAGGGAGGGAGGGGGAATTGGGATCGACATGTAAAATAATAAGAAAAAAAATGCTTTGACTCCAAAATTTAAGTACAAGGACAAGTTATTGGGGAAAAGGATTTCTATTTTTGTTTCCACAGAAAATGAAAAGATGTGGATTCCTTCCAGACTAATGTGGTTTGATCAAGCCAGACCACCTGAAATAGAGTACCAGGTGATCCTACATTCAAAACAGCTGGACAAAGCAGCCTTACAGACTACAGCCAGGATTTCTGCATCTTCTTAGAATCCCCCATGACAGCGCCCCTTACCAGCAGGAAGTAGTTTGGAAAGAACGACGCCCAAATTCCCAAATATTGTCTATAAGTGTTTTCATTTAAATGGACTTGGTTATAATACATACACACATACATACATACATACATACATACATATATATGAAACTAACCAGTACACACACCAACACAGCTGGCAGTGATGTGATGTTCTAGTATAATACAAAGAAAAAAGAAAAAGAATGACCCCCATAGACTCATAGATTTGAATGCTTGGTAACTATGGAGTTGCACTGTTTGAAAGAATTCGGAGATGTGTCCTTGTTGGAGTAGGTGTGGCCTTATTTGTGGAGGTATGACACGAATGGTGGGCTTTGAGGTGTCAAGAGCCTAAGCTAAGCCCAGTAGCATCTTTTTCTGCTGCCTGTGGATCTGGATGTATAACCCTCAACTTCTCTAGCATCATGTCTGCTTGTGTGCCACCATGCTTCCCACCATGCTGATAAATGGACCAAACCTCTGAAACTGTAATTGTTCCCAATTAAATGCTTTCTTAAATTAGAGATGCTGGGTCATGGTGTCTCTTCACACTAATATAACACTGACTAAGAGTTCCAGGACAGCAAAACCTACACAGGGAAACCCTGAATTGAAAGACATTAAACTAAAAGTCTACTGCTGTGATGAACCACCATGAAGCAAATTGGAGAGTAAAGAGATTATTTGACTCACAGTTTCCACATTGCTATTCAACATCAAAAGAAATAAGAACAGAAACTCAAGCAGGGCAGGCACCGCGATGGAGGAACTGAGGCAGAGGCCATGAAAGAGTACTGCTTACTGACTTGTTAGCCTATTTTCTTATAGCACGCACTACCACCACCCTAGGGATACTACACAATGGGCTGGGCTCTCCTTCATCAATCACTGATTAAGAAAATGCCCAACAGGCTTACCTACAGCCCAATTTTATGGAGCCCCTTTCTTTTTTGTTTAAATTAGAAACAATCTTATTTTATATATCAATCCCAGTACCCTCACCCTTTCATTCTCCTTTGTCCCCCACTGACCCCCATCCTGACCTCTTCTGCTCCATAGAAAGTGTGAGGCCTTCCATAGGAGATCATCAAAGTCTGTCACATCATCTTTGGCAGGGCCTAGGCCCTTCCCTGTGTGTCTAGGCTGAAAGAGTATCCCTCCATGTGGAGTGGGCTCCCAATATCCATTTGTACACTTGGTATAAATGCTGTTCCATTTAAAGGGGCCACATAGACTGCCCAGACCTCCAAAATATGATCCATGTGTAGGGGGCCTTGTTCCATCCTATGCTGGTTTCCAAGCTGTTGGTCTGGGATTCATAAGTCCCCCCTTGTTCAGATCAGCTGTTCCTGTAGGTTTACCAGGCATGGTCTTAATCCTTTGCTCATCACTCCTCCCTCTCTACAACTGGATTCCAGGGATTTGGCTCAGTGCTTAGTGGTGGGTGCCTGCTTCTGCTTCCATCGGCTACTGAATGAAGGCTCTAGGGTGGCATTTAAGGTAGACATCAATCTCATTATACTGGAAGGGCATTTAAGATAGCCTCTCCACTATTGCTTAGATTCTTAGTTGGGGTAATCCTAGTATATCTCTGGACATTTCCCTAGTTCCCGATTTCTCTTTAAACCTATAATTGCTCCCTCTATTAAGGTATCTCTTTTCTTGTTCTCCTCTATTCTTCCCCCAACTTGATATTCCTGGTCCCTCATATCTTCCTCCCCCTTTCCCTTCTCCCCTTCTCTTTCTCCTAAATCCCTATCCACTCCCACCCACATGCTCCAAATTTGCTCAGGAGACCTTTCCCCCTTCCCCTTCTGTGGAGGACCATGTATGTCTCTCTTAGGGTCCTCTTTGTTTGCTAGCTTCTCTGGAGGTATGGAATTTAGGCTGGTAATCCCTTGCTCTATGTCTAATATCCACATATGAGTGAGTACATACCATGTTTGTCTCTTTGTGACTGGGTTACCTCACGCAAGATAATTTCTTCTAGTTTCATCCATTTGCCTACGAATTTCAAGATTCAATTGTTTTTTCCAGTGAGTAACGCTCCATTTTCTTTATCCATTCGTCAGTTGAGGGACATCTAGGTTGTTTACAGGTTCTGGCTATTACAAATAATGCTGCTATGAACATAATTGAGCAGATGTTCTTGTTGTATGAATATGCATCTTTTGGGTATATGCCTAAAAGTGGAATTGGTGACGTTAAGGTAGTCTGATATGGAGGCCCTTTCTTTGGTTTTTCGAGACAGGGTTTCTCTGTGTTGCTTTATAGAGCAGGATGGCCTTGAATTCACAGAGATCCACTTACCTCTGCCTCCTGAGTGCTAAGATTAAAGGTGTGTGCCACTACCACCCAACCAGAGGCCCTTTCTTGACTGAGGTTGCTCCTTTCAAATGACTTTAGCTTGTGTCAAGTTGACATGAAACTATGTAACACAGACAATGTATTCATATGTATGTATTAATTACATATCTATCTACACTCTGTCACTTCATAATCTATCTATCCATAATCTATTATATATCTATTATCTATATAGATATATGTATATGTGTGTATACATAACTATTTATCACATATCTATCCATCATCTATTTATATAGCATCTATATATCTATCCATTATTTATCCATCATCTCTGTATCCATCTACCCATATATGTGTATATATGCATATATATACATACATATTATATTCTATCTTTCATATGTCATTCTGGCAATCAAAAAATTTGCATGAACCAAAAACAGTGGCACATGCCTTTACTCTCAGCACTCAGGATGCATAGACAAGCATATCTTTGAGTTTAAGGCCAGCCTGATATACAGAAAGAGTTCCAGGACAGCCAGGGTTACACAAGGAAACCCTGTTCTGAAAAAATTAAATTAAAATTAACATGGATAATGATCAAGGAAGAAACAGCATAAAGTCCATCCTCTATGCACATACATGCATACATAAAAAGATACATTTACTAAACACACATACACACAAAAAGGTTTTTTTTTTCACTTTCTGAAATACACCACACAACTCCAGGAAGCCAATTTAAATTCCTGTGACACAAGTAAATGTGGGTGGGAAAAACAGAGTCTGCAAAGTTGTCCCCTGACATCCATGCATGCTCTGGCCATGGCATGTAACACCCAACTCTAGGCATGCATAATAATAAATAACTTTACTAAATGCAAGAGGAGTTCATCAGCTAAAAAATTCTTTATTATAGATATTTCTAAATGCCAGACTTTAAAAGTTTACTCAGATAGCATGTAACTTCTTGACCTATTGTTGTTCTTTTCTAACAAACCAGAGATGTATATAAATTTTTCAATGCCTGTTTTTCTTCCCTTTTGAAAATAAATTTAATTGGTTGTATCAGTGATATGGGATTCCAATAGACATGTTCATGTATGGCATATTAGTTTATTTTGTCCAAATACCTAACAGAAACAATTTGAGAAAGGAAGGGCTGATTGGTTCATGATTTAAGAAGATGTACAGCTCATCATGGTGGAGACTGAACCTGAGATATGTAAACTTACTGTGTACCACAGCATTAAGAAAAATCACTCACTGTGCCACCTGCAAAACCATGACCCCTCCATAGCTCTACAGTTAGGAGTGGGCTCATGAATGTCATCTATAACAATGCACATATCTATTAATTATCTCTTTGTCCATTCATCTATTTATTTATCTATGCAGCCATCCACCCATGTATCTATTAATATATGTATCTATATAATCTATCATCCATCTATCATCTATTGAATTATCAATCTATCCATTTTCTATCACAAATTGACCTATCATCTATCACCTATCTATCTGCCATCTACCAATCTTTGTTTCATTTATTGATCTGTCTTTCATTTATTATCTATTTAATCTATATATCATCTGTCTATCTATCTATCATGTATTATGTTCTGTGTTGTGACACAGCCTCACTTAGGTACCCAGAAACTCATTCTACAAAACTATCTGGACTTGAATCCCTAGATACCACATTCTCAGCCGTACAAATAGATGTGATTACAACAATATCTCTGTTTATCATGTCAATCTATATATCATCTACCATTTATCTATAATATGTATGTACATACATACATACATACATACATACATACATATATAACTTATGGCCCCAGTTAATCACACACGAATACAACTAAAATCAAGTCTTGCTCTTATATCTGAGCATAAGCATCCCCACATCACTCTGAATATTTCCTCTGTATTAGTTCATGATTTATCTAATTCCAATGGTTGCTTTACACCATATTTTTAATTTTCTCCTAGAGATGTGTATAGAAATATTAAGTCATTTTGACAACAGGGCTCACTGCCGTCTTTTATTTAACATGTGCATAGAATTCTCTGAAATTGTCTGGATAATAGATTTTTCTTTGTTTTGGTTTAGTTTAGTTTGGGTTTGTTTGTTTGTTTGTTTGTTTGGGTTTGGGTTTGGGTTTGGGTTTGGGCTTGGTTTGGTTTGGTTTAGTTTAGTTTTTCAAGAGAGGGTTTCTCTATGTAGCCCTGGCTATACTGGAATTTAATCTAGAGCATTCTGCAATGGTTCTGTATTGAGTAAATGATTTAATTCTCAAATGTAAAACTCATCCATCTGGGAGAGGAGGTAAGAAGGATTGTGTCTCTCCTTCCTTGGGATCTTTGGTGCACTGGTCCAAGAGAATGGAATGAGCTGAAGCAGGGAACAGATGCAGATGGCTGTGGATATGATGGAGGTAGCCCTTGGAGAAATGACGTTGGTCAATCACCTCAACTTTATTCCAGACTTTAGGCAATATATAAGATTGGGAAACCTGGGGACAATCCCTAATTTGCATTAAGTGGCACACTCCTGTCAGCTCCAATCATAAGGCCTCATATATGTTAGCTGGATCCTATAGCAAAATTCCTAGTACAAGTTTTAGTTACCATATTTGAAGCAGGGGGAGTCTTCTAGCAGGAAACTGTGCCAAAGATGAGTCAGGCATCTGAGCCTAGTGACATCCTCCAAATAGGGGCAGATAGAGAGCAGGAAGTCCTCCCTGTGTATAGAAGGAGGGAGTCCTCTGTGTTGCTGACCTAAGAGAAGGCTGCCAGGCTGTGGTAGATTGCAACCTCTGACCAGCAGGGCCTACAAATAGAGGATCTCAGAGGAGTTGCAGAGGATAACCATAATCAGAATATATTATATGGAAAAACACATGTTGAATAAAAAAATAGCTCTAAAACTCATCCACCTTCCATAAGAGCCAATTAGTTTATAAAATGGCAATATTAACTGGTTCTGTTTTCCAAGATTTTCCCAACAATGATACTTTCTCCTCAAAGCTCAACTAGAATTCGATATAGTGATTTTAAGTGTGTATTTGCATGTACAGTTGGCACATATGGTATAACATGAAATACATACCTTGAAAAACACTCATAAGGACAAGTTACTGGGGAAAAGGATTTCTATGTTTGTTTCCACAGAAAATGAAAAGATGTGGATTCCTTCCAGACTAATGTGGTTTGATCACGCCAGACCGCCTGAAACAGAGTACAAGCTGATCCTACATTCAAAACAGCTGGACAAAACAGCCCTACAGACTACAGCTAGGATATCTGAATCTTCTTCGAATCCCCCAAGGCAGTGCCCCTTACCAGCAGGAAGTAGTTTGGAAAGAACAAGGCCCAAATTCCCAAATATTGTGTATAAATGTTTGTTTTCATTTAATTGGACTTTGTTATATAAAATTAAATAAAAAAGAAAAAATAATAATAAAAAAGAAAAGAAAAGAAAAACACTCATAGGCTTACTCTAATGAAAATTCTGGTTCTATGTAAATAATTTACAATAGATTTACAGGCTCATTTTATGGGGAGATATTGGCTACTGTGTGATTCCAGAACCTTCAGAGACAAAATCCTATATTAACATAGCTTCCAAATACCATTTTTTTTTTGCAAAACATTACATAATTTTTTATTATTAAATGAGAAAATCTCATTTGTTACATCGTCACATTGCTAGTCAGAGAAATGCTGCAGTGATGAAGTCAATGTTGGATCAACCAAAGTCCTCATTTCTACAACATTCATTTACAAAGAAACAATGTTCAACACAGCCCAACACAACATTCTTGGTTTTCTTCATATTGAAGTCCCCCAAAAAAATCATCTTCTAATGGGGTGGTTCACTACATAAATTATAGTTCTTCATTTTTACATTTCACCCCAAACTGCATGAGAGATGTGTCACACTAAAATTTCTAACGTGGTTAGGAAACCCTTCACACATTGTCGTCATCTGATGTGTCACTGCTACTTGTCTCTGTGTCCTCATTCTCAATGGTGGGTTTGAAAGTGCTGTTTTTCCAGGGTCCAAACTTCAAGTCACAGATCAGGCCATTTTTCAAAATACCATTTTTCCTCAGCCCATTCTTCTGTAACTGTTCACTAATAACTTGGAATTCTCTCATCTCATCCTCAGTTAAGGGAGCACATGTTTCATCGTTTCACTGTCTTCCTGCCAGCCCATCTCCTTTAATAGTCTGTGCTCTGCCTCAAGTGAACTGGAAAGGACATCAGTCTGTGGAAAGGCTGACGAATGAATGATCTGTTGAGAAATCACCGAAGCATTGCCATTCTCTTGTGGAATTTCATTTTCATCAAATTTTCTGTTTATATCTCTTTCTTGGTGAGCACTATTGCTGTTATGCAAATTAAATGAGTCGTCGTCCTTCTCTGAGCCACCGTGGCATTCATCTTCGTGTTCTTCTTCTACTCTGTCCCTTTTCAATGCTTTCAAAAATTCACTCTTCTTGTCACTGCGCATGCGTGTCAGTTTAGTTAAACGAGGCTGCTGATTAAGTTTGTCAACAGGCGAGGAAGAATTTGAACGATTACACTCTTTCACTGAATTTGTTGATGGACTAATACTCTTGGCTGTTGACTTAAAGGTATTAAAGTTGCCAACACCGTATGCAGAATCATGAGGAAAAGAAGTTCCAACTTTGTTTTCTGTTTGGCTTTTCCATTGTGTAGTTTTGGGGATTAAGCCTTTATAAACACTCAGACCAGTTCCATTTCTAACTGGCTGTGACTGAAGGTTTCCTGCTACTGGGAATCCAGATAGCTGTCCAAATACCATTTTTTCAGCTAAGTATTTATAATAAAATTTGAGCATGTTCACAGGCATATTCAATCCTGCCTGCTGTCTTTATAAGATAAACCAACTGTGCCCAGTTGTGTTTCTATCCTTCTGAATAAATGATACATAATTTTACAGGAATCATGACTAAACATCCATCATCTATTTTGTTTCTAAAACCAAGGACATTAAACTGACCATTATCATGAATATCAATCTTCACTGAGCATTTTCAGAAATGTGTCTGTCCTAAAACTACTTTCTTGCATAAAAATGGAAAGACCCTCTGATTAAATGTCACTCTTTCATTGCTGGAGGAAGAGCCATTGCTTTGGAAACTATCCCTATGGGAAACCTATTACACAATATAAATCTTTTTGTTCTGTTTTCACTTTGCAAAAATCAAGATGTAAATGTACAGACCAAAATTCAATTCTTACCAAATTTGTATTGCACATCTAACAGATTCAAATACTTTGGGGGTGAATGTATTCTATTATTATTGTCTTACACCATCAGAGGCTGCCCAATTTTCTTCATTGTTTGCTTCACAGCTGAATAGGTCTATTCATGCTACATCCTGGTTAAGTGTGAAATTAGGATTTGACATGCTGGGGATATTTTGATGTTTGGATAAAAACAAACTTCCTCATTCTGGCTGCTCAAAGAATGTCTGCATCTGAGTAGAACAAGTACATTTTTAAAAATCAGGCTTGAATTTGCTTTCTTTTCCTATCTAGACAATGTTCTTTGCTTTCTGGAAACTTCTAAACAAAAACATGATCCCAATCAATAAATTTTTATCAAAATACTACCTATGATTTGCCCATTGCACAGAAATCAATGGATTTTATCAAATTAAGCTGTGATACACAGTCATTTTTTATATTATACTGATTGGAGCTTGTTAGCATGTGACTGAGAATTTTGAGCACTAGCTTGAAATTTTATAATATAATTTATCATCATTTTCTTTACTTTTCTCCTTTTTTATTTAAATTTGAAACAAGGTTGTTTTACATGTCAATCCCAGTTCCCTCACCCTCCCATCCTGCCCTATCATCCCCACCAAACCCCAGCCTATCCCCTTTCTGATCCCCAGGGAGGGCGATGCCTTCTCCATGAGGAGTCTTCAAAGTCTGTCATATCATTTGGGGCAGGGCCTAGGCACTCCCCCATGTGTAAAGGCTAAGAAAGTATCCCTCTATGTGGAATGGGCTCCAAAGTCCATTCATATACTAGGGTTAATACTGATCCATTACTAGAGACCCCATAGACTGCCCAGTACTCCTAACTAACACCCACATTCAAGGGGTCTGGGTCAGTCATATGCTGGTTTCCCAAGTTCATGCTGGGGTGCATGAGCTTGCCCTTGTACAGGTCAGCTGATTCTGTGGGTATCTGCAGCTTGATTTTGGGTCCTTTGCTCATCACTCCTGACACTCTGTGGCTGAATTCCAGGAGTTCAGCTAGTATTGAGCTGTGGGTGTCTGTTTCTGCTTCCATCAGCTACTAGATGAAGGCTCTAGGATGGCATATGAGGTAGGCATCAATCTCATTATGGTGGAAGGGCATTAAAGGTAGCCTCTCCACTACTGCTTAGATTGTTAGTTGGGATCATCCTTCTAGATCTCTGGGCATTTCCCTAGTGCCAGATTTCTCCTTAAATAGATAATGGCTCCCCCTATTATGATAACTTTTTTTCTTGTTCTATTCTTTCCCTGACTCAATCTTCCTATTCCCTCATGCCCACCTCTCCCCTCCCCTTCTCCCCCTTCTCTTTCTCCTAACACCCCCCCCCGTCCATGCTCCCAATTTGCTCAGGAGATCTTGTTCCTTTCCCCTTCTGGAGGGGGCATGTATGTCTCTCTTAGGGTCCTCCTTGTTTCCTAGCTTTTCTTGCAATGTGAATTTTAAGCTGGTGATCCTTTGCTCTATGTCTAAAAATCCATATATGAGTGAGTACATACTGTGTTTGTCTTTTTGTGACTAGGTTACTTCACTCAGGATGGTTTCTTCTAGGTCCATCCATTTGCCTGCGAATTTCAGGATTATGTTGTGTTTTTCCCCTGAGTAGTACTCCATTGTGTAAATGTACCACTTTTTCTCCATACAGCCTTCAGTTGTGGGGCATCTAGTTTGCTTCCAGATTCTGGCTATTACAAATAATGATGCTATAAACATAGTTGAAAGATGTCCTTCTTTTATGAATGTGCGTCTTTTGGGTATATACCTAAGAATGGAATTACTGGATCTTGAAGTAGACTAATTTCCGTTTTCCTGAGGAACCACCATACTGATTTCCAAAGTGGCTGTATGAGTTTGCACTCCCATGAGCAGTGCAAGAGTGAACCCCTTTCTCCATATCCTCTCCAGCAAAACCTGTCTTTGGTGTTTTTGATTCTAGCCATTCTGACAGGAGATACCATTCTGGTATCTCAGAGCTCTTTTGATTTGCATTTCCCTGATGTTGAGCACTTTCTTAAGTGTCTTTCAGCCATTTTAGATTCCTCCATTGAGAATTCTCTATTTAGTTCTGTACCCCACTTTTTAATTGGATTATTTGGTGTTTTGGAAACTAGCTTCTTGAGTTTTTCATATATTTTGGAAATCAGCTCTCTGTAAGATGTGGGGTTGGCGAAGAAAATTTCCTGTTCTGTGAGCTGACATTTTTGTCTTGTTGACTGTGTCCTTTGCCTTACAGAAGCTTCTCAGTTTCAAGAGGTCCCTATCATCATTTACTAAGGATGTTTCTGTTAAGTTTTTGTGTCAGGACCATACTTCTCTAATAGGAAAATTTGAGTTTTCTTTTTTCCTCTAGCTTTTGAAAAATTTTGTGAAGGAAGTATGATGAGATCCCTTAGTAGGTAATAAGGCTTGCCACCAGCCCTGATGACCTGAGTTACATCATTGGAACCCACATGGAAGGACAGAACCAGCACCCCAGCCTTTTTATGCTGCCTAAATACTGCCATGAAATTAGTCATCACCTCTCTTATAGTTTAGATTTCAGCAATGTCAAAACTAATGTAACTGATTTCTCATTTTATTTACTCATTTGCTAGTTTGTCAATATGGCTCATTTTCCCTCATGTTGATATTTACCAAAAAAAGACAATTTTCACTTTGTTGGTTTTCTCCATACTTCTTTATTTTCCCCTAATTTTGCTGCACTATGGCCTAATTTGGTGTTAATGATAGACCATGTTGCAATGAGTGTTTGGATTTCTAACCATGCAAAATTTTATTGACTACCATCTCTTCTATATAAAATGTGCAAAGTTATACAAATATTGGTAGGTTCCATTTTCTTGGAAGCATTGAATCAAATATTCTTTTCTCTTTTGACAGTGGATTATGTCTGACCATTCTGTTTAATTTACACATATTTGCAAATTTCTCAATTTCCCTTTTATTCATGACTTCTAATTTAGTCCCTACACTGGTGTTTGTCAACTTGACACAAATCTATGTATACCTGTAAAGGGAGAATCTTAATTGAAAAATTTTCCCCATCAAATGTACCTGTAGAAAAGCTTGCAGGACATTTCTTGATTGATGGCTGATATGAAAGGGCCCAGATCACTGTGGGTGGTGCCATCCCTGGGCTGGTTGTTCTGAGATCTATACGAATGCAGCCTGGGTAAGCCAACAAAATATACTCACCCATAGCCTCTGCATCAGTTCCTGCCTACAGGATCCTGTCTTGAGTTTCTTCCTTGACTTACCTCAGTGATAAACTATGACATAGAAATGGAAGACAAATGAACCCTGAGTTATAACTGTGTCCTACATCTGGGCCAAGCCCTTTGCTTCTTGGTTCACAAACACAATAAGAATTAATTGTTGCAATCTTTTCCCAGAACAAATAAATGTGACAAAATGCTCTGACTAAAATCCAACATAGCAGAGGAAAGGGTTTAAACATCTTACACAGGTCATCGTCCATCACTGAGGGAAGTTAGAACAGAAACTTGAAGCACAACCTAGGAATGCTATGTATGGGCTTATTCTTTTTTTTTATGCATATAGAGTATTTTTTATTTAATTTTATATAACAAAGTCCAATTAAATGAAAACAAACATTTATACACAATATTTGGGAATTTGGGCGTCGTTCTTTCCAAACTACTTCCTGCTGGTAAGGGGCGCTGTCTTGGGGGATTCGAAGAAGATTCAGATATCCTAGCTGTAGTCTGTAGGGCTGTTTTGTCCAGCTATTTGGAATGTAGGATCAGCTTGTACTCTGTTTCAGGTGGTCTGGTGTGATCAAACCACATTAGTCTGGAAGGAATCCACATCTTTTCATTTTCTGTGGAAACAAAAATAGAAATACTTTTCCCCAGTAACTTGTTCTTCAACTTAAATTTTGGAGTCAAAGCGTTTTTTTTTTTTTTTTTTTTTTTTTTTTTTATTTTACATGTCGATCCCAGTTCCCTCTCCCTCCCTCCCTCCCTCCCCCCCAAGCCCTCCCTCCCTCCTTCCCTCCCTTTTGCCCTCTCTACCCTCTCCCATGCACTCTAAACACCCTCCCCTCCCAACCCCCCACCACAATACAATATGTAGGGGAATGCCATCCAGTTGGGGTCATGTAGATCTGACAGGTCCTGTGAAGTAGGGACTAGGGCTTCTCTCCTATCTCTAGAATAAGGCAGTTATCCCTCCATGGGGGATATGTTTGCAAAGTCCTTTTGTGCACCAGGGATACATCCTGGCTCCACTGTCTGAGGTCTCTTAGACTGCTCAGACCTTCTGGCTGAGACGTATGGGCTTATTCTTTAACTCATGAAGAGCCAGCTTTCTAATATAGTCCACAAAGCCTGCCTAGAGAATAGTGGGGCCCACAGTGGGTTGAGCCCTCACATATCAATCATAGATCAAGAGACTCCCCCAAAGACACTCCCACAGATCAACCTGAGCTGGACAATCTTTCAGTTGAGACTTCCTTCCCAGATAAGTTCAGGCCATGCCAAACTGACAATTAAAGTTAACCAGGAAAAAAAAGGAGATTTATTTTTTTATCTACCACAACTTCCCCACCATAATGAGCCATACCATCTAACTGTTGACTGAAGTAAGGCCTTCTTTTACTTGGCTCCTGTTTGGCCAAATGACCAAAAAATATATTTATATGGGTCTCTAAATTCTCTCTTTAACACTGAAAACAAAAGATATCAATGACTGTCTGAAATATCATTTGTAGTAAGAAAGTAAAATAGCTCTGTATTACAATTCTCTACAGTTTTAACAAGCACTAAATGCTTCTAGGACAACTGTTATAATTACTGTTGAGTGTCATCTTAACAGAAGCTAGAATCCATCTATGACATGAACCCCTGGGCATGTCTGTGAGAGAACTTCTAGACTGGTAAAATGAGGTAGGATATCCATCTCTGAATATGGGGTTCACTGAGGTAGGAAATTCAAACCTGAATATGGACAGCACTATTTACTGCTTATATCAGGGAGAATAGGAGGAAACAACAATGGGGTAGATGACATGGGGAAATGGAGGTGTCTTTGAGAATGGCAGAACCTTACCTGACTTGGGTCCCACATAATTTTGCATCCATCAAAGCTGCCCTGATCACTGACTTTTGGGCTCTTGTCTCATGAATTTGAAGCACAATATTTGAGGACCCAGAGGGAGGATTTCTTGTCTCAGACTCAAGGGTATGTGCTTTGGAGGAAGAAACATGACAGAGCTGAGCAGGACCAGAACATCAGGTGATGTAGATAAGATCATCTGGGGGATTTTTACAGGATTTATTGTATTTGTGATGCAATTCATGGTAATAAATGAGACATGATTAAGACTTAGGCTGGCTTCCAATTTCAGGTACAAGAGGATTAACAGAATATCATCTCTCTATTAATGAACCAACCCTGACAAAACCCAGCATGGAAAGAGAAAGGCCTGGCAAGTGAAATTCTGAAAATGCTGGCCTCTGACGTGTTGCTTTGCCCATGCTGAACTTTAGTTCCTGGAAAAACAAAAGCTTAAGAAAGCAAAACTAGTCTCCTATTTCCAAATAAAAATGAAATGACCTACTCCTGACTATCAAGAATTTCTCCCCATTCTAATGTTTTATGTAAGAGTTTAAAAAGCTGTCCAGTACAGATATCTCAGTCCTTGCCCCAGGTTTATTCATATTAAATCTTTGGCTGTAAATTTTCAGCAGATTTGCTGGTGGACAGAGAAACCCTGTCTCAAAAAATACTATTACATATATTATGTCTAAAACCTGGGACAAATTGCTAACTGAGGTGCCTATTTAATACAGCAAAGGTAGAATTGCCCTCCAGGTCACTCTCCTAGCATCCCTTAATTCCTATCTGTTAAAGGGAATGGCTGGTATACCCCAACCCCTACCCTGAACTCTGGTCTGCCCTTCCCCATGCTGCCCTCCCCTATATAATCCAACCCTTTTGTTTACTGGATCTTTTCATCTGACCTTCTGACCTTTACTTGCTTGGCTCTCCCTTCCCACCTCCTCCTGCTCCCCACATGGTCAGGTTTGGGACCATGGTCACTCTGGACTCTCTCAGATGTTCCTGCCTCAAGCTATGCTCTCCCTCATATCTACAATAAACCTCTTCCACCATACCTAGGAGTAGTCATGTCCTCCTTTTTTATATCTTTTTTCATTCAGTAACTATAAAGTTCAATTTAGTGCCTCAAAAGAAAACAGGGGTAAACGTAACAGCTTTGTGGGCTAGTTTTGCCCACATGTATACATGTACATACATATATGCATGCAATAACATTTTTTAAAAGGGCATGAATTCGAAAGAGAGCAGGGGGGCATATGGGAGGGTTTGGAGGGAGTAATTAAAAGAGGAAATTATGTAATTATATTATAATCTCAAAAAGTTGAAGAGATAATTTAAAATTGTATAATATTAAGGGGGTAGACACACAGCTCAGAGCCAAAGAACCCTTACTCAGTCCCTAGCACCCTGTTGAGCAGTTCTCAACCACCTATAAGTCCAGCATCTATGGATCCTCCACCCTCTTTGGGTCTCCCCACGTACCTGCAAGCACATGGCCACACACCCACATATTTTTTAAAAATACATCTATTAAAAAGTAGTCCTTTGCTACAAATTTTCAAAGCACACATTATTCCTGGCATCACTGTGCCAGCTTTCATGTGTTTTCCCTGAAGAACTTTCATCAATGCCATACCCTGCATCCATAAAAATTTTATTAATGTATAAAATGAGTAAATGCCTTGATGTTTTTATCTCTAGGAAGTAAAATAAAATGGAAGATCCAAACAGATGTTTCAGGGGAAAGAATTACAAGTCCCAATTCAGAAACCCCTTCCCCCGTCCAAAAAATAAAGATCCTGGGAGATAAATGAATATGAATGAGTTGGTCTCCTGGCCGGCCAGACTGCATCCATCCCAGTGGTTTGCAAAACAAAACTGAAGGTTACCACAGTCCACAATTACCACAAGCCTTTGCTTTGGGCATCAATCTCCCTACAAGAGACCCACAGTGGGAATCAGTCAGTTCACTAAGGGTAAGTCTTTGAAGGAGATTCTAGGACTGCACTATCATTCCCCCCCCCCCTCTTTCTCCTCTCTTTCTCCTCTCTTTCCACTCACACAAATCTTCAGTCTTACAACATCCCTTTATAATTTGTTTTTCTCAACCACGTGACCTATTTAAAAGCAAGCCACCTGGAAGTGTGAGGTAATAATTCTTGTTTTATTATTCATTTCCAGAGCCTCCTGTAGTTAGTTTCCTGTGGCCTCCATTATACAGCTGAGCATGACCTTGTATTCTTCATCCTCCTGCCTCTGCCTCTCACATGCTGGAATGACTGCTAACACCCCAACCCCGACCTTGACATATTTGTTACTACTAGTATTACGAAGTCTGACCTTTGTTATGTGGTTTCTCCTTCAATAATTAAATAGGAGTTTAATGATGCCAATTCTCTGTTAATTCAGTTACTTGGAAACTAAAACAAACAGCATGTAATAGGAATATATATTTTGTGACCTTGTAAAAAATTCAAATTATTGCCCTGTGTGGTGGTAGCTTCATAAAGTTCTTGGCCTAGAAACAGTGATTTTTCAGAGGAAAAACAGGGTGGAATAGGTTAAAGTTTGACCATGTGGATTTCTGTCTTGCCTTTACCTCAGCAAAGCAAACACGCGGCAGAACCTTCCAGAAGGATTGATGAGCACAGCTACCTGAAAAGGTTCTGTTTGCTCAGAAAAGAATTGTTCCTTTATTGGTCCCCTCCCACCCAAACCTGGAAGCCTTCACAGCAAATATTTGCATGTTTTTATTACTCCCCAGAAAAGCACCCTCCTTTAATTGCAGATCCTGTCAACTTGTCTGCCAGATGACAAAGGCCACATGTCATGTGACTGATAAAAGCTGTGAAAAATTATGGGGTGCACAGGAACTTTCTAAAGCATCAGACTACTCACATTTAGAGAATTCCTCATATCGCCCAGTGCCTGCTGAACTGCTTCCTGGTTGGAGTTTTCCATTGTAGCACACAACTGGAAAATACATTTTGGAGAATCACTTCATCAGTGTCAATTGATTTACTAAGAAAATTTAAAAGTCACAATAAAATTTGGCACTTTCAAAATCACTTATATTGGAATAGTATTCCATTGAATTCTCAAGTGACATGAATACTACGACCTTTATTTCAAAAGATTTATTTTAACTATAATTATGGGAACTCTCAATATCCTGTTGGTGCCACCAGGGTTCCAGCCTCTTCCTGGTGTGCTTGCCCCTTACATGTCCTCCACTTATAACCATGCCTGCCCTTTACCACTGTGCTTCCCTGCCCCAATGAGCCCTTCCCCCTCTAGAACTTACATGCATAAATCAAAGAAAACTTTCTTTTAAATTTTTTTTATTAATTAATTTTTTACTTTCTTATCCCAGTTCCCCCTCCCTCCTTCCTTCCCACTCCCCCCCTACATCTCTCATCTGCTCCTCAGAGGGGGTAAAGCCTCCCCTATGAAGTCTAGTAAGTCTGTCCCATCATCTCGTTGAGGCAGAACCAAGGCACCTCTCCACCTCCACACCCCTGTGTCTAGGCTGAGCAAGGTAACTCTCCATATAGAATGGGCTCCACTCAGTCAGTTTGTGCGTTAGAGTTAGCTCTTGAACCCACTACCAGTGACCTTATATATTGTCCCAGTCACACCATTGTCACCTGCATTAAGGGAGTCTAGTTTGGTCTTACTCAGGTTCCCCATTTGCCAGACCACATTCAGTGATCTCTCACTAGCTCAGGTCAGCTGATTCTGTGGGTTTCCCCATCATGGTCATATTATCACTCCACCCTAACTTCCATTGTACTCCAGGAGCTTGGCCCAATGGTTAGTTGTGGGTTTCATAATCTGCTTCCATCTGTTTCTGGAAGAGGGCTCTAGCTTCTCTGAGGTTGTGGATTGTAGACTGGGTATCTTTTGCTCTGGGGCTGGTATCCACTTATGAATGAGTACATGTTATATTTGTCTTTCTGGTTCTGGGTTACCTCACTCAGGATCGGTTTTTCTAGTTCTGTCCATTTGCTTGCAAATTTTAGGATGTCTTTGTTTCTTATCACATTTTCTCTATCTCAGTTGAGGAGCATCCAGGTTGTTTCCAAGATCTGGCTGTTACGAATAATATTGCTATGAACATAGTTGAGCAAATATCCTTGTGGTGTGAATGTGCCTCCTTTGGGTATATGGTAATTTTCCAAAAATTTGCCATAATGATTTCCACAGCAGCTGTTCAAGTTTGCACTCTCACAAGCAATGGAGGAGTGTTTCCCTTTCTCCACATCCTCTCCAGCATAAGCTGTCATTGGTGGTTTTTATTTTAGTTTCTCTGATCGGTGTAAGTTGGAATCTCGGAATGGTTTTGATTTGTATTTCCCTGATGACTAAGGATGTTAAGTATTTCCTTAAGTGTCTTCTACTATTTGAGCTCGTTCTGTTGAGAATCCTCTATTTTGATCTGTACCCCATATTTCATTGGATTATTTGGTAGTTTGATGTCTAGTTTCTTGAGTTCTTTGTATATTTTGGAGACCGGACCTCTGTCAGATGTGGGGTTGGTGACATCTTTTCCCATTCTCTAGTCAGCCGTTTTGTCTTGTCAACCATGTTCTTTGCTTTACAGAAACTTCTCAGTTTCAGGGTGTTCCATGTATTAATTGCTGCTCTCAGAGTCTGTGCTACTGGTGTTCTGTTTAAGAAGTGGTCTCCTGTCCCTATGTGTTTAAGGGTATTTCCCCCCTTTCTCTTCTATGAGATTCAATGTGGATGGATTTATGTTGAGGTATTGTATCCACTTGGACTTGAATTTTGTGTATGGCGATAGATGTGGTTCTATTTGCATTTTTCTACATGTGCCCGGGCAGCCAGTTATACCATTTGTTGAATATGTTTTTTTTTTCATTTTATATTTGTAGCTTCTTTGTCAAAAATTAGGTGTTCATAGGTGTGTGGGTTAATATCAGGGTCTTCAATTCAATTCCATTGGTCTGTTTTTATGCTACTACCCAGCTGTTTTCATTACTATAGCTCATTGTAGAGCTTGAAGTCTAGGATTGTGATGCCCCCAGATGATCCTTTATTGTACAGGATTGTTTTGGATATCCTGGGTTTGTTGGAAAACAAACTTTCTTACATATGTTGCTTAGGATTGTAGTGTTTTGTCACAGCAACAGAAAACTGACTAGTACACACACTTAACACTGAGTTACCTCTCCAGATTTCTTAAATGAAATACCTCTCTGAGCTACTTCTGTTTGATCCATGCTGTCCAGGCTGGGTTTTGAAACCACACTTCTTTTTCCCATTTTTCTCTTAGAATTTGAGTTAATTTCTGTTATCAGCACGTTTAAAACACCAAGAAGAATAATGTCTCTTCTTTATTTTATTTTATATTTTATTGTATTTATGCACACAGAAACACACACAGGTTTATATGCTCAATTATTGGAACAAATTCTCCTTTTTGTTATCTACTCTCACCATTTGATCCTTTATTTGCTTCATGTACATGAAATGACAAGCAGATAATTATACTAATAAAACTTTAACATATACAGATGATGTCATCATTTTCATCATGTAATTTGCATTATTTATGGTGTGTGCATGTGTATTCTATCTGCATGTATTCCTAAATGCTAGAAGAGGGCATCAAATTCCATTATGGTTGGTTGTGAGCCACATTATGGGTGCTGGGAACTGAACTCAGGACCTCCAGAAGAACAGCCAATGCTCTTAACCACTGAGTCATCTCTCTAGCCCTCCGTTTTTCTTAATAATGCTATTTACAGGTGGATACACTGCCAAAACTAAGCCTGAAGTGAAATCACAATCCTAAAATGACTGCTTGATACGATTTCTTGGAATGAGGAAACAAAACACACTGTTCCTTCAAGAAACAATTTATTCTTCAGAGAATCAGAAATCCTATCATAAAGTTACATGCTTGCAGATAGGTTATTGAGTTAGACAAAAGTTAAAAAAAAAAAACCATAATGCATTCTTAATACTAAATCTACAAAAGTATATGCTAGGGAAAATCCTATACACACACACACACACACACACACACACACACACACACACACACGGATAAGCCAAGTCCTGGGGGCCCTGGATGCCAACCAGGAACTCAACAGGTTGGATAACAAGGAAACTGGGACTCTGTGTTTAAAGATGCCTTTCTTTCAAAAGCCATAGAAGCAGACAACAGGTTGTCTAGGTCTCAGCCCTGGAGGGTGGGGGTGTCTGAAAAGGATGCTGAGGCCCAAGTTGTGATTATCTGAGCATATCAAGCATCAAACAGGCATGCCTTCCTCTTCTGACTGCCAAAGGAGGTTTGTTGAGTGACTTTTTACTGGGAAGACAGGTACCAATGTATGTTGACAGATTAGGGACAGCAATGACAGTCAAAGGGAATCTTGTTGGGTTGACTTACAGCAAGGGTATGTGTCCACTATCCCAGATGTAATGTTTCAATTTCTGCCATTGCATGTCTGTAAATACAAGTATTGATAAGTAGTATCATCTTCACAAGGTAAGACAAGGATTTGATTGGGTTTTGATCAAATGTTCACATGGCAGGAGGAAGCCAGTGGCCACAAACCCGGATTGCAGCAGAGGACCAGTCAGAAAGCACAGTAAAAGTAGAAGTCACCCATAATATGCATCTCGAATTGTGGGATTTGTTTTCATTGTTGTTGTTTGGCTGGGTTGTTTGCTTGTTGTTGTTTTTGAGCTGACTTGGAATTCACTATGTAGACCAGTCTGGCCTTAAATTTGGAGAGATTCTAAATAACTCTGCCTCCTGATAGCTGAGATTAAAGGCATGCACCACTGCACCAGCAAGTTAATTTTGTTTTAATTTTTATCTTTTCTACAACAGACATTCATTACCAATTTTCTGTCTAGAAGGAAAAACTGCATACATTCACTGTTTTATTGAACAGAGAACATACGAAAGTGACATAGACATTTACATAATTTGGATTTAGAAGGAAACACCTGGATAATGTTGCAGGGTTCCCACCTCAGCTGTGAACACTTACAATCCGTGATTGAGTTTACAAGAATCTGGCAGGCAAAAGCCTCTCAAAAGGGTTAGCCTCCAAACAAGGTCAAAGATTTCCAGAAATGCTCAGTAGCACAGAGGTGGTCCAGCATCGCCACCTAATGTTCTGGATTCACAACTGCATCTGGCTCAGAACCAATTACATATGCATTTCGGCTTACTGGTTTTATTTTATTTAAGCAAAAATATCTTCAAATATCTAGATTAAAATGTCTAAGCCAGGCATTGGTGGAGCACACCTTTAATCCCAGCACTCATAAGGAAGAGGCAGGCGTATCTCTTTGAGTTCGAGGCCAGCCTGGTCTACAGAGCTAGTTCCAGGACAGGGTCCAAAACTACATAGAAAAATCCTGTCTCGAAAACCCAAGGAAAAAAAGTCTAGACATTTTCTAATATAAATTTTATCGGTTGAAACCTTGTCCAGTTTTATGTAATGCTAGGAATGGATGGAACCGAGGCCTTTGTGCATGTGGTCCCAGTATCTGGAGGACACTGGTGTGCTATATATTCCTAACAGGGAGTATCCAAAAATCAAATTAAAAAGCCAGACCTAAATTCTTTAATTAATTTACTTTTCAGAACTAAGATTTAATGAGAAAAGTTGCTTTTTATGCTTCTCTCAGGTTATTCAAGTGAGAATAATTTGACTGTAATTAAGATTTGGTATCCACAGATTTCAAGTTAGATGGCTATGAAAGTCTTTCAGATTTTCTGCTTTGTTTTTTTTTTGTTTGTTTGTTTGTTTGTTTGTTTTTGAGATATCCTTTTAAAGTAACACTGACTTAAGTGAGGCAATATTGAAAATTCTCAAGGATTGTTCATATCCATGTGAGGGAGGGGACCTTATGTCCACAGACACATAAACTAAATCATTTAAAAATTGCGTTTAGTTTTAGCCGGGTAGTGGTAGCACACCCCTTTAGTCCCAGAACTTGGAGGTAGAGGCAGCTATGAGTTCGAGGCCAGCATGTTCTACAGAGCAAGCTCCAGGACAGCCAAAACTATACAAACAAACCGTCTTGAAAGATTCTCCCCCACAAAAAAGATACATATTCATCGTGATAGAAATTGTAATATCTTCATTTTATCGTTATTCACTGCGTCCATGTAAGAAT
This sequence comes from Phodopus roborovskii, assembly GCF_943737965.1. Taxonomy (NCBI): domain Eukaryota; kingdom Metazoa; phylum Chordata; class Mammalia; order Rodentia; family Cricetidae; genus Phodopus; species Phodopus roborovskii. Next base: position 318,972 of record NW_026126003.1, on the reverse strand, counting down.
TATTAAGTTGTGGTCATTAATAATGAAAATAGTATTAATTAGCAATTAATTAGTCCTAAGGCAACATGTAGTCTGACAAAGCCCTCCAAGCTGGTAGTTTCCTGTTAAAAGACAACATTTCCCAGGATTCCTTGTGGCCCTGCCTAGCACTTCCGGAAGGAGAGACTACAGGGTGGTAATGGGCCTTCCTGTAAGGAAAGGGAGAGGCGTGATATGCCTCATAAAGCGCCGTGTTCATTCACACGAGGGGCACTTTGTCACACGTGTATGGTGGTGGCCAAGATGTCTACAGAGTAAGATGGTGTGTGGTCCTTACAGGGCGCACCGACTGCCACCCCGTAGCAACTCCTTTCCGAAAGTGTCTATCTATGCGCAAGGTATACTGGGAACTGTAGTCTTTTAGCTAGAAATTACCAGCTATTAATCACTTGATGTCATTACCCCCACGTGTCCTGAGCCCAACCTTGCTGATCCCTGGCCTCATCCCACCTCCGTTCCTGTTCTGAGTCCTGTTTGTGACGTACTGAGTTTCACTATGGTCACTTACAGGAGTGTAGGGAAGCAGGATGCCCACAGAAGCTGAAGGGGTGTGTCAGTCGCCCTCTTCTGGCCCTGTTGGTACTGCAGGGAGGAATCACAAATAATATGCAAATTTTATGTCACACTGAGATGCACAAATAAATAAGACCAAAGTCAGATTTTGAGGCTTTGGGGACGACGAGAGTTTTTGGATTTAATGGTAGACGTGCACACCAGAAGCAGGCCTGGGCAAGGCTGCACTGTGTGGCCTATGTGTGTCAGGTCTGTAAGAAACCCAGGACAAAAGGCTAAAAGGGGGTGGGGTGGGGATAGGCGCTATTAGTCTACCAAGGCAGATGCTGGCCTCTCTACTCAGTACCTGTAGCTTCTGTGTAGTCTTCTCACCATGTCTCCTACCTTAAAGCTCTCCAGTCCAGGGGGCTTTGCTTTCCTCCGCCAACTTCTCTTTTCTATATAACCCTGCCATTTAGGTCATGTGCCTTCTAGGTCCTTTCAGTCTCCTTTGCTCCCTCTTTCTTCTTTTTCTCTCTTGCTCTCCTCACCCTCCTACCCCCTCTTGGCCTCGTTCAGTCTACTGCTCATATTTAGTCTACTGTTTCGCTCCCTACTCTGGACCCTTCCAAATGCCTCTGGCTGTACACTCTCCTTCATATCTACAACAAAAAATATCAACCATACCTTGGAGGGGTCATGTTGTCATTTTATTTACAGTGTTTTCTTGCGTTGTCTTCCTGCAGCTGACCCTGGGCTTTCATGCTTTCTCCAGGGAAAAATTCTAATGTATTGTGTTCATTTGTGGCAAAGCCCTGACAGCTGAAGGCGGGGGGGGGGGGGGGGGCGCACTAGAGTTTCCTTTGGATACACCTTAGGGCTACACCGAGGGTTAGTGCAGAGATTGAAATGAAGCAACATTCTTCATACACGTATAAAAATAAACAAAAGGCTAAAACACAAAGCTAAGAAATAAAAACTAAGCAACAAAAGTGAAAGGCAATCATCAGTGAGTGTTTGCTCAGGGAGTGAACCCAGGCCCCCTTACCCTATGAGCCATGTCTCCAGGCCCAATTTTACTTTCTACTCCCCAGAAGCATGAAATAACCGCCAGGGCTTTCTTAAAAGTCTCCAGGGGAAATAAGAACAGCCTCTAACTTCTTATTATTTCTTTCCTCCATACGCCTGGAAAAAGAAAAGGGAAAAAAAAAGGATGGACAGATAAAATCCAATGCAAGATTAAAATTTGGATTCTGGTGATATTTATTTTTGACTGAGGAACCATTGCCCCCACAGTGCAATAGGGACGAGGAAAGGAATGAATTTCAATGTCTGGAACCCACAAGGAGACAGAAGCAAAAGCAGAGTGGTGTGTGCAAAGGACGGCGGGGAAACCCCTCTAATGCTCTCGCCCCTCCTTCTACCCCCTTCTTTCTGCTATTGTTTTGACCCAGCTCTCCTGTATCTTTTCCACATGGTCCCTGCACTTGAACTTCCCAGGTGTTGGGAACAGCACTTTCAAAAGGCTTTGCTTGTGGTTTTTAGTGTGCTCTGAGGTGTGAGCTATTTGTCCCCAGCAGGTGGCGCTGTTGCTGTAGCCAGGCACAAAGTTCCCCAACATTAGCAGAAAGTGAACCTTTCTGGAAGTCTGAGTTGGATGTCTGTAGCCATACTGAGGAGGCATGTGGCAGGTCCAGAGCCTAATTAATATTTATTTTCTACTGTCTTCAGCCCACTAATTAGCCGTTCCTAAGCCACTGCTGTATCAGACCTGGCATCCTGTGATAAACAGATAAAAACTCTTTTTATAATCTGTCCAAACTGTCCCTTAATCACAGCAGGAGGCCCAGTCACCAGAGACTCAGTAAGAGCAATCACTTAGTGCTGTGCTTCTTCATGCCTGTTTAATATTCCCACATATGTATTTTGAAAAGAAATTTGATTGATGATTTTATTTGTATAGACTTTATTTGTGTAAAAGCATCGTGAAACTGTGTCCATGCTGCACATGGCATTTTGGATGCAGTTTTTCCATCCACCTCATGTCACTGTGTGTTTCCTGACCTGATGCACTGAACCCTCGAACTGTGGCTTAGAGCAGACCCTTCCTTCCTTTTTCCCTCCCTCCCTCTCTCCTTCCCTCCCATCATTTAAATTGCTTTACATGGGCATTCTGTCACACCAGTGTGTAAGGTACCTAATACCCTTGAACAGCTTAAATCAATAGAAACACACTCTCTCACTGATTTGATGATAACACGCTTTCAGCAGGTCTCAGGGGCACACACCATTCATCCCACCCAGCACCTAGCTGCTCTGATCTACATAATGAATTTCAGTCCCTGTCACACTCTCTGAGCATCACTGATAGGAGAGAATTTGGTTCCTAGGAACCAGGGGGTGGGGGCAGGAGGAGTGAGGAGGTTAGTGGGAGCTGAGGGCATGGGATTGGACAGCTGGCTGCCTAGGCAGAAAACGTGAGTTTCTCGTTCAGATGGACAGTGATGGGGGGGGGGCGGGTACTCCATGCCTTCTTCTGCCTCTCCATGCATGCACACATGTGTGAATACAACACACACAGACACAGAAAGAATTCAGTTCTCACCTGAGTGTGGGCCTCTGTCATCACCTGCACACTTTAGCTTTGTGGCTGTCCACTGTGGAAGAAAGGCCCACCCACTCACCGTCCCTCCCCTGAGCCCTCCTTCCCTCTGCACTGCTTGGCTGAATTGTACCAGAGCATCTGTTCAGCTCATCTTTCTGATAATGGCTTTTCCTGCTAGTGGCTTCTGCTATGTTTAGATACTGACAGGGATTCCCGAAATCAAAGGCAGACATTCCTAAAATCAGATCAGGTGAGCCCTCTCCTGGGGAAGCTCGGATCTGCAAACAGAAAGTTCTGTGGCCTGAGGCCATCCACTTTTGTTTAAATGAATCATTGTGTTACTGTATGCGCCCATTTCTCAATTTATTTCTGTCAGGATGGCATTAGAATGAAAGGCAAAAGACAAATCTGTGAGGATTTTATTTTGTAAGTCCTTCTGCCAAGGAAAATTCACTAAAAGCCAAACTGTGACTTACAAATATTTGAAAGTTGCCCGTAAAATTCCAGGTTAAAAATCTCAGCCAGCCTTTCATAGAAAAATGTTCAGAGATAGAGCAGTTCCGGTTATACATTCAGTTTGGAGTTTTGATTGATTTTTGAAGCATGGGCTTACTGAATTTCAGGGCAGTTGAAAATGTTGCACCTTCTTGCCTCCACTTCTTTGGTACCACTGTTTACAGGCATGGAGTCACACACACACACACACACACACACACACACCTGTGATAGGATGGAGATGGACATATAAATGGATGTATGAATGCATGAATGGGTGAACAGGTGGGGGTTGATGAATGGATATGTGGATAACTAGATGGGTAGATGAGTAGTTGGATGCCTGGCTAGTTGACTGGTTGGCAGGATGGATAGATGGATGGATGGACAGACGGACAGATAGATGGGGTGGGCAGGTGGGGTGTATGAGTAGATGGATGAGTGGATGGATGGAAGGATAGATGGATGTGTAGATGGATGAATGGATAGGTGGATGGATGGGTGAGTAGAAGGATAGGTATGTAGATGGGTGAGTGGGTAGTGGGGAGATACATGAGTGTCTGGGTGGATGGATGGATGGATAGATAGTTGGATGGATGGGTTTATGGATAGCAAATGGGTGATGGGTGGATGGATGGGTGGATGATGAGTGGATTATATAATTATAAGTGGGTGTATGTATGTATGGGTGGGTATTGAGTATATGGATATATGAATAGGTAGATGGATGGATGAGAGGATGGATGAATGGATCTGTGGAAATATGGATGTGTGAGTAGATGGATGGATAGATGTGTGGGTAAATTGTGGGTGGATGGATGGATAGATGGGTGGATGGATGGGTTTACAAATGGAGAGTACATTCTTCAGTGTGGCTGGGTAACAATTCTGATAGCAAAAGGTTCAATTCAACAATGTACTCTTGTCATTATTTCCAAGGTCAGGCATTATGTGTGAAGTCCACAAGGCTTCAGCCAGGTCTTGACTTGCAGTGGCTAACTGTAAGCAAGGATGATACACCAAGAGCCAGTCAAGCAACAGCAAACTTGAGGGACCCACGGCTCTTCCCAGCACACACACTGGTCAGGAGGGAGGCCAAGGTGTCCTTTAGCACCAAACATCTTAAGTCACCAGACACCTTCATTCCTTGTGCCTTGGAACTTAAACATCCTAGTGTAGTGACATTAGCTGAGCCACAATCAGGACTATATGAGAGCAGGCAGAGAATGCTGTGTTTGTGGAGCAGAAAGACAATCTCTCTACAGCCCAAAAGAAGAAAAGGTAGGAAAATGGGGGAAGGGAGAGGGATGGACAGGAAAAGGGGAGAGGAGGATGTGGGGGGAAGGCATGGAAACAGCCTCCAGAGGTGGTTCAACAACAGAAGCACAGTACAGGCATCTCAGCTTCAAACATAGAATTGCTTGTGAACTCAGGCCTCTTTCTCATTTTCCCAAAGGACATGAGGAGCTGGAATCACACCCTGACTTAATGCTAACCAGGAACTATGGCATAGATGCTGCTGACCCTGAGGGACCTGCTACAAACTCCCAATCAAGTGCCCTAAGCTTGGCCTGGGTTGCTGAATGATTCCAGAAGCAAGCCACTTCTAGAAGATTCTATTTCATACAAGGTTGTTGTTAGTTTTCAAACCTGGAACAAAAGGCTGAGGTGCTTATTTAATATGTCAAATTGGATGATGGTCACCAGGTGGTGTCAATACCCAGTCATATCCTTATTTCCTTTATTATATTATTATTATTATTCCATTCATGTGGTGTTAAAGCCAGAAAATAGCATAAATGAGTTCCTTCCCCCAAGGATCTCAGCTTCCCACAGGGCATCTCTCTGTCTCCTGCAGCCTGCTATACCTTTAGCCTGCTACATCTCCCTTTTCTCCTGCTCTCCTGTCCCCTTCTTTACTGGGTGAATGTTACACCAAACTGCCTGCTTTGTTTTCTATTAGTACAAAAGCCACACTGGTGTGCTTGGAAGCTCCTCTAGTCCCCACTGGGCTCCAATCTACAATGATAAAGGGGCACCTTTCCTTTGTGATTTGAAACATTTTTCTCTCCAATAAGTTTCCCATTCCTCTTGGGGATACCTTGAATGGAAATTCTTGTCACTATAACAATTTATCCACTTAAGCTACTCACAACTCTCTGTGCTATCGTAGCTTCTCTACTCTTTCCCTATCGTCTTCAGCCCACCTGCAGTCCTCTACACTATATGTTGCTCCAGCCTGTAGTCCACTCTCAGCTCCCTCAGAAACCCCTCTGCCCCTGACTCGGAACTGGTGTTCCATTGTTTTTTGGGTTTTGGTTTGTTTGTTTGTTTTGTTTTGTTTTGTCACTCTCTCTTCCTACATGGACTAGGATTTATTATTACAGCTTGGCCTCAGTACAGATAAACAGCCAAAAATTGACGCACTTGAATTCCAATTTCTTGAAGATTGGAACAGCTTCTGCCACAAATGATCCCAAAGTCTCTCTTATTGCTAAGGTTCTACAATTTTCCATTCTGCTCCCAAAAACAAACAAACAAACAAACAAACCATCTTTTAAGATTGTGCTGTAAACTCTCTCAGGATTTGTAAATTCATTGAGTGTAGTGGAATATTCACTTTGTCTCCTTCTGTGGCACTGATCATGCCCATTGATGGTGGAGCCAGAGGTGGAAGTGACCTGTGGAAGGAGGTCTGAGGAGGAGCTGGGAACGCTCTCTTGCTAGCAGACACAGAGAGGAGAGCATCCGGTGGAACTTGCTGGTGCTCATCTGTCTAGATTGTAAGTTATTTCTCCCTGAATAAACACTTATTCGGCCTATTTGTTTATCCTGACCCTTATTAAACCGTGATAATTGAGTATGCTTTAAATTCTATAATATCTGTAACAAAATTTGGCTTAAAACATAACTAAAGGCTTACTACATATGTGACTCAGCTCTTGTGTAGAATACACTGTATATGAAACTTAGATTCAACTCTTGTTTAGTTAAATAGATGTTTTTAAATAACAACCATATGGCACTTCCCCATCTTGATGTCATCAAGATGTAAGCAACCACATGGGTGGCAGCCATTTTTAGTAAAGTTAGAGTACTTGCTATGTTACTTCACCACCATCTTCAGATGATCACCTGATATAAAGTAAAAATTATAAAACTCAGCCCTGGAACCTCTGCCTATCACTGTCTCCTTTTAGATTAAGGAGACAAAAGGTATCAAATATTTTGGATTGGTATGGATTTTGTAAGGTTATAAAGGTATACAGAAATTAACAAAAGCTAGCATAGACTTACACCTAACTACTTGTGTCTTTGCTTACTGTTCAACACCAGACTTACAGAAAATTTAGACAAGTTACAACATATGTTAGATAAAAACACTAACAACAACATGTTTGATTAAAAAAAAATCACTAACAACTGGGCAAAAACTGTCCCATGCTTCACCTGCCATCAGGGTTCTACACAAACTGTGGACACTTTACCCTGCAAAAAACAACAACAACAACAAAAAAACCTCTCAGACCTGAGTCTCACAGCCAAAGAACGGCCTCTGCTGCCTTATATGACAGATGATGATTAAATGCTTTAAATGCTATCCTGCATGACAGCCAATGACCAGCTACTGCCTCCAACAAAACTATGGAGACCACTGGAGCCTAAGGTACCCCCAATGGGTCTTTGTCATTTTAACTGATACAGAGACCATTTAGAGTATAGTTTCTCCTTCTCAGGTCTCTGCCAATATTGGCTGACTGACTATAGTCATAACAGCAACAAGCACCCACCTACTTTCTCAAGACTTCAAAGGACTTCTCAGATCTCTTCATAGGCAAACATCAGGTCTCAGGCCTCCCTAGAGAGCTACATAGACTCCAGCCAGAGAAAGACACTTTACCTTGGTACCAGACCCTAAAAAGAGAAAAACTCACAGAACAGGTTTCAAAGTAACTTTTTTTTTAACTATTCGTTTAAAGGAACTTGCTTTACAATGATTGCTGTCAATATTCAATCACCTGTGTTTTATGGTAAATAATTGGATTTTTTAAAGTTTATGTAACTTCTGAGGGTCAAAACAAGTGTTCTAAGATATATAAATACAAATACTAAAGGTCTAAGAAAATGATTTACATTGTATAAAATGCTTTAGATTTCTTTCTCTATGCTCTTGTTATATTAAGACTTCAAAAGTTCCAAACTTTAACAATCATTGGAATTCTGATAAGCTATTAATCTAACTCTAATAAGTACTTACTACTATTACCATAGTCTCCAGCTCAAGATTTTAAATTCCCTCTGGTTGTCTTCTAACTATAGATTTAAAAAGTGCTTCTCCTTGTGCTAACAACGCCTGTTTAATCTATATATACCCCAGTCTTCTGGATAGAGGAAAGAGTGTTCATGCTTTTAACCCAGAATCATTTTGTGTGCCCAGGCTTTTAGTATGACTCAAAGGTGTCAGGTTTTGAACCTGGCTGGGGTGTCTATTTAACATATCAAAGCAGGCACTGACTACCAGGTTCTCAGTGCATCCCTCAGTCCCTACCTATTACGGGACATTCCAGGTTACCATACCCCACCCCTCTATCCTGAACTCTCCAGTCCAGGGGCTGAGCTGCCCTTCCCTATATAATCCAGACATTTTGGTTTCCTGATAAATTTGTACCTTTGGGCCTCCTGGCTGCTTCACCTGGTTCCCCTCTCTCTGCTCTCCCTTTCCCCCTGCCCACATGGCCCAGCTCAGTTGGGTCTTATCTACTCTGAACTCTCCCAGATGTTCCCGTCTGTGACTATGCTCTCCTTCCTATCTATAATAAACTTTCTCCTCTACTATAATTAGGAACAGTCAAGTCCTTTCCTTCTTTTCTTTCCTTTTTTAATTTGGAAGGCATGAGTCTAGTGCTCCATGTACAATGTGGATTTCAGTGCAGATTACAAACAGTAGGAATGCTAACTTATCCAAAACCTTTATCTCTTTTTGTAAACTTAAAAACCTATAAGCTTCAGGAAATCAACTTGAATCTGCCTTTCCCAGATCAAACGGAGTCTAGGTAAGTACTCCTGTCAACCAACAGCCTAAGCTTTCCTACCTACTACCTGTTCCTGTGGAATCTCTACTCCTTCCCCTGATCTTGGGATTCCCCTCCCTCAACTGCCAGAACTTTAGGCCTAGAAGTTTCCAATGTACACCCAAGACAAATAATTTGGTGGGGGGGAATGAGATGGGAGGGTGGTAGGGGGGAATGGGAGGGAGGAAGAGAGGGAGGGAAGGAGGGGGAGGGAATGGGAATCAATATGTAAAATAAGAATAAATAAATATTAAAAAATGATAGGAGATGTCATTCTGTAAGTATGTTTCTCACACTGGTTAATAAATAAAGCACTGTTGGCCAATAGGAAAGCAAGACAGGCAGGACCAGGAGACAAGGAGGAAAGAGGAAGTAGTAAGGAGTAGTCAACATGGAGAGACTGGGGAGAGCAGACACAGGCCTCAGTCCCCAGTAAGATGAGACCACGTGGAAGTACTTAGATTAATAGAAATGGATTAATAATTAAGACAGAGATAGCCAATAAGAAACTAGTGCCTGGCATTATATCAAATACAGAGTCTCTGTGTGTTCATTGGGGCTGGCACGGCAGTGGGACAAGACCAGCGGCAGGAGGAAAAACCTTACTCCTTACAAAAAAAAATTTCCCTCAAATGCCTTAACCTTACCTTCTCTTCCTAGTCTACCTTTACCAAAAGATTTCAAGTCAACTGCAGACTGCTTCAACAAAAAGCTAGGTGTTCCTTCAAAATGTGAATCCCAGACAGCTTCAAAGTCACTAGCTCCTCCGATGGTCCTGTAGAACCTGGACAGTGAGTGAAATAGTCTGCTCTTCCCAGACTTGGCCAGCATTCCAGCTTCTAAGAGTTGGTTTTATTTTTTTATTATTGTCAGTTGTTTGTTCATTTACTTAGGATCTTTTTTTTTGGGGGGGGGGGACAAGGTCTCTATGTGTAACAGTCCTGGCTCTTCTGAAACTAGCTCTATAGACCAGGCCGGGAGTGCTGGGATTAAAGGCATTCGACACCACTGCCCAACTAGGTTTATCTTTTTTTTTTTTTTTTTTTTTTTTTTACGTGACCAATGACATTTGACAAAAAGGACAAAAGTGGGTAGGTACCCTGCCTGGACTGTTATGCACTTCATTTTCCTCACAATCCACATGTACAGCCTGAATAAAATTTCATGCAATGTTCTTTGGGGTTTGTAATTTTTTTTTTGTTATATTTTCTGTTTCTTTTGAGATAAGGTCTCACCATGCAGTCCTGGCTGGCCTGGAACTCAGACTTCTCCCTGCCTCAGCTTCCTGAGTGCTCGGCTCTCAGGTATGCACCACACACCCAGCATTTAATAACTTTCTAGGTGAGGGTCTGGGGTCTGCAATGTTTCCAGCTTTTCCTGGGTTACATTCCTTGACCTTGGGCTGCAGCAACCAAGGACTTATCTGAAAGAAAAGAAAAAAGGAATTTGCAGATATTTTAACAAGATACCAAGGTAGCATTTACAAAGATGGACACTGAGTCAGAGACAGGAAGGGAGATAAAGTCACCATGGGGGAGGTGGCTGCCCAAGGGAACTTGACTCTGCCAAGGTTACAGCGGTGACCCTGGACTTCTAGGGCTTTAAGGAAGATCTGAGATTGGGGTTGTATACAAGTGTCCCTAAGGCTTGTCCAGGGTGGATCCACAGTAAAGCTCGGATAATATACAATTTAACAGGAAAATACAGGCACAAATCCACCCATGAAATAGTATGTATGCAGCCTAGTAAAAGCAGGAAGCTTTTAGAAACTAAATACATGAATGAATGAGTCAATGCATCAACGAATGATTAACTATAATAAAAGTATTTATGGGGCTGATGAGACAGCTCAGCAGTTATGAGTTCAGGCTGTTTTTCCAGAGGACCCAGGTTCGGTTCCCAGTGCCCATGGAGACTGACACGACTCCACAACTCCAGAATCCGTGTCTCTGTGCTCAAGAACTTCTGATTGTTTTTGAAAACAAATACAACTTCTGGTGTAAAACAAATGCAACTTCCGGTGTTATGAGCTCTGAAGCTTTGACCTCCAGGCTGTTCAGTTCCCACTGGTACCTGTGAGTTAAGCTCCACCAAAAACGCCCCTCCCCCCAAGGTAATTTGACACCCCACATAAAGCTAGTACTTTCTCTCAAGCACTTGAGCTCCACCCACCTGCCTGTCAATCACATGTAACTGACAGCACTACATCAAACCCACAAACCCTTCTTAAAACATAGAGTTTTTATCTACGAAAGACTCATTTCTCACCCCCTGTGAGGGTATTATCATTAACTGGGTAAGGTGCTCATAGCTCAGTGGGTAGGGTGCTTGCATAATAGTGGAGTGCTTGTACCTCAGTTGGTAGGATGTTTACCTAGCTTTCAAGAGGTTATCAGTTCAGTACTCTTAGCATTGTGGAACTGAGGACTAAACTCAGACTGTCAGTCATGATGCAAGAGCCTTTACACACGGAGCCATCTAACCAGGTTTTTTGTTTGTTTGTTTGTTTTTAATATTTTCAGGCAGCCCCCAGGTGGATGTGCTAGTGCATTTAAGAAGCTGAGGCAGAAATATTGTGTTTGACATCAGCCTGAACGATGTAGCTTGTGTTTTGATTTCTTTCTTGTTGCTGTGACAAACTCCTCGATCATCAACAAAGAAAGTGACTTTAAAAGTAAGGACCCTCTGGAGCTTACTTGCAACTTCATTGCCAAATACAGGAACTGAACAAAGGGCGGAAAGCAGCAGCATTTTCCTGAAACGGGGATAGGAAAGAGAAACCAGGGCCACCCATGAGGAGAAAAGGGGCTGCCCATGAGGCACTCAGAAGCTGAAAGGATCTTCCCTGGGTCCTGACAAGGAAGCAAGGACTTGAACCCCACCCACCCCTCTCATCTGGAGGCCCCTGCCACATCTTGGAGCTAACCCAACCTGCACTATCTTTAATGTCACTCACTCTAATCCAACTTGGATCTCACTCCCCCCTGTGCCCTCTTGGATCTTGTACTCTATCAAACAAGCTACAAGCACCTACCCACTGAGCTTAGAAGCACTGTGCCCATTGAGCCACACCCCAATTCCCAACCCTTGATTGCCCATGTTTCCTTTGATTTATTTTTCTGTATTTCTACCATATTCTTGGTAGTGGAGGATTCGTTGCCACCATGAGCTCTTTGGCATCTAAACTGCACATGCTCTGCATCTGAGGCAGGTTTGCTTCAGTTATCAGTGGCTGGCATTTGGTTTTTCTTAAACCTACTTTGCCTGGCAGAGGTTGAGCTTCCAAAATAATGCATGGGTTCAGGCCAAAGCAGAAGCTACTTTCACGTGCAAATGCAAGTGCTCTATGACCACAGATGACCACAGCTTCATTGGTGCTGAACCCCTGAGACCCTGAAGCCATATATCCATGGGACACATGATGTCATCAGAAGCGCCACAAAAGCAGCTAACAAGGAGAGGGTTGGATCCACAAGTTCTTCCTAGGGACTAAGTAATGTGTGGGAACATAACAAGGTTGCAGAGTACAAAGCAGGAAGAAAAGAGATCCACTGTGTGACAAGGAGCTGGGGTAAGGCGAACACAGCCATGGCAGGGCAGCCCTGGGTACTGAGCCTGCATCCCTCCCTGGATACTAGGCCTCACATCATCCCGAGTTTCAGAGAGGTGACACCTGTTTTGGGCTATGGCCTACTCTAGGCTAAGTGGAATGTGGACACACGGGGTGGGATGGGAGCTCAGAGGAACACACTGGAGCTAGTCTGGCCATCCTCCTGACTCAGGCACTTGTATATATGATTCACGTGGATGCTGGAAATTTGAACTCAGATCCTAATTGCTCAAGCAGCCAATCTTAATACAGTATCTGGCAGTATCTGATAATCAATGTTTGTTGAGTAGAATAAATGCTTTTGTCATAGTGAAACCAAAACTAAAATAGCATGCTTGGTGTATTCTGACTAGTGGAGTATTGGGTCCTAGCAGGCACTCAGTGTTGACCGAATGAATAAATGTTCTCAATGCGAAGCAATAAAAGAAAATAGAAGCCAGGAGAGGTCCTTGTTTTCAAGATCAGATGTACCTGCCACCCACAGGTGCTATCAGGACACCAGCTCCTGAATGGATGGTCCCTACTCAACCCCTGTCTCAGGCCGCTTTTGGCCATGTCTCTCAGGACCCTGTGTCTCCTGGTAAGAGCAGAGTTGTGCTGCAAGCATGTCCTAAGCAGCCACAGCCGGGGGAACTGCATTCTTTGCATGCCAGGCTCAGGGAAACACTGCCCACGCCTCGCAGGTGGAGGCTAGGTCTAAAAGCGCCGCATTCTCAGCACGCCCTGCGAGTCCAAGCGTGTATGGTGCCGCATAATAGGTCCCTAGAAACTCTGTCTGTCTACCCAAGAGTCCTCCGGCTCAGGACCAGCAGGTGCCGCGGGTCAATAGTGAACATGGGTTTTTGGGAGACAGAGCCCCAGGGCTTCGGGGCGCTTGTAGCACTCGCCAGACAACGTTGTAAGTTCGATCCCCCGAGCCTCGGGAAACTCTCCTGGAAGCCATGCCCCACCTGGTGCCACCACCTGTCCACCGGTAGGGTTCTGCCAGAAACATCCACTGGTGGCAGCAGGAAGTTCCTGCGCCTCTTCTTTCTTGCTTCCTGCCGAAGGGGAGGGATGTTAGCCGATATCCCCATGTCCCCGGAGCAGCCCCCTCGATCTCTTTTACTTTGGCGCAGGTGCGCCCCGTGGGGTCCGCCAGTAAGTAACAGGCAGGGCGGGGCTGAGACCAGGCTCCTCCCAGGCCGGGGTAGGCGAGAGGGCGGAGCGCGGCGAAGGCGTCTCCCCAATCGCGTCGTCCCGCCCCCTCCCAACCCCCGCTGGCGTAGACTGGTCCCCGCCCAGCCGGCTTCCGCCGGGAATGAAGAGCGTTGCCGTTGGCGCCGGTCCTGCGGACCCTAAGCGCGTCCGCGGAACCCCCGGGCCGCTTCTGAAAGACCTTCCCGTCGCTGTGAGCCACGCCGCGCTCGCTTCCATTGTCCGTACGGCCGTGGAAGCCAAGACGCGCGTGCGAGGCCTCTGCTGATGCCGAGGCTGCTGTTGCACCGCGGTTGCACTGTGCGTCCCCCGCCCCATGGAGCCGACCGCGGGGGCTATGGCGACAGAAAAGGATATTGCGGCCCGAGACGAACCCGGGGATGCCAAGGTCTTGGCGCCAGCTGGGGAACCTCCGTTCAGGACGTCGTTCCCACACAAAGCTGGACACTCGATGGAAGACTGGGACACCGTGGCCACTGTGGGTGAGTGAGAACTCGCGTATAGGCGGTCACGCAAGGGTCCCCTGAGACCCTGGGGCTTTTATCTCCCTCACATTCAGTACACGGTCTCCGGAAACGGGGCGGCCCCACGTCACAAAGCTTTAAGGAGGGTGAGGTGACTTCACCTTAGGGACTCGGTGGCTCCCTGCTAGGGTGCCAGTCACCCCGGGGACACCACGCCCGGCCTTCCAGGCGCTTGCGCACCGGCTCAGACCCGGGATGCTGCGGGATATAATCCAGCCTCCGGAGTATGGACCCCTGGTGGGGCTCGCAGGGCTGCGTGACCTCCGCCTCTGGGGGACCCTTCAGGGACCGGTATGACAATGTGTTCCCCGCATCTCCTGTGCGCACGGATCTCGGTTTTTCTTTAGTGACTCCAAACTTGGTATCCCGTGACCCCCCGCAGGTTACTGGGGAAGCCAGTGGATTCCCTCACAGCCTGGGATGCTCCAAGAGGGCTGGGGTCGCGCGACTTCTCAATCTAACCCCCCGGGAGTACGGAGCGTCTGAGACCTCGGTCGCTAGGACAGTTGCGCCCAGTGTGTTGATTTTTTAGGAAACTGTTCCTGGAGGAGGGACAGAGGGAGGGAGGGACTGGCATCCTCTGCAGGCAGAGATTGTAGAGTGCATCCCGGTGCTGGAAGGAAGTCAAGTCGGGGTTCAGGGCCAGGGCTGAGAGAAGATTAACACCTTTTCAGCGAGGCGGTGAGATGGCTTGATGGGTAAAGGAGCTTGCGACCTGAGTTCCATCCAGGTTCCCATTTGGAAACTGACACTTGCAGCATCCCGGTTTATGACTGATATTTGAGGGAAACGGAGGCCGGTTGAATGTTGTTTACTGATGATGATGTAGCCTTGGCTGGCCTTCCTGTCACTGTGTAAAGTACCCATTCCCCTACCAATCCTTCCTAAATGCTGACATTGCAGTCCTCCTCCACCGCAGATTGGTTATAAGATGCTAGGAACTGAGCCTCACCCTTATTTTTGACACATTATCACTGCATAAATTCAAGCTGACTAGAGACTCCAGGCAATCCCCCTGTCTTAGCTTTTCCAGTGGTGGGACCATAGGGACTCAAAGGCATTCAGTGTCTCAGCTGGTTCTTCACCCTTTTGTTTCTTAAGTTTTTGGAGACATAGACTGTCTACATAGCCCTGGTTGTCCTGGAACTCACTCTGTAGACCAGGCTAGCTTTGAACTCCTAAAGATCCTCCTGACTCTGCCTTCCAAGTGTTAAGATTAAATTCTTGCGCCACCACACCTGAGTCTTGAGTTAATTTTTAAATTCACTTATTTACAGTGCACAAATTGGGGGGCAGTACATGTGTGGGGGTCAGGGATTAACTTTTCCATGTCTGGTGTTCTGTCTTCCACCAAGTGGGTCCAAGGTATTGACCTCAAATTCTTGGGTTTGGCAGCAAGCCCCTTCACCTACTGAGCCCTCTTTCTGGCCCACTGCTTCCAGAGCATGGACCACATTGAGCATCTTGGGAGCCTCCCTAAGTCATGTCATGTCCTGAATCCTACAACCTTTCTTTACTGTGAGCCTGTTCCCTCTAATCCTTCTAGAAGGACCTGGGTGCAGAGGTCTGCCTCCCCTCTCCCCCACAATCCTTTCATTTTATATGCATTCTTCTCACTGAATCCTCACATAAATCTAGACCATGTCTATGACAAACATGGAGTTTTGGGGTGCATTTGAGACAGTGCTCGAGTGTGTATCCCTGCCTATCCTGGTACCTGATGTGTAAAACAGGCTGGCCTGGAATGTTGATGCCTATAAGTACTGCAGGGAACCAATACCCACCCCACCCCACCCCTGCCATGCTCGGGAAGTACTTTAGAGCTCACCAGGCAGCCCTGTATCCCCTGTCAGTCCCCAGAACACACTCTACTCTGCATTCTTCAGGAAATATTAATGGTATTGCCTCCTACCTGAAACTCACTTCTCCATTTGTTTGGAAACTCAAGTAATGAACATTCCAGGCTGAAGATGTGACTCAGTAGGTACAGTGCCTGTAGCTTAGTTGGAATAGTGCTTTAAGCCCCGTGGGAAGACAGTTTGTGGTTCTACAGATACAGTTCATGTGACTCAGTGAACAGAGTATAGCTCAGTGGATAGAGTACTTGTAGCTCAGGTGATACAGTGCGTCCATTCAGTGGGTAGAGTATTATAGCTAAGTGGGTGATTGTGACTCAGTGGGTAGATTGCATATAGCTCAATGGACATAGTGATTGCAACTCAATAAGTAATAGCATGCTTGCAGCTCAGTGGATCTCAGATGGAAATTTGCTGAACAGGACCCCTCTGCTTGGCCAGACCTCTCCTGCAGTCTTGTTTCCCTGGATTTATCCGTGTGTCTCGTCCTTAGATGTAGGGTGACTTGACTGGATGTCTGTCAAGTTGCCACAGGATAGCACTAGAGAGGAATTGCTGAGGGTCCCATGGAGAGAGGGTTCCACCTGGTAGACCATAATGATGATAATCTGAATCTAAAACCATCTAGGAGAAACTTACGGTTGTTACATTGAGGCAGGAGATGCCCGAGCATAGGTGGGGACTCAGAGTGCTTAAAAAGGAAAGAAAATGATTCAGTCAAAAAAAAATCAGTCACCAATCAATCAGTACTGCTAGGCACCAGCATTCATGCCTGTGGATGCAATGAGCAAGTGCATTATGTTCCTGCCTCCATGACATCAGCCCCTCTACAAGCTCCACCTTCACTGCTACATGCCTGGTTAGCACTAAAGGAGTAAGGTGTGAGATTTGCATACCATTCATGGGTATGTAAATATACCCTTATCCACATTGTACCTCAAAAGCCTCTGGCCCCTTCTAGAGCAATCCCATCACCATCATACACTGGAAAGTAACTGTTCACCCATCCAGCACTGGGCTGTTCTCTTTGCAAAGTTCCTAAATGTGGGAATGCTGTGCACAAGGCCCCTCACCTCATCACCACCACCCTGAGAGCCACCTTCTAATTCCTTGTGGTTTGTGGGTGCAGGGCTCATTGTCAGAACCAAGCATCTACCCCGATTAAGTGAAGGATCATGGGATAGAAGGAAATGGCCACTGGGCATTGGGAGCAACCAGGAGGTGAACTGAATAGGAAAGGTCCTCCCTAGGGCCTCAGGGTGGCAGGGCTGATGCCCTGCACCTCGCTCTCCTGTCCTTCGCAGGAGGACAACAGGTGAACCTACCCAATCTGTGCCATCTTAAGTCCTAGCCCCCCCCCTCCCGCGCGCGCCATTTTGCCTAGAACCTATGTGCCATCATCTTGATCCTCACCCACCCTGTGCTATCTTAAGTCTCACCCATCCTGCATCATCCTACGTGTCCCCTAGCCTGTGCCATTTTGGCTTGACCCTGTATGTACCATCTTGAACCCCACCTTGTGCCATCTTAAATCCCACCTACTCTGGGCCATTTTGACTTGAACCTATATGCATCTTCTTGAAAGCCACCTACCCTGAACTATCTTAACTGAACCTACCTTCACCATCTTGTATTACACCCACCCTACTCCATCTAAAATAACCTAAATGCACAAGCTAGAATCCCACCCATTGGCATCCACTGCCTTGATTTATTCTTTCAGGTTTCTTTTCCTGACATTTTTTTTTCCTGAACACTCTCTTAGGACATCAGGTGTCTGTCCTGTCTTCCTCATACTCAGACTGTGTGTCTGTTCATCTCCTCAGCCCCTGAATCATTGTGATGGTGGCTCTGGAGTGAGTTTCAATATGATTTTTCTCTAGAGCTAGGGCCAGATTTGGGGCACCACCCAGAAGGAGGAAGGCAGGAACTTGTCATAGCACCAGTCACACAGGCCAGTGCTTTTTCCATCTACTCTAGAGCCTGGGTACTCTAGTCTGAGTCTAATCACACTCTAAGGACAACACCTTCATTCTCTTGAGGACTTATACATCCTGAGGCTTTCTCTGTATTCACTCAGATTTGCATTTTAGTTTTGAAGTGCTGGGCATTGAATATAGAGCCTCATTTACACTAAGAGCATCCCCACCTTCTCCCTCTTAAGTCTCCTCCCTCCTTCCCTTTTCATTCCTGGGTTTCCCCCTGTGTGTAGCTCAGGCTTTCCTGGAACTCACTGTGTAGTCCAGGCTGTCCTCAAACTATTATTGATCTTTCTGTTTCTACCACAGAAGTGCTAGGAATAAAGCCTACCTCACCAGGCTGAGCTTATGCAAAGATGGGTACTGAGCCCTGGGCTTCATGTGTGCTACAGTAAATATTTTACTTTCAGTTTTATTTCCTATCTGAAATAACCATCAGGCCATCACACTTCCTTTACTTTAAAAAGATTTTCCCCCTGAGGTTGAGGGTGTAACTCCGTTGATACAGTGCTTGTGACTCTGGGTAGAGTGCTTGTAACTTAGTGTATTGTGTCTTCCTGTGGGCGGCCATCAATGCTAATAACACATTGGCTTACCTGACACTTGGCACCTGTAGGAACATTCCAGGTTGTGCTTTCAATGCACTCTTGTACTTATATTTTCCTTTGTGTGGTTGGGGATGGAATGTAGGGAAATTTTTTTATTATTACTTGTGGGGGATGGAACCTAGGACCTTGTGCATTCTAGGCAAGCACTCCACTGAATTACACACCTAGTCCATAAGAAAACTATTAGTATTATTATTGCATTATTATTATCATTGTCATTATTAGTATTATTGCTCTTGTTGCTGTGCTAGGTTCTGGGGATACAGCCAACAGACTCACTTTTGCCAGGCATAAGCTGCACCCCCATCCCTTCCCACCCACCTCTTTAAACACATCAGGTGCTACATTGACCTGGGACAAAAATTGACATTTTCCAATATGATAGGATTGTCCCTACTTGTGCCCCATTTGTTACTGAGACCTAGTTCTGGACATCTGGGTCACTTCCATGTAACATCTGTGTCTGCTCCCCCAAGAGCCTTGTTACCCACATAAAAATTCATAACCTCCATGCCAGACATACAGAAAATTACTTTTGGAAGGTTCCAGTTATCCATTGATGGGGCACTTAATACCATTTGTAGACTGTGAGTAGTATGTGGACATTATCTTCCTACTCTGAGATAGTCATTTTTTGAAATTTGGGAGGCCACTTATCCATGTGGCACAGAAGGCAACCTCAGAGTCTGTAAGGGCTATAAAATTGTGTACAATTAATTTGATTGGTGATGTTTGTTACCTTGCTGACCCCATGACCTGGGTGTCACTTTACAGGTCAAGGGACTGTACTAGAATGACTGATATGAATGTCTCGAGCTTAAGCACTGAAGACTGATTTTGCATCACATAAGGGCTGGGGCATTTAGTTGTCTGGACAGATACAATATGCATTTGGGTGATTGTGGATGTGTTGGTGGCTCACAACCAAGGGATTGGGGATGGAGGTCGTAGGTGGTATAAGGACAGACAACTTATGCTTGGGCCCAATGACAACACAGTTCTTTCTACAGACTTTGATAATTGGTGTGGAATGTCTATTAGCTAGCTTTCCATTGCTGTGACAAAACCCCTGGCATAAAAAAATTATAAAGATTTCTGTTAGCGCCTGGTCTCAAAGGTGTCTGTCCATGGCTCCATTGCTTTGAACCTGTGGTGATACAGTGCATCATGGGAGCATGTGATACAGCAGAGGTGCTTACTACATAGTGGCCAGGAAACACAGAGAGGGGAAGACTGGGGTCCTAGTGTCAGCTTCAATGACATACCCATGATGAGCTATGTTTCTCCCACTTGACATTAAATATCACCTTGCCCTAGGAGTTTCTGGTACTTTCTGCTTGTCTTTGTTCTGGCAGTTGGCGCTCTGCTGTACTGTGTTTTTCCACGGTGTTAGGTTTCTCAGGCTTGGCTTTGTCTCTGTAGCTCCCCTGCTCTGTGTAATCCCACACCATCAGCTGCTTCTGCACCCACAAGCCACAGACACAAATGTGAAGGAAACAGGCCGCAGCCATCTGATGCAGAAGCCATCCTGTGGTCTACACATCTTTTAGGCTGTGCTCACGCGGTGTACGTGAGACACAAAACTGATGTGCCACGCACCAAGCACAAGCACAGACGAGGGTTCTGATGTCACAGCACTTGCTTTTCTCATTGCCATAACAAAATGCTTGATAATCAAAATTTAAAGGAGGAGGGGATTATTCTGGCTCAGTCCATCATGGAGACAGTATGATAGTCAGCAGCAGAAATGACTGCTAGGGCTCAGCTCTCTTTCTCCTTTTTTATTTAATCCAGGACCCCAGCAAAGGAGTGGTGATGCCCACATTCAGGGTGGGATTTCCCACTTCAAAGAATCCCATATTCAGGGGTAGCCTGAGGCAGGCCCTGATGAAATTATCTTAAGAGCATTTTCAGCATGATTACCCCAATCCTCACTGAAATGTCTATAAAAACTCCCACACACTTTTTAACCATCTGAGCCACTCTGGGACAGTCCTGGCTTCCACTCAGGGACACTTGTGACTCTGTGTGCCTCCTCCAATCCTGTGTGCTCTGTGACAGGTGTCTCTTGATTAATCGGCACCTTTTCTAAATAACAAAGCTACAGAGACCTGTTTTATATCCCAATTAATTTATTGTAAGTTAAGATAGAAGAAGTAAAAACGTACTTTTGAGGCTGGCCATGACAAAGCATGCCTTTTGCTCCTTTAACAGCACTTCAGTGCTGAAGGAATGTGGTTTCATGGTCATTGGGCTATTCCGCCCACTGTCTAGTTGAGGGTGTGTCCTTCTTGATCCTATGCCTAGTTCTAGCTTGCGCTAGGGAACATCCTGCATGTTTTCAATGGTGGAAGAAGACTGGGGTTTTATGAGTTTTCTTTTTGTTCTCTCTCTCTCTCTCTCTCTCTCTCTCTTTTTCTTTATTCTTTTTGGGAAGGGGGTTGAGACAGGGTTTGTCTCTGTAACTATCCTGGCTGTCCTATAACCCACTCTGTAGACCACGCTGCTGGCCTTGAACTCACAGAAATTTGCCTGCTTCTGCCTCCTGAGTGCTGGGATTAAAGGTGTGTGCCACTACTGTCCAGCAAGGTTTGCTTTTTCTGAGTACATATTTTTTTAAAGATTTATTTATAATGTATACAGTGTTCTGTCTGTACTTATACCTGCAGGCCAGAAGAGGGCACCACATCTCATTACAGATGGTTGTGAGCCACCATGTGGTTGCTGGGAATCGAACTCAGAACTTCTGGAAGAACAGCCAGTGCTCTTAACCTCTGAGCCCAGAATTACTCCACCATCCCCAGTGGTGGTAGCACAAGCCTTTAATCCCAGCAGAGACAGGTGATCTCTGAGAGTTTGAGGCCAGCCTCATCTACAGAGCTAGTTCCAGGACAGACAAGGCTAAACAAAGAAACCCTGTCTGGGGGGGGTGGGGGGGAATACCCCACCAGATATCACTGACTCTAGTATCTGGGTTCTTCTCATGGAAGTGTTTAAATTGTGACCAATTTGAAATCCAATCTCCAATGCATATAGCAAGCAATTATATTTTTTAAGTTTTAGTCATTATTATTACTACATGTATGTGTATTTGCATGCTATAGCATCCTGTGGATATCACAAGAAAGTTGTTGAGTGGGTTTAAACCACCCTGTACCCCACCTTACATGAATTCCTAGATTGGAACTCAGGTTGTCAGGTTTGCAAGGCAGGCCATTTACCCTCAGAGCCTTTTCCCTGGCTGCTTGATTGACAGTTGTATATGAAAACATAATCATAAAGTCCTCAGTTTCTCTCCCTGTGTCCAGCTTTAAAGCCCTATGTGGACATCGTGTCCATTCCTCAGATACGAATGCCTTTCCTGATTCAGGGGAGACTTGACTGGCTGCATTGCCTTCCTCAGGCACCGGAACCTTTGGCCGCGTGAACTTGGTGAAGGAGAAGACAGGCAGGCGGTACTATGCCTTGAAGATTATGAGCATCCCGGATGTCATCCGCCTGAAGCAGGAACAGCATGTGCAGAATGAGAAAGCAGTCCTCAAGGAAATCAACCATCCCTTCCTCGTCAAGCTGTGAGTCCTTGGCTCCTTCTTTCTTAGTTCTCCACTTCCCCAACATTATTCTCTGAAGAGTGCTTTTGTAGCTCAGTGAGTAGAGTGCTTGTAGCCACATTGATTGAGTGCTTGTAGCTCAGTGGAAAGAGTGCTTGCCCTTACCTAATAGAGTGTTTGTAGCTCAGTGATGTGAAATAAGAGATGATACCCAGTTTTTGTCCTGATTTATTTTTAATTGTGTGTGACTTTTAACACCAAAATAGTACCCACTAATAGAGTCCAGAAAATGGTTCTATATCCTCCTGGAACTGTTGTACTACCTAACCAGGCGCTGGGATTGTAACTCACATCCTCCACAGGAGCAGCAAGTGCTCTTAACCACTGATATATCCCTCCAGGCCCAACCCATGAGTTTTTATAACACCTCCTTTTTGTGTGACCTGAATAGGCCCCATGATGCTAACATTAGTCTCTTCAAGGTTGATGCCCTGTAAAAGTCAAAACCTGGGTCTTTTGTTACAGCACTTAATCAAGGTGACAAAATAACCAAATTATTCGTTCATAATTTTCATATAAAACTCAACTGGTGATTTTTATCAGTGTTAAATCCTTTTTTGCATTTTAGAAATATACACACATATATAATATTCTCTCTCTCTCTCTCTCTCTCTGTGTGTGTGTGTGTGTGTGTGTGTGTGTGTGTGTGTGTGTGTATTATAATCTGTTAAGGTCCATACATGCACATACATGCAGAGATCAGAGGATAGCACCTGCTGTCATTACTTAGTTCATACTAAAAGTTTAAGACAAGGTCTGCTGCTTGCCTTCGACTCAGCCAGTATGATAGTCTATCCAGTAAGCCCTGGAGAGAATAAATTACCCAGCATGGCATCATTGAAACACCACCACACAATATCCATGCTATTCTAGCGTTTTCTATCCTGTCAGAACATGATACTACAGTCAAAATTCATTAGAATAACATAGAGTTAGAGTGTCAAGTTGAAGAGAGGGCTTGGAGATTAAGAGCAACTGCTCCTTTTGCAGAGGACCCAGTTCAGTTCCCAACACTCACCTTGCAGCACACAGTCACCTGTAATTCCAGTTCTGGGAGATTTAATGCCCCTGCTGGCCTCTTTTTCTGCTGTACTCTTGTACACGCGCGTGTGCGCACACACACACACACCCCACATACAGAGAGAGAGAGAGAAGAGAAAGATGTTGCTGTGTGCCCCTGGAAAGCAATGATGTTTGTGGATTAAAACCTTGTGGATTAAAACCATGATAGATGGTTGACAGATAGATGGATTAATAGATAGGTAGATGGAGGATAGATGTGAGACAGTGATGGATGTTTGGGTGTATAGGTTAAATAGCTAGATAATAGATGATTGGTGGATAGAAGATGGATGGATGGATGGATGGATGGATGGATGGATGGATGGATATGTACATGGTTTTGGTTAAGGTCAAGATGTCAAGATGTTAGTGAAGGTCCCACCTAGGACAACAATTTCGCACATACTATCCCTGAAAACTTTACCCTCAGTTTTTCTCACATAGCATCCTGTGACATCTTAACATCTACTTACAACCACAGTCCATCTAAGCACAACCTTACCATTTAGGTGAGCTGACATCAGACATCTTAGACATCCTTATTAGTTACTGCCCAACTTTGATTCTTTTGTTTTGATAAAACAGTAACTAACCCAAAGGGACTGAGAGTAGCTAAGAGTTAACTGGGGTTTCACTTCTCTGTCACTCTCCCCCCATCTTGGAGGGAAGTCAGAACAGGAACCAGAAGCAGAAAGCTTTCATTTAGCACAAGAAGCCTTATCTACAGTGGGCAGGTCCTTGTATGTCAATAATCAAACAGAACACTCCGTGCAGACACCTATAGACCATTCTGGTGTAGGAATTGTCTTACTGAAACTCTACCTAGGTGACTCCAGGCTGTGTTAAAACTAACTGCACATATTCCCCCAGCTAGGGAATGGTGTCACCCACAGTGGCCATGGTCTTTATCCATCAGTCAACTGAAAGAAGACCCTCTTTGCAGACATGCCCATAAGCCAGGAAATTCTCCATGAAGGCCTTTCCCAAGTGACTCTGGGCCATCAATTGACATTAAAGCTAACCAGGGTACATGCATATGTTTGCACCTATTTGTTTATTTATCTTGATATTTATCTTGATATCTGTATTTATATTTTGATATATGCATATATGTACCTGTTAGTGTCTGAGTATACCAGTATATTAATGGGAACATCTACCTCTGTATATCCACAGTCTATATACATGTCTTGCCATCAGTCTGTCAATCACCAACATCCATCTGCATCCATATCTAAGCACACCCCCCATCATGCACTCTGTTGTTTCTCGTAGGTTCTGGACTGGCCATGACAACCGCTTCCTATACATGCTGATGGAGTTCGTGCCTGGTGGTGAGCTGTTCAGCTACCTGAGGAACCGTGGCCGCTTCTCCTCCGTTGCTGGAATCTTCTACTCCACAGAGATTGTGTGTGCCATTGAGTACCTGCACGCCAAGGAGATTGTCTACAGGGACCTGAAGCCTGAAAACATCCTTCTAGATCGGGAAGGGCACATCAAACTCACTGACTTTGGCTTCTCCAAGAAGCTGGTGGATAGGTAAGTGGGGACAATCATGGGGTCATCAGAGATTAATTGAAAATTGAAGGTTCGATTTAGATGGGTGGACAGAGGGGCAGAAGATGCATGGTAGGCTCTGGTGTGATGCACCCATCTTTCCATCTGTCAAATGGGTATCTCATTTCTTTTCCTATTGATGTCGTAAAACACTCCTAAAAAAAAGCAGGTTAAGGAAGAACAGGTTTTTGTTAGTTGGTTCCTACCTGGTTCCACATGGGATTGTTTGCCAATGGGAGCATGTGTAATGGGCAGCTGCTCACATTGCAGCTCCATACAGGAAGAGTAAAAAGGAAATAAGGCTGGGTTATCAAACTTTGAGCCCACCCCTGGTGACCCACTTCCTTCAGTGGGGGTCTGCCTTTCCTAAGGCTTGTCCAGTGTTCCCAAACAGCACTACCTGCTGGATACCTAACATTAAAATGCCTGAGTCTGTATGGAACAGTCCACATCTGTACAACCTTGGGAGAGGTAGGTACCCCTTCAGGTTGTAAGCAAAGAAGAAAAATCATTCTGTCATCAAAGTGTTTGAATTTTCTGGAAAATTGTGATAACTGTTCGTGTGTGAATGACTTCATACTTGAAGTCATTTGTGCATGCACAAATATGTATATATATGCAAATATGTATATATTTAAATGCATCTCTATATTGCATGTATAATTATACAATTTATATATTTATATAAAATTGTGTATATATATTTATATGTATGTGTTTTATATACACAAAAATGTTCAGGGATAATATAGCTGGCTCACATTTTCAGTTTTTCATTTTGTTTTATTGTGTGTGTTTTTTTTTTTTTGAGACAGTGTTTCTGCCTGTCCTGGAACTTACTTTCTAGACCAGCCTGGCCTTGAGCTCAGAGATATCTGCCTGCCTGTGCCTCCTAAGTGTTAGGATTAAAGGCATGTTCTGCCACCGCCCAATGGCAGTTCAATATTTAATGTACTTTTTGCCTCAGGGTGTATTTATTTTATGTCTATGTGTAGTGTGTGTGTGTGTGTGTGTGTGTTACTCACAGAGGCCATAAGACGGCATTGAATCCCCTAGAACTGGAGTTACCGGTGGATGTCACATGGGTGCTGGGTACTAAACCCAGGTTATCTGCAAGAGCAGCCAGCACTCTTAAGATTGAGCCACCTCTCTAGCCTCCATCTTAGTGTGTTATATTTATAGAATTCTTTCCTTAGGTTCCTTTGCTCATCACTAGGGAACTCTTTGCAGACAATGAAGAAGATGGTGTCATATTCCTGTTAACCCATAGCCGGGGGAGGGGGAGTGGAGGGAAGGCTTCACATTGAGGGAATCATGTACTTTCCAGCCTCAGCAGGGTATCTCTGTATAGGAGACAGATTCTCTGTGGCCCCAGTACTAGCAGAGTGTACTAAGTACCCTTGACCAACCAGGCAGCCATTGAGGTATTTTGCAAAAATAATTGTATGCAGAGAGGTTCAAGGCTGTAGAAACAAGTCAGGTTCAAGGCTGTAAAAAAAAATTCCTACTAAGGCATGCAAGCCTTCAGCCTGAGGCAGACACAGACTCAGCTTTAAGTCAGGTAAGTAGAGCTGTCTCTGGTACAGTTACCTGTGGCATTGTGGGCTACCGTGTGCTATGGACCCTGATCTTGTTCTAAGTTATGCTACAAGGCTCAAAATCTGAGTTAGTGGGTCCAGAAGCATACACGAGTCTATCTGTATTTAAGATGAATAGGCACCTTAATGTGAGTCTGTCTTTACTGTAAATCTTTATCTTTTTCTGGCCATGAGTCTTTATCTGTTAAACAACGACATTGTTAAAATGAAAGTCTTTGTTGTTTCTGCCCAGGTTATCAAAGATGGCGGTGGAAACCTTTACCGCCAGCAATGAAAGCTGTGGTCACTTGATTTCATTGTGGAGGAGTAGGAGGCACAGGGGGATGTGTGCAGCCCAGACTTGTAATGACCTATTATGAATGATTTATTGAAACTTGCCTGAGGATTCAGAAAGCAAAGTCAGCCACAAGCAATACAAACAAAGCATACACCTTTAATCCCAGGACTCATGAGATCTCCAAGTTCAAGGACACCCCAATCTACACAAGATTGATCTAGTTCTAAAGAGAATTATAGCTGACACCTTTAATCCTAGGACTCAGATGTATGTAGATGTATGTAAGACAGGAGCAAGGTCTCTATATAGAGCATTCATTCTCCAGCCACACTGAGGACAGGCAGCAAG
Source organism: Phodopus roborovskii (assembly GCF_943737965.1). Taxonomy (NCBI): domain Eukaryota; kingdom Metazoa; phylum Chordata; class Mammalia; order Rodentia; family Cricetidae; genus Phodopus; species Phodopus roborovskii. The sequence goes on along the minus strand of NW_026126003.1, from coordinate 292,042 downwards.
ACTAGCCCATTCAGCCTAAGGTAGTGGTAAGAGCTAGTGGCTGGCTGCTTTGCCTTTCTGAACTTCAGCTTGAAGTTTGAACCCCAATATCTGTCTCTGGGTCATTTATTTTTCATGTTACACAGACTGGCCTGGCACTCAGCAGGCAGCTGAGGATGACCTTGAACTCCTGATCCTCCTGCCTTGACTTCCTGAGTGCTCAGATGACAGGTCAGCATATCTACACCTTGTTTATGCTGGGGATAGAATGTGGGCTCTGTGCCTGCTAGGCAAGAGCTCTACCCATTAAGCTCCACGCGCCCCACCCATGAAGCTGTAGGCAGTCTACTCACTGACCTATACTTCCATCCCTGCAAGTGTCTGAGTTGAACTGCACCATCCCTCTCACCAGGTCTGGATTACTTGTTTACAGCTTCTGGAACTGAGTCCTTTTTGTACATTCCACTTGCAGAACTTTTCTCCCAATCTGTTCCCTGCTCTATCTGGTTTACTGCACAGAGGCTTTTAGCTTTGTATCCTCACCTCTGTCAACCTTCCTGAGCCACTAGAGTCCTTTTTAGAAAGTCCTTGTGCTGTGACTTGTGCAGGTCCCCTGGAACTGGAGTCACAGGTGGTTATGCCACCACAATGTGGATGGTAGGAATTAAACTCAGGTTCCCACAAATACTTACTCACTGAACCATTGCTCAAGCCCACTTTTGAAAAATGATTTATTACATTTATCTATATTGCATGGGGTGGTGCCATGGTGTAGAGGTCAAAGGACAGCTTGCAAGAGTCAGTGCCCTCTTGCCTCCATGTGAGTCCTAAGAATTGAACTCAGGTTGTCAGGCTTGACAGAAGTGCTTTGACCCATTGAGCATCTCCTCAGTGTTTCAAGCATGCTAGGCCAGCACTCTATCAACTTTACCATGGTCCCATCTCCAGCACATTCTCATCTTATTAAATCTTGTATGGCTGAATTTATTTTTAGTTGAACTTTTGAAGAAAGAAACTATCTATTTTTCTTATTTTATATGCTGTGCAGTTTGCAGATGTCAGCAGCTGTTTGCCACGGCAATTGGCTATTTTTAAATATAAATTAAAGCCAGGCATTGTTACACACAACTTTGATCCCAACACTCAAACAGCAGAGGCAGGTGGTGGATCTCTTGTGAGTTTGAGGCTAGCCTGGCCTACACAACAAGTTCCAGGACAGTCAGGGCTGTTACACAGAGAAATGCTGTCTCAAAATGGACAAAACCTCTGAAGTTCTGATCCTCCTGCCTCCACCTCCATGTCTTTTGTTTGCCATGATGGAAATTAAACCCAGAGCCTACTGCATGCCAGGCATATGCTCTATCAACTGAGCACATTTCCAGACCCTATCACTAATGTTAAAGATGATTAATACTGCATATTGATTTAGCCATCTCCCACTCTCTCTTTTCCTAGTATTCTTTACTACATTCAGTTTTTTTCTTTTTAATTATATGTATCTGTGTGCATGTTCATGTGAGTACAGTACTGTCAGAGGTAAGAAAATGAGCATGAGTCCATTAACTAAATTACATATGTTAATGCTTGTAAGGAAGACATTTCAGTGAAGAACATGTCAGTGCAGGGTTAGTAATCAACATACATGGAGCAGCTGGGTGTGATGGTCCATGACAATCCCAGGGGTGGGCAAGTTTGAGGCCATCCAAGGTTACAAACAAAGAAAAGAGCTTAGATTCAGAAGTCATCATCATCATCATCATCATAATTATTGTGTGTATGCTGAGTGTTTGGGCACATATCTGCCAAGGTGCATGTGTGGGAATAACAGGATAGCCTTTTGCTCTCTGTTCTCTCCTTCTACCTCCTATGTGGATAAATTTTAGGGTTGTGCAACTTTACTAGCTGAGCTATAGTGAATGCCCAAAGTTTGGATTTCCAAAGCTTTATGGAACAGGTTCATGTACTTAGGCCCACAGGCCAGACTAATGGGAAATCCTTTACTGAGACCCTTCCCAGGGGATTCTGGGTTGTGTCAGTTGACAGTTAAAGCTCACAGCACAGCTTCCCCATGCCTAGAAAATCGATCTTCCCACAGTGAATATGGCTTGTGACTCAAATACTTTATCATGAAATCTTACATTTGTCACTTGAGTTGGTGCTCAGAAAGTTTTAGATTTGGGAGCATTTTGGTTTCTTTCCGTTAGGAATGTTCAACCTATTTTGCCATATGTCAGTTTTCTGCACAGTGTCCATACTTGGGACAGGGTCTTCATCAACTGTATGTTACAGCACCTTCCAAACTTCATGGGTTCCTTACTTCTGTCATCCCCACAGGACGTGGACCCTCTGTGGGACACCAGAATACCTCGCCCCAGAAGTCATTCAGAGCAAAGGCCATGGGAGGGCCGTGGATTGGTGGGCACTAGGCATCCTTATATTCGAGATGCTGTCTGGGTGAGTGACCCTCCTAACAGTTGGCACATGGAAACACTCACATACCCCACTATCAAAATTTGGAGGGTGACCAAGTATTTATTTTTCTTAAACAAGAATTTAAATTTTCATAGACATCCATAATTCCTTATGTGTAACATTCATCTTTTTTGTGGGATGACACATAAGCCTGAATAGTACCCACAGTGAACAAATGATACCAGCCAAATAGCTTAGTTAGTGATGGAAGAGTAGGCAAGGAAGGCAAGATTGTGTTATGATTTTTACCCTAAATTCCCTTTCTTAGCAGTGCATAGGACATGGGAGAGATGGGCTCTATTTCTGTCTCCCAGTTGACAGTAAGGTTAGTCATTCCGGAGGGTTACTGGTATCTGTCAAGTCTAGTATACACCTGAGAAAATTGTGTAAACATAGAAAGTGAGATGCCCACAGGTAGGTATAGCTGGGGCAATTGGAGGCCAATACCATGGCAGTGTTCACCTGTGTAGACCTAAAGAGTCACTGGCTTCTGCTTGGGAAATGACAGTTATTCCAGCCCCGTGTTTTGGTTTTTTTTTTTTTTTTTTTTTTTTTTTTTCCCCTAGTGCCGAGATGGAAAGTTCATCCTTTGTGGATCAAACCAAATAGTAAAATAGCTTGCAGGAGGATTTTACTAAAATACTATGAGATTTGCCAAGAGGGAGCATCCATCTACCCAACCATCCATCCATCCACCCACCCACAAATCCATCCATCCATCTATTCATACATCTACCCACCAAACCATCCATCTGGTCACCTATCCAGACACCTACCTGTCCAACTATCAATCCAGCCACCCATCCATACACCCATTCACCCATCCATTCCCACTCCCATCCATCCACCCATTACCCACTCACCATCCACATACCCATCCATCCATCCACCTACACATCCATTCATCCATCTGTCCATCCACCCACCACCCATCCATCTTCCAAATCATCCATCTACCCATTAACACATCCACCCGTCTATCCACTCTTCCAGCTCCTGGAGGCTCCAAATATTCTTGGCTTTTGTGGCCCCATCAATCTCATCTCCATATGGCTTCACCTGTGGTTTTGTATCCCTTCTGTCTGTCTTGAGGTTACTGTTATTATTCTTAGGGTCATCCTTACCCAGGATGGACTCATGTCAAGATCTGTTACTCATTCTCTAGGCAAAGACCCTATATGCAAATGATGTCCCAGACATGAGTTCTGGAAATTTTGTGCATATTGTGTGTGTAAACAATCCATGAAATATACTTTCTTTGAAATTTATACATATAAAACCACATTTATATGCACGAAATTTATAATATAATTTATAAGGTGTGTGTGTGTGTGTGTGAGTACGCACAAGGGAATGCTGTGGAATCAATAGAAAATTATTGTTTTCATGATGAAGCGACTGTGAAGAAGAGCCTGGGGTCCCAGTGTCTTTTTGAAGGGCACATCTCCAATAACCTAACTAACTTCCTTCCACTGAGCCCCACCTCTTGAAGGTTTATAACTGTCAGTTCCACCCCTGGCTGGGGAGGAAGCCATCAACAGAGGCTCATTGGGAGACATCAGGACCCTCTCCCTGCCCTCCCTGTCCTCCTGAGACCAGTTGTCAATCAGTAGGTTCATCTGACACAATTTTTTTGCGTTCATTAAGCAAAAATTGTAATTGGCACAGAGTAGACATAATTCTGTATTTAATAATGCTAAAAATTCTTCTCTCTGTGACAGGTTTCCCCCATTTTTCGATGACAACCCTTTTGGGATTTACCAGAAAATCCTTGCCTGCAAAATAGATTTCCCCAAACATTTGGATTTCACCTCTAAGTAAGTGCACTTGCAGTTTCCTGCCCTATCCCTATGTTTATTTTCAACATTTTGTGAAATAACACAGCAAGCACAAACTCCTGACAAACACTCTTGATTCATATCAGTCACTTTTTCCACATGGAAGGGAAAACCTTTTACTTATTCTCATTTTACTGAAATGTAATATTTGGAAGGCCAGTTCTATATCTCTGTCCTCTTGTGATAGAAGGAGTTGAAATTAAATCAGATTTGGAACCAATTGCGTAAGTGATCATTCTGTCCATCCATCCATCCATTTAATTTATTAGTTATTAGTTTACAGATTGAGAGAGGGTCCCACTTTGTAGCCCTAGATGTCCTGGAACTTGCTATGTAGATGAGCCTAGCCTTGAACACAGAGATATTGGCTCCCTGAGTTCTGAGATGAAACCTGTGCACCACCAAGCCAGTCCTATTAACTTTGTAACTTGTTTACATTTTTTAACTTTTTTTGAACCACTAAGAAAAGAGGGGCTTAGTGGGAGGAAGTTAGTTTATTGCAGGTAAGACTTTGAAGGAGATGCTGGGCTTCCAGGCTTTCCTTCATGATCATTTCAATGTGTAAATACAATGTTTTATTAATTTTTGACAATTCCATACACATCTATGGTATATTTTGCTGAGATTGGCCTATATATTTATTAAGCTAGAAGGATGAAACTCTGTGGCTCTATAAGTGATAATTTTTCTTCTTTTTTTTTTTTTTTTTTTTTGTCTAACTGAAATTGCACACATCCTAAAGAATTCTTGCATGCAAGATGTTTAGAGGTGGACAAGTTGCTTAAAAAAGTGCCAGTATTCAGGCTGACCATTCATTTAATGAGGATTATGGCAAAATTAGTGGAAAGGGGAAAGAAGGATTAAAAGCATATAAACGCCTTTGACTTTCCTTGATGTGAATGTGATCAGATGTGAGCATTTTCTAACAAGAATGAGCCTTGATCTCCAATTGTTTATTTATTTAGTTAATTGGGAAGAAGGGCCCTACATACCCCAGAATTTCTGATACTCCTTTTCTAGCCTCCCAAATGCAGGGTGACAGACTTGTGCCACCATATCCAGGGTGTGCAGTGCAGCAGATGGAACCCAGGGCTGGATGAGCACTGTACCCACTATGTAAGCACCTGAGCAACTGAGCAACAAGCACTCTGCCCACTGAGTTACAAGCACCCATTCCACCTAACTAAAGTCTTTGTCAGATATTATCATAGGTGCTGTGGATTGCAGGATATTTGAGCACACCTGCACGCATGCGCAAGCGCGCACACACGCAAGACATCCCATCTTCACCCTGCCTTAATTTCTCCAAATCTTCAATTTACCACAAATGACTACCCTGTCCTTTGCATTCTCTTGTTTTTTATCCATGATAAAGACACAGGAGAGTGGCTGGTATTTGGGACTTCATTGAGCAGGTGTGCTCAGCCTGCAAACTCAGTCACCCTATACAGGACTGTGTAATGGAACACAGCTGTGGGCCTGCACGGTAGCCTTGTCAGTTACCCAGGAGGAAATGATGCTGGGATAGATCGATCAGTGGTGAAAGGTTACAGGCAAAATTCACTGGATGGAGGGCCTGTAGCTCAGTGGGTGGAGTGCTTGTTACAGAGTTGGCTGAGTTGGCTGGGTTAGAATGCTTATACTCAGTTGGTAGAATTTTGTCACTTGGTGCATAGAGTGCTTATAGCTTGGTAGGGAGAGTGCTTGTGTCAGAGTTGGCTAGGTGCTTGTTGTTCAGTGGGGAGAGCGCTTATACCTCAATTGGTAGAGATACAGAATCTCAGTAGAGTACTTAGGAATTGAGTATTGCATAGAGTACTTGTACCTCAGTGGTCAGAGTATGGGTGACTCAGTGGGTAGAGTGCCTGTGGCTCAGTGGGTAGAGTGTTGGTGGCTCTGTTGGCATGCCCCCAAGCCTGGGCTCCATCCCTTACCATGTAAATGGTACACATGTCTGTAGCCCTGCATGTAGAACGCAAAAGCCAGAGGTCAGGGGTTAGCTCATTGTTAGACATGGGAGCCCAGGGTGCAAGCTGATCCCTGCAAATGCTTTCTCCATGGACATACTGTATAGGGGCGCAGGTAGGGTTTGTGCCTATGTTGATTCTGGCATTTGCCAGATCTAAGTGGAGTCTGCTCTGGCTGTGCAGGGACCTCATCAAGAAGCTGCTGGTGGTGGACAGGACCCGGCGCCTGGGCAGCATGAAAGTGAGTCATGCCAGAGCATTCCAGTTTGCACACTGATGGTAACACCATCTACTCAGAGGGTCCCAGACAATGTTCAAGTTATTTTTGTGGTTTATTTATTTTTATTAATTATGTGTACATACTACACAGGTGCATTACCTGCCAACGTAAGCAGAGAATACTGGGTTCTCTGCAGCTGCAATTATAAGTTGTCTGCTACCATGTGGGTGCTGCAAACTTAACCTGGATCCTTTGCAAAAGCAGCCATCTCTATTGCTCATGTTTTGCTGTTTTCATGTAGCCCAGGCTGGAATCAAAGTCACTGTGTAGCTGAGAATAACCTTGAACATGTGACTCACCCACCTATTACCTCTCAGAGCAGGGATAACAAGTGTACACTGCTACTCACGTTGACTTATTATTCTTTATTTTTTTAGAGTTTTAATTTATTTGTTCTTTTTTTTTTTTTTTGGAGACAGAGTCTCACCATGTAGTCTGACAGTCCTGGAACTCTCTATGTAGACCAGGCTGTCCTCAAACTTACAGACATCCACTTGCCTCCATCACTAGAATGCTGGAATTAAAGGCATGTGTCACCACACCTTGACACTTATTTTTTTTTCAACTGCTTTATTGGAGAGAGATTTTACACATGCTATACACACACTGATGGGAGATGTCATTCTGTAAATATGTTTCTCGTATTGGTTTATGAATAAAGCACTGTTGGCCAATTGGAAAACAAGATAGATGAGACTAGGAGACTAGGAGGAGAGAGGAAGAAGTAGGGAGAAGTTTCAAGATGTAGGACCAACAGGGTAGTACACCAGGCTCTTTCTCCGGTAAGATAAGAGCACATGGAAATACTTAGATTAATAGAAATGGGTTAATATTTAAGACAGAGCTATCCAATAAGAAATGCTAGTAACAGGCTAACAGCTTTATATCTAATAATCTAATACAGCGTCTCTGTGTGTTATTTGGGGTTGGCGCAGTGGTGGGACCAGAACGGCAGGAAAACCACTCTTAATACACACAAGATGTTTTTCAAATGCTTTTTACTGAGTATATATGTTTATTCTCAAGAACGGGGTAGACGACATCAAGCGGCACCGGTGGTTCCGGGGTGTGGATTGGGAGTCTGTGCCACAGAGGAAACTGAAGGTGGGAATATCATACACCCTTGAACTAAATGAACCCCTCCATATCCTATCCTAACCACCCAGAAAGCTCCTGCTGTGTCTCAGTCTTGCAAATTAATTTACCAGAGGTTTATTTAGTAATTATTTACATGTATGTATGTCTTGTATTTATGTACACCTTGGCAACTGCAATACAAGTGTGCCTTCAGCCCCTCCTTGTAAAATTGACATTCTGAGAGACAGGCACTGAGCTGCCTGGTGTCACCTTTCCCCATGAGCCATGTAAACATTACTGTCAATCAACAAGTGTCCAACTTCCTCACATTTGTGTCTAATGTGTTGCTTATTTATTTATTCTATGTGACACTTAGCCACCCATTGTGCCCAAGTTATCGGGTGATGGTGACACCTCCAATTTTGAGACTTATCCAGAGAGTGACTGGGACAAGAAGACCCCTCCTGTATCCGACAAAGAACTGGAAAATTTCAAAAGTTTCTGAGGATGGGAACCCATTTCTGCAAGGTGAAACTTTTTGCTTTTTCTGAATTTTAAGGTAGGTTGTCATGTAGCTGAGGACAGCCTTGAACTTACCATGAGGAAAATATATACTCCATGCAACGAAGGATGGTGAGTTAGCCAGTGTGTGGGGTTTCTTACAATGATTGACAAGTCAATTGGCAGTGAAAAGGTTACCAATCACTTAACATGCCCACCCCCCCCCACCCTGCCTTTTCCTTTTTTCTTCACTAGGAGCATGAAGAATTCCATGCAGCACTGAGGACCAGAACCGTTTTTGTTGTTTGTTGTGGTTGTTTGCTGAAACACTAGAAGGATCCCTTCGAGGTTAACGAGATCATTGCCCTCAGGACCCGGCTTCATTTCGACAACTGGAAACCCACCTGGTGGGAAGTTTGCAAAATCTGTTAAACTGTAGATGTTTTCCTTCTTCGTGAGTCTTGTGTTGTTGCTGTGAATTTAGGTGGTGGTGTTGTTTCTCTAATGAATTTTGTAAGTTTGAATTTGATCTATTTGATTATAGCTGTCACTGTGTATATGCACAGAAATTGTGCAAAACTGGACTTTTGGTACTTTGACATGCCTGTGACTTGTTTATTTTCAACGCTTTCTGAAAAATCTGCTACTCTACAGGCAAAAAAAGGGTTCGATGTATGCATTTTTAAAATGCTTTTCTATGCATTTTACAGTCATTTGTGTGTGTTGTTTAGACACTGTTTGTTTATTTTGTTCCTCTCTGGTCACTATAAACTCAGACATCGGGAAGCCACATGCTCCGCAGATCCCTTATTCAAAAATATGGCACAAACAAGTGGCTTTCCCCAATCTTCCAGTTTGATGTCTCCAGTAAAATATCCCCTCTTAAAGTTAAGCCAGAACTCTGCATACTGCATTAGCCACATGGCAACCTGGGTGCAAAGTTTGCCTTTTTATGATAATACAAATTTATCTACATTCCCAAAAGGGAACTTCAAGGATCCACCCCTCAAATCCCTCCTCTGTTGTAAATGACGTTTTCTTCCCATCAAACTCAGTCCTGTTGTTGTTCCAGCCCTGTCCATCTGTAAAAATTCAGGTTCTGGGCCGGGAGCTATATTTTCATTGAGCTTTCCCAGTTTCTAATATGCAAAATAACTGGGTTATGTACCATGAACAAACATACACAGGAGATAGAATTCTGGATTATAATCACGCTGACCAACATAGGTACTCTCAGCATTTGATATTACATAGGAAATAATGTAAAATTAGCATAGAAAACATTGCCTTAATTCTAAACACATATGAGATCACAAATACCCACATCTACCCACTGTGTGCTCCCAATATACTTAGCAATCTGACCCCTGATCCTAAAAATCAAATTAAATAACATTAATTGAGCTGTAAATCATACCATGTGATGTCATTGTAGTGACATCAAGTAGTGCATAGGAATAATAATTTTTATTTTAATGTTTTTTTATTGTGTGTGCATGTGACTATAGCACACACGAGGGCCAGCAAAGCACTCCAGAGACCCTACAGCTGGACATACAGGTAGATGTGTGTTGCCCTGTGCATGCTGGGAACCCAACCTGGGTCCTCTGCAGTCCACATAGTTAACATGAAAATAAAAATTAGGAAGGGGTGATGGGGCAAAAACAACCAGGAAAAGGGATGAGGGAACTATGCACCCAGCACCTTCTCATAAACCCATGGGACAGTTAATAAATTACAAATTCCTCAGGTGGTGGTTTGATTCAAACCGAGTACAAAAGATGAAATAATCAGTAACCAATACTAATTTAAAAACAAATCCCTATGCTCTCCAACCAAGACTGATTTTTCTTTTTTTAGTGTTTAGTAGAGATAAGATAAGCTGTCTCACCTCACTAGCTGTTTTGTGTAACACTGTAAAATGTGATGCGATGGCTAAATACTGTTCACATGACCCTCAGGCTGTGCAAATATCTCAACATTGGACCAAAACATATCAATCACCACTGTGCTGTTCAGTGAACCCTAGCCAAGATTCAGCATTTTGTGTGTCTCCACGTTGGAGTGAAAAACTGGGGAACGGTGTCTATCACTCCTGGCTGTAGATTTTGTGGCATGTGGATTTCCTGGGTTTTTTGTGTTTTGTTGTTGCTGCTGTTTTTAATGAAGTTCCATAGGGAGCATTGATGAAAGCCTGACACCTCATTCTTGTTTCTCACACACAATGCAAACCACCTGAAAATTATGATGCAAAGTCAAGATTTTTGCATGGTTTGGTTCCCCCCTCATCAGTGTGTGTGTGTGTGTGTGTGTGTGTGTGTGTGTGTGCCCTACCATTTCTTGTTCCCATCAAAGCTGTGTGTGTGTGTGTGTCCGTGTGCCCTATGGTTTCTTTTTCCCATCAAATCTGCCTTGCGAATCTAACAGCCTTGCATCCAACCACACACTGTCATTTCCTGGGGCAGTAAGAGGGGGGTGCTCTAGTTGGTTATGTAGTAGACATCATTACTTGTGTGATTTAGGGGAAGTGAGCAGGAGCCTCCCTGGCCCTTCCAGTCCTCACAGGACCAGACTCAAAACGCTCCTCAGCAACCTCAGTTCTTCTCACACTGTGGGTACACACCACTTGACCTCCTGATGTAACAGGTGTCACATGCACCGTGCAGGCATGTCCCCACTGCTGAGCACCTGCTGGCTCACCTGAAGTTATCACTCAGAATGAAAAAGCCTTGTTTTTTTTCTTACATTCTAATCCTGCTGCACAACTAAAAAATCACTGTGATTTGTGTATATATCTATCTATATCTTTCTATATATTTGCCCCAGGAAAATTTTTTCTGCTGTCTAATTTATAAAGTAAAACTATTGAGTCCAGGTTTGTTTAATAAAAGTTTGTATGTTAAGAAATCTGTTTCTTCCTTGGTTTTTCCTGTAATTCAAAGTAATACCACGAAATAACAGTCCCTGTCCGTGGTTAATGACCACAGTCATCCAGTCACCAATAGCAGCTGGTGCCCATTTCTCAGAGACAGAACTGAAGAGGCTCAAATAAAGTAAGGTTTATTAAGGAAATGGGTATGCACCCCAGTAAACAGGGACTGGTGATTGTTTCCAGGAATATTAGGCCCCCAAAGGATTTTGCAAGTGTTACAAGCTGCAAACAGCATGAAGGTGTGTAGGGACATAACAGTCAGGGAGAAGGGTGAGCCAGGGTGTGGTAGGACTGCATTTTCCCCAAATACTTGCTGTTACAGGAAGATTTCCCCTAGGGAAGGTAGAAGCTGCTTGGAGAAGGCTGACACATGCTACCATGGGGCTGTATTCAGCCTCTCAGAGGTATCAATGCTTCATTCTTCACCACTTAAAAGCAGAAATCTCCCTTCCTAACCAACCTCAACTAGGATTGTTGGACATGCTCAGGGATCAGCACCTAGAATGTTGAGACAGCCAAATGTTGGCAGCCAAAGTTACACAGCATGACACAGTTTCAAAGACAAGCCATTTCGAAGTTGGAGGGAATAAATATAGATATATAGTGGCAGACACCTTTATAGGATTAGATGCAAGCAGTAGTGCATACCCTACACAGCAAGTCTCCATGAATAACCTATGATTCTGGTGCAGGCCTTTGGCTGTCCTAAGTCTATAATAATAGATTCTTGATAAAGGACTGGCTAAAGAATCGGCTATCTAATGGAATTTCTATGGACACCATATAGCGCTAGAGCAGTGGTTTTCAACTTTCCTAATTTGTGACCCTTTAATGCAATTCTCATGTTGTGGTGACTCCCAACCATATCATTATTTTTGTTGCTACTTCATAACTGTAATTTTGATACTGTTATGAATTATACTGTAAATATCTGTTTTCCAGTGGTCTTAGACAACTCCTGTGAAAAGGGGTCCCAACCTGCAGGTTGAGAAACACTGCCCTAGTGCATCAGGCAACATTGAGAGGTGTAATGCCATAATCAAAGATCAATTAACTTTGTCTGATTAACTCAATCTGCAATTGGCTTTTATTAGCAAAGCAGCTTACATCCTGAACTCAAGACTCGACCATATTGGGGCTCAGCCTATCTATTATAATTTATTTCTTTCCAACACCTGAACTTTAGCAATACCTCCTATAATACTTGGAGACGTTAGGTATTGACTACACTATTTGCTTCAATGGCACCTTGGTTGGAAAAGAAGAAATGATGGCATTTCCATCTCAGAGCTCTATCAGAACATAGTATTAGACTAATTGCACAGACTCTAAATGGTCTATAGCAACTCATCATTATTCGCTACTTTATTACCTTTATTAAGTTTTACTAGTTGCAATCATTTTATATGCAAAGTGGTTTTACTTTGAGAATTGGCCTCCTGGATACAACTTACCTTGTTCCAGACTTCTTTCAGTTAGAAAAACTAACCAGATATACCATCATTGGGAGACATAATAGCCTTTCTAAAACTTACAAATTTGTAGCACACAAGCTCATACTGGGAGTAGATTTAGCTTTGGCCCTGGAAGCAAAAACTGACAGTAGATCCTAAGACCTAATGGCAGACGCACACTCCAGCACTTTCTTCACACTTTCTATCACCTTAATTGTAGTCCTATTGGCCTAAGTTCCGAATTGCCTCTATATCAGATACTATGAACATCTCTATCCAAGCACCATGCATCTCCTGGGATATCACAATGGATCACTAATACTGAGAATGAAGTGGATCAACATTCTCTTTATGCTGATAACAGGTACAAGGCTCTCTTGGAAGTTATTCCCACTGCTCTCACTGCAGCCACCTGGACCTAGCCTACTACATCCTTCCCCCCAGATCTCCCCAATATTGTAGGATGGAATGGACTTAGTGTTGTAATTTAAGAAAAGCAGCACGTGAGAGAAAGATGGCATGGGACAGAGTTCAAGCAGAGGTTTTGGTTTTTTGTTTTTATTTATTTTTTTTAAACTAGGGAAAGGGATCATAAAAAAGGGGAGGGGGGAGCAGCCTCCAGGGATGGGAACAGCAGGAAAAAGGGAAGGAGGAGGGAGAGAAAAGAGAGAGGAGGAACCAAATAGAGGGAGAGGAAAGAAGGCAGCAGGGATGAGAGTTGGGCAGGGCCCTTTAAAAAGGGAACATCACAATATGCACAGGTGGTTCTCTAAGCGGCTACACCTGAAGGTGTATCCTGTCAGAACCCCAAGGACAGGCCAGTACAGATGCCTGAATACACCTAGTTAACCTCCATACTTAATAATACCAACGCAATAGCCATCTATTGAAATGTTACAGAATGGGCACATAAACTTGTTGAACCACACATGAAGAGAACAAATGCAAACAGGCTATACACAATACTGAACATTATAACCACGAGTTAAGAGTTTTACCAACCTAGAAAACACAATAATCCTACTAAAGCCTCCACCAACCTGTAAGTGTTGCAAATATCTGGAGGATTACAGGAAAACCCACAAAGCAATTTATGCAGACCACTGGGTAAACTTAGAAAAAACATATAAAATTGATGTTGATCATCCTATTTCATCTGCTGGGATACCGGCCTTATAAGTCAGGCCTTTAATTATTCAAAGTTAATGCTCTGATGGAACTTTCACAAGTAGCACAGCTATGGAAATGAGCTTTACACCAATTCTGTGCCAGCCAGAATGGAAACACATGAGGACTATGAATATGTAGAAACGGAAAGATCCAACAATGAGGAAGACACAGCAACACAAGAACCAAACCACTCCCTCTTGGACCATAATGTTAATCCACCCAATGACAGTATACCCTTCTCATTTGGAATAGAGGAAGGAACAGAAAAAAAGGCAGGATCAACAATGACAACATAATGTAGTGTTTTAGGCCTCATTAACCCTCCATGCTTTGGACAACTCTGTTCACCCATAAGGTGAAGGATTTCTCATAAGTCTCATCTCGGGACAGTTGATCTATAATATTTCTCAATCAAACATCTCATCATTATGGAATTATAATGCTTTGGGATGTATTGGGACACACATCAATACCCACTTGTGCCTTATGGTACTCTCTAGTAATCTTTCAGTAAAGAGGCTTAATACAAAACCAAGTACTTACCCTTCTAAAGTCCTATCCCATGATTTCACATTATTGCAAACCAGTCTATTGGCCACATGTAAGTTTAATTATTTCACAGCCCCCAAACTACAACTCTATATTACCTAACTTGAAGTTTATTTGTGTGTGTTTAGGAGTAAAACAAACCCACACTTAGGGGCACAATTTGACAGTATTTGAGGCAATTAACCTTTAGGAAACTGGCTAGCTTATGCAGAAAACCCAGACTCTTAGATCATTGTCCACCATAGGTGGAAAGTGTCTGGGGAAGGAGCACCTCCTACTAGTTTGGCATGGTACTACGATGATATGAGTACCCCCTACTAAACTTCAGCTTAATGTAACCCAACAACAAACATAATATGACAGTAATCAAAATACTACTAAAAATATCTAGTGTAATGCATTAGGCGTCAAAAATATGCAGTGATTCAGGTGTTACCCACAGTCAATTGAGAATGCACAGATTAGGACTTTACATCCACAATTTAATTGACAAACTACATTTGGACTTCCATTCAGGAATTCTGGGAGGTTATAATCCAAAGAACACACCAATCAGATGGGTTATATACTTGTTATAACAATCCCAAAGGACTTCATTGTATGACTCCATATGAAATAGACTTATGATGAGTCTCTCATCATGGAAAATAAAGATTACATACCTATTGATAGAGATAGAAAGCCTTGACCAATGGTTTACACCCCAAGCATGTGGCATTCACAGTATAAACTTGGAATTCTCAGATTCGGTACATTTAGGAGTCAAAGGCATGATGAAACTAAACAAGCATACATCAAACATGTTCGACTACACTATCATAGAGAGACCTTCTAGGAACTACCTCAAGTCACCTCCACAGAACCAGATTTGTCTTACTACCATTCTACAGATAACCCTATAATAATTTAGGAGAAAGGACCTAATATACTTCATAAGAAGAAGCATTCCCTGGTGGAAATCCTTTGGACAGTAATTTAATTGTGATAATTTAATTACTAAAACAGTAACTGCATCTTGTTATAAATTTAATACTGTTCAACCTTTTAATGGTAATTGGGCTAAGATATCTTGAGTAATACATGTACCAACAATAGGTTTTAATTCAACTCAAAACTTTGAGAAACCTATTTCTTTTAAGCATATGTTCTTTGTGGATTGTCATATCTGGGAAACATCCTGGGCACTGTTGGATGATGTGTGAAGGATATAATTAGGCAAATATATTATACACTAAATACTTGAGACCAGGATATGCCCATAGAAAACATACCCCTGAAATCTTAGAATACAGAAACTCTATAATGATATCCTTAAAACATAGAGATATTGGTGGTGTACTCCAAGACCCAATATGTATAAATATAACTTCTAATTCTTAAATTACCCTAAATGTGCTAAATTTTGTCATTCTTACCAAATTCCTAATTTCCCTATTCAACAAAAATTAAAATGAAGGTTCCATCAGTTTGATATTGCTGCTACCCTGACAATTACTGCTTTAACTATTTCCCAAGAACAGCAAGCTGACACATTAGCACAAAAGACAGCTTGTTAACGTACAAAAACTGACTAAATGCTCAGTTTTTACTTTCTAAGAATTTTCAATCCAGTTTAGCTATGCATTTAGATGATATGCAAAACGGACAATTAGATGCAGTTCTTTCAGAGAATAGGCAAATTAGACAGAGTACTGTGTGGCTTTAACAACACTTTAACCACTTATTAATGGCAGCCACAGAGAACATCATTAACCTCGTGTGAACTGGAATTGGACCTATAACTGATAGGTCTATCACCATCCTTAAATCATCTGAAACTTAGCGCTGTGATACAAAAGGTGTATGCCACATTCAAATCTTTGATATTGCTGAGGTTTTATTAGCCTTTGAAGCTTTGCCTGTGCCACATACGCTAAGAAACCCTTACATACAGATTTTGGGTAATCATATACAATCTGCATCCTACTACTTTGGTCTCTTACTGGCCTGGAACTTATCAAGGAGGTGAGGCTAGCTGGCTAGCTAGTGAGTCCCCGGGAGCCACTTGTTGGCTCCTATCGGGAGTTGGGCTTACAAGAATGTAGACAAAGCCTGGATTCTTCGTGTGTGTGTGTGTGTGTGTGTGTGTGTGTGTGTGTGTGTGTGTGTGTGTGTGTGTGTGTTGAGACAGGGTCTTACTGTATAGTTCCATCTGGCCTGGAACTCATTATTTAGACCAGGTTGGCCTTAAACTTGTGGAGAGATGCCTGTCTCTCTGCCCAGAGTGCTGGGAATAAACTATGTCTGGCTATGCTTGAAGTTTTTTAAAAAGGGTTCTGAAAGCCAGGTGGTGGTGGCACAAGCCTTTAATTTCAGCACTCAGGAGGCAGAGGCAGGTAGATTTCTGTAAGTTTTAGGCCAGCCTGGTCTACAGAGCATGTTCTAGGACAGTCAGAGCTACACAGAGAAACCCTATCTCAAAAAAACAAAATAAAAAGTAGGTTGCAAGTAAGTTACCAAGTGAGCTCTTAAATAGTTTCCTATGGCTGAAAACGTTTCTTTTATTAAAATTAAGATATTTTGTAGAATGCTATCATAATATATTTAGAATTGTGTTTGTTGTTTGCTTGCTTTGTCATTCTCAATGTCTTTGGCTATAGCAGTTATCAAATGGGGAAATGGAAATGATTTGTATAAAATATGCTTTTGGTAAAACTTTTTATGGGAAGGGGAGTTGCTAGGTATGAAACCAGACTCTTATGCAGACTGTTCCCTCAGCCTATGAAAAAACTTTGAAATATTTTTCAACCTTTGTGAAACTCCTAAATTTTATATGTCATACACTGTTACCTGGGCATTAATTTTATCTGATTTTGAATTCAGCTGGTAAAATAATGCTTAATTCATGTCCAAAAATCAAACAGAATCAGGGATGGACATGTGGCTAGCAAGAGAGCTCTTTCCCTGAGAGTGAAGCCCGGAGTAAAAGAGGAAATGACTTCATACTAAATCCTAAGTGATTACATATTTTATATATGAAATAATTGAGAATCTGTGTCTAGGGGGAAACAAACACTTCAAAATAAATTATGAAACTATTCATGGAGCTTGTTGAAAAAATCTGCATGCTACATAAGACATGAGCCATGATATCCACAGAACTTCATGGTTTAAATGATTAAAAACAATTAAAAATTATACATATATATATGTATATATATATATGTATATATATATAATATGGAGAGACGACTCCCTGGTTAAGAACACAAATGACTCCCTGGTTAAGAACACAAACTGCTCTTCCAGAGGATGTAGTTTCTATTCTCAGCAACCACATCGTGGCGCACAACTTTCTGGAATGTCAAGTTGGAGAGCATCTGCTGCCCTCTCCTGGCCTTCTTGGGCATCAAGCATGCCCACAGTACTCAAGGTACAAAACACCCATACACATAAAAGATTTTTAAAAGAAGAAGACCTAATGAAAGGAAATGAAGGAGGAATTTTAAGATATTTTATTTCATCTCATTATGGGTACATACTCAGTTTAAGAAAAGCAACATATAATACTAGACAGTACAATGAGAACGTTTGGAAATATAGATCAGTGTTAAAGCTCTTGCTTGCATGCATATGACTTTGGATTTGATCCCCAGCACTGAGGGAAACCGCAAGAAATAAAAATACAAATTTCATTAAAATGAGACAGAAAGGTCCATTTCTATTAATTAAATCAGTGATTTTTAGGTAGCTCTGGGGATTGGACTCAGGGAAAGGTTACTTCACTCTTTTTCTTTAGACTTTACTACTCAGAATTCAAATATTGGGCTAGATATGTGATCCTAATGACATAGTGTTTGTCTAGCATGTATGGGTCCTAAGGTTGAGTCTCAGTAGCATCATTCCCCTGTAATATCCCCTCCCCCATTAACACACACAAACACACACACACACACACACACACACACACACACACACACACACAACGACAGGAAGAAAGAATTCATTTCCTTTCTGAGGACTGAGCTAAGCCTTTATTCCCCACCTGCTCAGAATCAAGGGCATCTCATGAGCCTGGGAAGATAGCCTGACCCTGCAACTACCCCACCCTCGCCAAAAAAAAAAAAAAAATCATATATATCAGACACAGCTTCCATGTTGGTGCCAGAAATTGAACCTCAGTCCTCTGAAAGAACAGCCAGTGCTCTTAAGCCCAGAGCAACATCTCCAGCCCCAAGAAGAATGTTTTAAAATCTTACTTTACAGTGGGGCCTGGTGGTGCATACTCTTAATCCAAGATGGATCTCTGCGAGTTGGAGGCCAGCTTGGTTTGCCCAGTAAGTTTTAGGACAGACAGAGTTATGGAAAGAGACCATACCTCCAAAAAGTAAAACAAAAAAAAAATATATTTTTGAGGGAAAACGGATTTTGTCCTGATTAACCCCTAATCTTTCTGTTGAATTCTTTATAAAAATGTAGTTGTGTGAGGTTTTGTTTTTTGTTTTTTGGGTTTTTCCCCTTTAGCATTCAACTCTTCTGCACAAAAGGTGAACATGAAGTTTTTAAAAAAACAAGGCAGGTGGTGGTGGCACATGCCTTTAATCTGAACACTGGGGAGGCAGAGGCAGGAGGATCTGTGTCAGTATAAGATCAGCCTGATCTACAGAGCGAGTTCCAGGACAGGCTCCAAATCAATACAGAGAAACCCTGTCTTAAAAAAAAACAAGATTGAAAGGCTTCAAGTTACAATTACTATATGGGCACAGAGAATTTATTGTAACAGAGAAAACAAACGCCCAAGGCCTAGGGAGATGTGGAGGAATGAAGTGGCATGAAGCACTGAAACCATTCTTAACTGGGCAAATCAACATTTCCCTTAAAGTTGCTGTGACCACTTAGAACTCAAAGGGATTGTTGAGCCTCTTTCCAATCAATAAGACAGACAGTAAGATAGCGGGGGGTGGAGGGGGTGGGGGAGGCTCCTAATTCTGTGTGCAGTGTGGTCTTGCCTGCATGTACATCTGTGTTAGGGTGCCATATCCCTTTGAACTTTTGTTTCAGACAGATATGAGCTGCCATGTGGATGCTGGGAATTGAATCTGGCTCCTCTAGAAGAGCAGCCAGTGCATTTAACTGCAAAGCCATCTTTCTAGTCCTAGGCTCCTACTTCTGACTTTGCCACAAGACACCTTTCTCCCACCAAATTCTTTAAAACTGACTGGTTGAGACCGTCCTTTGAAACCAGGGACTCAACTAAACTATTGAGAATGAAATAGGGAAAGAGAAGATGGTGGAAGGCTCCATAATAGCAGGCCTGCTACCGGACTACAGATGTCCTGATATGGTGGGGCAAGAATGACTGTAAGGCTATGAGATGCGAAGATGTAAGTGGAAGAAAACAAAATACATAAAGAGGATGTGAAGCAAATGATCCAGCAATGCCCACCCCTCATAGGACCTTGCACCCAAAGGCAGAGACAGGTACTAGAATAACTAGCTATGAAATCTAAAACAACTTTTGGGGGAAGGATCGATTACCTGTAGTTTTATTTCTTGTGGTTTTTCTTTATTTGAATAGCATGCTCGTCATGACCAATGGGAGTCCCCCATATACAATCCAACAGAAGGGAAAATAAGCTGTCAATAACAAGGAAAGGACAATGAAATTCAGAAAGAGAAATATTATGTCTTTTTAGGCAGCTCTACCTGGAATACTTTAAGTTTTAAAGTAACATTAGCTTGGTACAAAAAATGGTTTCCATTGTTTTGTCACCTTCCTAGATATGGACCTTTGTTTCATTTTTCCTGTCTTACCAATTTCTGTCTCTAGAAGCCCAATCTAGTAAGAAATCCAGACTGTCGTATACATGTATTAGTTTATTTGTATTCTCCATTCCTCTGCTTCTTACATGCACAACTTAAGAATGGAGAATTAAAAAAAAGCAATTAAAAATGTTTGGAACAGAAACTTATTCTCAGAAGAATGCACAAAAGAACAGGTTATGGCTACTGTGGGATCTGCCTCCCTTCCCTTCTCCCCCTTCCTCCTCCTCGATCCTCCTGGATGCCAGAGAGAACACAGTTTAAAGGAACATGCAATTACCAGTAATGATCCACTCTAAAGACAAAAGGGTTGGTCAAAAAAACTCAGCATAATTAATACAATTGTGTGAACAGCTGCACTGAGTAGGATTAAGACATTGCAGACATAGTGATTGCTCAGGGAGGCTCTTGAGTGTACCAGGGAGGTCTGCTTCTGAGAATGAGGACTGAGCACATGCAGGACTGTTTGCCAGACTTAGTGTTAAAGTCATCAAGCTGGCTACCCACTGCCACTCAGTGCCTGGGCAAGACTCATCACTATTGTTTATGAAGGCTTCTGCTGCCCTGCTGTTTTCCGTAGTTGCTTAACTGGTGTTGCATCCCATTCCTTGAGCTCAGTGGTTTTCAGCCTTCCTAATGCTGTGACCCTTTAATACAATTCCTCATGCTGTGGTGACCCCCCCCAACCATAAAATTATTTTGTTGATACTTCATAACTGTAATTTTGTTACTGTTATGAATCATAATGTAATATCTGATATACAGGAATCTTATATGCAACCCCTAAAAATATTGAGAGTCCAGTTCAAAACAAAAACAACAGCAACAAAAAACCCTAAAGGTCTGGAGATGAATGAAAAGAGACACAAAGACAAATGCTCATTACCACCTGGGTGAGGGGGGGGGGAAGAACAGCAAATGGAGTCCTATGACTTGGGACTAACTCGTCAGCCCCCCACCTTCTAGTGCACACAGTAGCACATACTCACATATTCACATAGAGAAAGACAGGTACGCACCCACAGCTCCTTCCCCTTCAATGGTGCTTCGGAACTCACTGAGATTTTCTTCATTGAGGTTCCCTCCTCTCTGATAACTTTAGCTTGTGTTAAGTTGATATAGAACTTAAGAATACACACTCATATTTATTTTAGACATAGAGCAAAGGATCACCAGACTATAACTCACACCGCCAAAGAAACTAGGATACAAGGATACTGGGATACTAAGAGATTCAAACAAGGTCCCTCACAGAAGGGGAAAGGGACAATATCTCCTGAGCATATTGGGAGTGGGTGGGGCAGTGAGTGGAGAAGTAGTTAGGAGAACAAGAAGGGGAGGAGGGGAGAGCATGTGGAACTAGGAAGATTGAGTCAGGGGAGGAATAGATGAAAGCAGAGAAAGAGAGAGAGAGAGAGAGAGAGAGAGAGAGAGAGAGAGAGAGAGAGAGAGAGAGCATAAAAGAGGGAGCCAGTATAGGTTTGAAGAGAAAACTGACTCCAGAGAAATGTCCAGAGACCTACAAGGATGACCCCAACTAACAATCTGAGCAACAGTTGAAAGGCTACCTTAAATGCCCTTCCCTGATAATGAGATTGATGACTAACTTATCCACCATCATAGAGCCCTCATCTAGTAGCTGATAGAAACAGAAGCAGACACCCACAGCTACACACTGAGCTGAACTGGAATCCGGGTGCAGAGAGGGAGGAATGATAGAAAATGGGGACAGACCAGGCTACAGAAACCCACAGAAACAGCTGACCTGAACAAGGGGGAGCTAATGGGCCCCCAGACTGGGAAACCAGCATTGGACTGACTCAGATCCGCTGAATATGGATCTCAGTTAGAAGGCCTAGGCGGTCTAAGGGACCTCTGACAGTGGAACCAGGATATATCCCTGATGCATGAAAGGATTTTGGGAACACATTCCCCATGGAGGGATACTCCCCTAACCTACAGGCATGAGGGAGGACCTATTCCCTACTCCAAACGACTTGACAGATTTTGTTGATCTCTCCTGGAAGGCATCACCCTCCATGTGGAGTGGGGGGGATGGGAAGGGATGGGGGCAGAAGGGAGGGAAGGAAAGGAAACTGGGATCGATATGTAAAATAAGAAAAAAGACGACTACAAAGCATTTTGTGAATTAAATAGGCCTGAAATTAATTACATTAATTCTTGACCCAATCTATACCTGTTAGTATATATATCCCATGCTCATGTATCAATTTATATATTTATTGGACAAACACTGCAACCACCACTAGTGTCAGTAGTGGGACATGCATTTCACATACTTTAACCCTAAATTCAGATAACTCAATTTAACGAAGAAACTGAGGCTCAGAAAGGTTAATAATTTGATCAAAACTCCATACTTCAGTTGAAGTAGAATAATTTAAAGGACTGTGGATCTCTAAAGCTCAAGAATATAGTCTCATTCCCTTGCTCTAGTCCATGTCCTATTTCAAAGCTTGGTAGGTTTTTGGTTTTTATTAAGTATTATGTGTTGAACATAACACCACTCAATGGATAGTAAACAGCTTATAGTTTTCTAAGTAAGACAAGATAGACATAAAATATTGGTGCATAGATATAACTAATAAGATCATGTGAAATAAGTGATTATTCTTTCTATTATGTTTTAAGAATGTAATATTGATCCCTTCCCCTGGGCTTCACATCGGATTCCTTCACCTCCTGCAGCCTTACTGGAGGCCAACCAGATCTAAGGACCCAAAATTAATGCCTAGCCCAACTGTCATCAGAGAGGGTTCACCCAGCAAATGATGAAAACAGATGCA
This sequence comes from Phodopus roborovskii, assembly GCF_943737965.1. Classification (NCBI taxonomy): domain Eukaryota; kingdom Metazoa; phylum Chordata; class Mammalia; order Rodentia; family Cricetidae; genus Phodopus; species Phodopus roborovskii. The sequence goes on along the minus strand of NW_026126003.1, from coordinate 269,214 downwards.
GAGACCCACAGGTAAACATTAGGTGGATCTTGGGGAATCCTGTGGAGGAGAGAGAGGAAGAATTGTAGTGGTGTCAAGGAAATCACAAGAGATCTCACAGAACTAACTAACCTGGGTTCATAGGGGCTCACAGACCCTGAACCAACAACCAGGGAGCCTGCATGGGACTGACCTAGGCACTCTACATATATATTACTGTTGTGTAGCTTGATCTTTACATGAGACCACTAATAGTGAGACCAGGAGCTATCTCTGACTCTGTTGCCTGCTTTTGGGATCCTTTCCTCCTATTTGATTGCCTCATCCAGCCTTATCAGAAAAGGAGGAGCCTAGTCTGCTGGCTGATATACCACTGCTGGATGATATCCATCGGAGGCTGGCTTGTGTCTGAAGAGAAACAGTGGAGGAGGAATGGGTAGAGCAGTTGGTGAAGGGGCAGAAGGGATAGGGGAGGAGCTAGGAAGAGGAGAGGGAAGGAAAACTTTGGGGTGTAAAAACAGAACAAAAAATAAATAACAAAAAGAATGTAATATAAACTTCACTTCATTAAAGGAAGCTGGGAGTTATACTAGATAAGAAAAATTGCTAGAGTATATTGAGAACATAAATACATAAAATAACCCATAATGCAGAATACATGCCTAGCATCTGTGGGCATGCACAGGGATCCCTGAAAGTGTTCCACAGAATACAGAGCAACAGAGGGCCAGACCTACCATAGGAGAAAAAGCATGAGGGCCATTGGAAGCCTGAGGAGGTAGCAAGGAAAGGAATGGCCACCCATGGGACACTGTATAGTCCAGCATCAATCTGAGCAGTTTCCCCTGAAGGTCAGCTCTGCAGTTGTAAAATAACTGGAATCTCTTTTTCAGCTCGCCCATTCTTGGTGCCTCTACAGCCTTACTGCACCCCAGCTCCCCTGGTCACATCTCTGAATGCCTGAGAACATCACCCCCACACACACACACACACTTTAATTGATTTAGAATAGAAAATTCCCAAAAGTATTTTGTAAAATACAATTGGGTGTGGCTGCAGTCTCTGTACATTTGGGGATGTACCATTACAGATTCACACATGGGTATAATGCTACAGGAGAATGTTCTAGTAAACCAGAATGCAAGTACTAGGCAATATCACACACAAGTATACTACAACTGTCCTCTTGGATATACCGTTATAGCCTCAAGCACTGAATGGCAGTACACAATAATGTATCAGAGAAGCAGTGCCCATGTCTGTACTTGCAAAACAGAATATCTGAATTTACTTACATCACTGCACATGGGTGTCTTTGTACAGTTTTAAACATTAATGGGCTAGTGCAGAAACAGAGCACTGCAACTGATGTCCTAGTCTAGCTTAGTACTTACTAGTGCCTTGGTTTACTAGAACATCCTTCTGTTCTTCCACAGTGGTATAGCCATGTGTGCTTCTGTAATTGTACATACTTGTGTATAGGTGAAATACTACATCCATTGGGCTGCAGTCAGAGTACATTTGTGAACACTGCTCTTCACATATATAATGCTGTACTCATACATATACAAATGTATACTAGATGATCACTGTGTGTGTGTCCTGCCCTAGTATTTCCATGTCCAAATGCAGTGCTACAATAATATACTCATGTATGCTACTTTCTAGTAATTCTCTGATCACTGATGTTCCAGGACATCTGAATGAGGTGCACCATTATTCTTGCTGTACCTTTACATCCATCTGCACAATGTATTTGTCCACTCAGTTGCACTGAATGGAGGGAACCTTAATTGAAAAAAAATGTTTCCATGAGATTCAGCTGTAAGGCATTTTCTTAATTAGGGGTTGATGGTGAAGGGCCCAGTCCATGGTGGGTGGTGCAATCACAGGGCTGGTGGTCCTGGGTTCTATAAGAAAGAAGAGTGAGTAATCAAGGAGAAGCAAGATGGTAAGCAGCATTCCACCATGTCCTCTGCATCAGCTTCTACTTCCAGGATCCTACCTTGCTTGAATTCCTGTGCTGACTTCTTTGACAGTGAACTGTGATATGAAAGTTTAATCCCAGCACTCAGGAGACAGAGGCAGATGTATCTCTGAGTTGAAGGCCAGCCTAGTCTACAGAGTGAGTTCTGGGACAGCCAGTGCTACACAGAGAAATCCTGTCTCAAAAAAACAAAGTGTTAGACAAAAAAACCAAACAAACAAAAAACCTTTTTCCCCAGCTTGATTTTGGTCATGGAGTTTAATCATAGCAATAGAAATTCTAAGACAATATGTTCTGCTCTGGTAATATTTCCCAACTATATCCATGCATGCTTCTGTAATAGTGTAAGTGTACAAGTACATCCATAATCACTGTTCTACTAATAAACCCATGTGCACTTGTTTACTAGTACATCTATGCACATTGCTATCCTAGTAGATTCAAATGAGTTGCTATACCGGCTCAATTTTGTGCACTCTGACACTAGTCTATTAGGGAACATGGGTCTACTACTGAATCCCTGTGAACTTCTGTTCATTAGTAAATACATGTGTATTACTATAATAGTATACTATATATACTTATATAGACATAGATAGATGATAGATAGATACATAGATAGAGTATAGTATTATTTCTGTACCTGAGACCAGCTTGGCAGTAGGACATCTATGTTTGTACTATAAATTTCACCCAGGATATATTTACCTCAAAGCTGTGGATCAATCAGCCTCCTTACCTTTGTTCAATCTGACCAACTGTAAATTTCAGAGGGATTACACAAAAACCTTAAAATCCCCAGCCCTCAAGAAAAGGCTTTGCTCAGCTTTCTGAGTGGCATCTTGATTTGCCTGCTGTATGTTTCTTCACCCCTAATTAAAGCCTTTCTTCAACTGGTAGTTCTGTTTGTCATGTTCAAGAACTATATCACTCCTGCCTGTATATTACCCTAATCCTAGAACTAGGTTAGTAATCTATGAGGGCTGATCAAAGTTTTTGAAACATGACTATTGTCTGAGATTATGTATTTGAACCCTAAATATAATTAAAAGTGACCTTGTAAAAATGATTGATGTGGGACTTGACTACAGGACAGGAAGTTATAGATATGACAATGGAAAGGAACAATTTTAGTACATTGGTCTATAATATAAGAGAAATAACAGTCTTTAAGAAATATGTTTAAGACTAAAGGAGATCATGTCTGTAAAACACTTAAGATGACACAAGAGCATTACTGTACCTATTCTGTAGGCCAGATATGAAGGTATGGTTTCAGTGGCTGTTAAGCCAAATATTGCCTGTGGAGACTGTGTTCTCATTGAAGGCTTTAGCAATAATATTCCAAATTCATTATGTGTATTAGTAGCATTCAGTGCTCTGTAAGTCGCTAAACTTGAGTTGTCTTGCTGGCTGTTGGGAAGTTTACAGTATGGCAAGTTGCTTCTTCAAAGAGCAGTAGGGAGAGGGTCTTTCAGCAAGAACTGCATTGAAAATTTATGTGGCACCATCATGTAACATAATCAGGTACTAATTTGTCATCTCTCCTGTTGTCTAAATACAAAAGAGATAGGTCCCACTGATGGAGAGGGGTGCTGTGTCAGAGAGCACCCAGGAGTGGGCATTCCCAGGGTATGTCTGCCTGCCACATTTATTGCATTCCTTGGCACCATAAGTATTCTCAATACATTTTTTTTGATAATTTGACTGGTAATTTTACACAAGGAAAAAACAAACTGATATTCTCTTGCACTGTACTTTTAAATCCCCAAATTCAACCATATTCAAGAACTTATCATCATGGGGAAACAGTTCTTATAGAATGTGGACTTAATTTGATGTTTCGGGGATCAGAAGAAATATGTTGTGAAAGTGGAAATTGGACAGATGCTTCAAAATGCATCAGTTGGTACCATCTTTTCAAAGTTACCTTTTGTTAGTGTTTTGGGGGGAGTTAAGACAGGATCTCTCTGTGTATCATTCCTGGCTGTCTTGGAACTCACTTTGTAGACCAGGCTGGCCTCAAACTCACTGAAATCTACCTGCCTCTGCCTCAAAGGTGCTGGGATTAGAGCCACACATAACCACTGCCCAGCTCTTTTATTAGTATTTTAATTGGTACATTTAATAATGTGACATTTTCACACACATAGATATCACTGCACCTTGCACTTACTTCACACCCTGACCCACACTACTCTCCCTACTTGGTAATATCTTATCCTAAAATGTGTATTCAGCCCAATAGTCTCTTTCTGTAAATTGCACCTTTACAGAAGAAATGCAGATGGCAGCTTGTGAGCAACCACACTCCACTGAGAATGGTGCAGCAAATCCATACTCTGAAATTTACTACAATAGTAGTAAAATGGAATATAAGTGTGAAACCCGTTACCATCTGGACTGGCTGGATTTGTATCTCAACTTGACACAAGCTAGAGTCATCAGAGAGAAACAAGTCTCAGTTGAGGAAATGCCTCCAGGAGTTCCAGCTGTAAGGCATTTTCAATTAATGAACAATGTGGGAGGGCCCAGCCATTGTGGGTGAGGCCACCCCTGGGCTGCTGTCATGGGTTCAATAAGAAAGCAGGCTGAATAAGTCATGGGAAGGAAGCCAGAAGCAGCTCCCCTCCATGGCCTCTGCATCACCTCCTGCCTCCAGGATTCTGCCCTGTTCCAATTCCTGTCCTGACTTCCTTCAGTGGTGAATAGTAATGCTGAAGAGTAAGACAAATACCTTTTATTCCCAACTTGCTCTTTGGTCATGGTATTTTGTTGTAGCAACAGAAACCTTAAGACACCATCTCTGGGGATCAAATGTGATGACTTGTAATCTTAGCCAATGGTTATTGTCTCTGAGTGTTGATATGTGTACTATATTCAACATTTAAAACTATGACTCGAAAATTTCCCTTCTCTTTACTTATTCACACTCAGACACCCCTCCTTGCAAAACAGGCACATTGCTGCTGATTTTACTGTGTGACTTTCAGAGTATAGTGAAGCATTTATAGAATTTCAACCAATGTAAATAATTTAGAACTACAAACATCATTTAAAATACATTAGTGCCAGACACTGCTAGTGGAAGCCCACATTAAATGACAACACCTCTGAGAGATGTTTCTTTAGAGAAGTAAACAGGAGGCATTGTTGTGCTAACGGCCATTCTGTGGTAATAATCTGCTCCCTGAGAGCCATCAACACTCCTTCCATGAGTTTTTCAGGTTACCATCAAGCACGAAGCATGTGCTGAACACTTCTCCTAAATACAACTGGCCCATGACATCCTTTGATGACTTCTGTTGATGACAATGACCTGACACAAAGCAGGTCCTGCTGTGCTTGCTTAGTCCTATCGCCTCATGGGAGGTGGGAAGGGACAGTCTATGGTTGTTTTCCCTGGGTGTGTTTACTGACACTTAAAAATGTTACCCAGGCCAGGTATGGTTGTGCACACCTTTAATCCCAGCACTTAGGAGGCAGAGGCATGCAGATGTCTGAGTTCAAGACCAGATTGTTCTGCATACTAAGTTCCAGGCCTGCCAGGGATGCATAGAGAGACCCTGTCACAAAACAAAACAAAACAAGTTACCTGGGCTGGGAGATGGTGATTTATGCTTTTAACCTCAGCATTAGAAAGGAAGAGGCACACGTAAGTCTATGAGTTCTAGACCAGACTATTCTACACAGTAAATTCCAGGCCTGCCTGGGATGCATAACCAACCCATGTCATAAACAAACAAAACAACAAATAAATCACCTACGTGAGATAAAGTGGCTCAAAGGGTAAAGGCACTTGCCACTGAGTCTGATGACCTAAGTTGCATCTCCAGGCCTCATATATTAGAAGGAGGGAAAGAACACCTACATTTATCCTCTAACCTTCACATACATACTGTGTAACACACTTCCCACCCCTCACACATAAAATCAATTAATTAATGGCCTTACCAAGGGGCTCCAGGACAGAAATGTGTTGATCACAGCCTTGTGCCATGTGTAAAACAAGTTCCAGTTCAATGGATGAGAAACTAAAGGTGGTATTTGGGCATCTCTTCTGGTGTTTCATGCATTTTCCCTGAAGAAATGAGGAGGTGCAATAACAGGCAGGCCACCCACTTTTTGTTCTTTTTGTCAAATGTCACTGTTACCTTAAAAAAAAAAAGTCAACATGGACAGATGGTGGTGGCACATAACTTTGATCCCAGAACTCAGGAGACAGATGAAGGTGGATCTCTGAGGTCAAGGCCAGCCTGCTCTACAAAGTGAGTTCCAGGATAACCAGGGCTACACAGAGAAACCCTGTCTCAAAAAAAAAAAAAAAAAAAAAAAAAAAAGATCAACCAACCTTCAAGATAGCCCCACTGCTTCCGCTTGCCTCTCTCCTGTCATTTGGAGTAAGAAGACCATGACAAAACAAAATAAAATGATATGGTGTATCCACAGTCACAGTGTAGGGAGGGAGTTTCAGGAATGTTCATTGTGTTTGGCTTCATAGTTTTCACATACATTACATATATTATGCACAGGAAACATCAACAGTAAATGGCAGCCAAAGTGTAGGAGAAGGAGCTGTGATCAGGAGAGAGCAGGTGGGGTGGAAGCTGGAAAGATAGCTCAGCAGTTAAGAGCACAGTATTTTCTTCCAGAGAACCTGGGTTCAGTTCCAGCACCCACAGAGAGGACAGCAGTCACCTGTCCCTCTAGTTCTGTTATGTCTCAATCCCAGCAAAAGGCTAAAGTGCCTATTTAACATATCAAAGTCGACCTGATGCCAGATCACTTTCCCAGCATCCTCAGTCCCTACCTGTTACAGGGTGTGCCTGGCATAACCCACTTCCTACCTGAACTCTCCAGCCAGGGTCTGGGCTGCTCTTCCCCTAAGTGTCCTTCCCTATGTACTTCAGACATTTTGGTTACCTGATCTTTTTGTCTACTCCCGTGGTCAGTCTCTCACCCCAAGCTGCCCCTCTTGGTTAGCAGCTCCCCTTCCCACCCCCACCCCCCCATCTCAGTCCAGTCATGTTCACTTTGGACGCTCATGGATTTCTTTACCTCTGGCTATGCTCCTCCACCATACCTAGGAGCAGTAATGTCCTTTCCCTTTTTTTATTCTTTTCATTCAAATTTCATGTTGTGCAATGGCCTCTTCTGACATAGAGCACCCACCCATACCAGGTGTGCCCACCCATACAATACACCCATAAACATAAATAATAAAATAAAATTGAGAGAGGGAGAGAGAGCTACTGTACAGATGAGGTATGGGTCTTAGTTTTAACCAAGTTACAAAAATAATTCCCTAGTCAGAAACCTAGGGTTTCCTATTACTCAATTAGAGCCACAGCATGTCAGAATTGTGCAGCCAATCAGAATTACCTGCAACCTGATACCACTTATTTAGCCCTTATTTACATAGCAATTTTTTTTTTTCTGCGAAATGGTTCCTCAAAGTTGCTCACCCTAACCTTCAGAGGACTCTTCCTGTATGGATAACCGAGCCCCACATATTTTTCTGTCTGTGTGCTAAGACCAGTTCACAGTCTTAGTAGTGAATGGTAGTAGCTGGAATGTAAAATTAACAGATGAGGGTTTTTTTTTTTTTTAAGTAGAAATGAAAATCAGATTAACAAAAAAGAATGACAGGGTCTTTAGTAAGAATGTGAAGTATAGGTATGTTCTAGATTGTATTCAGTTTTTTTTTCTAATAATACAAATCTATTTAATTTGACTTGCAAGTAAAACAGCTTTTGTAGACTTTATATTTTGGACTAATGTTTTGTTCACTTCTGTTCTTGTGTGTGCTACCCTGGTCACTAGGATTCTGAATTTGTCATGAATGTTCTCTTGGCTTGATGGAGTTTGATCTTACACTCTTGCACCCAGAAGAGACACCAGATCTTTATAATACCATCTGGAACAGAAGCAGTTTCTGTTTGTTTACCCTAGATCTATATGTGTAAACTAGGCTGCTCACCTACTCCTAGAGACAGACCTGCCTGGCCCTACCCTCCCCCAATATAATTCTGGAACTAATAGCTTACATCACCTTGTCAGGCAGCTTCTTGGTGTCCCACACCCACAAATACTTAAATTCCTATTAGCCCATTATAAAATATGCCATTCATCTATGGGATTCAGGGTGATGACTGAATTCTATCATGACATAGATTATGGAGTAAGAACTTTTAGCTGCCTGTCTGGAGGTCAATTAATGTCTCATTGGACTAGGCAGAAAACAGTGAGTGGCCAGAACTGTCCAAGGACATTTAGTTTCCTAGTCATATCACGGGTCTGAGAGACCTTTGGACTTTGGCCAGGCTGAGGCGTGATCATGGATCTCACTGGAGAGCAAGTGTGCCTTTCTTTGCTGACTAGGGTGTTTTTTTGTTTTTTGTTTTTTTTTTTTTTTTTGTTTTGTTTTGTTTTTTTTTTTGTTTTGTTTTTTTTTTTTTTTTTTTTTTTTTTGACAAAGGTAATGTGGTTGTGGGATGACTCAGCTGACCAAGGCAATTATGGCAGACACTGCTCAGGTGCACAAATTCTTATTTCCACAAGATGGCACCCCATGCTTGGTGTGTACCTCCTGGATTCCTTAGGATAAGCACATGAAGACCTTTTCCCATACGTGGTTCCTTTGTTGAGTGGGGGCACCACCCCTGTTTATGTGGGGACCATCTTTATACATAGTACAGAGCTATGTCCAGAATAGAGGAATGTGATATTTCAATGCAATGATTATTACGTATTGAGGGGATCTCATTATGAACAACAAAAACTGTCAATTTCACACGTTTCTTTGGTTAGGAGAGAGAATACAATAAATTTGTTTTAGTGGTATGTTTGTGTTTTTATAATGTTACTCGAAAAATAAAAGACACTGATGCCTCAACGTGTCTGGAGACTCCTGAGACTAAATGTCTTCCTATCCTCCTTGACACTGAGACTTCCTATCTTCAGTGTGACTGGAAAATGAATGCCTCCTACTGAATTCTGAAGACTCTGCTTCTATCTATTATACTCCTCTACTGATGGGATTAAAGGCATGTGATCTGTTACTCTTTTAGACTGATTCAATCCCATGTATACCTGGGTGGCCTTGAACTCAGGGAGATCCATCTACCTATTAATCCTATGTCCTAGGATTAAAGGTGTGTACCACCACCTCCTTGCTTCTGGCTGCTGGTATTAAGGGTGTATGCCTGGCTTCTATAGCTTGTGGCTAACTTTGCTTTCTGAATTCTTAGGCAAGCTTTAATAAATCATATTACAATATCACCACATTGTAATATTAGCCTAGTGTCAGGAACTACTTTAGTTTTTGCCCACTTATTTTATTGTGGGGAAAATACACATACCATGTAATTGGTCATTTTAGCTATAGTTGGAATTCAATGCCAGCATGAACTACAGAGTAAGACTGCAAAAAGAGGAGGAATGGGGATAGCGAAGGAAGAGGAACAATTAAAAGAAGGAAAATAGAGGGAAAGAAAGAACCACATAACCATACGACTGATTCTTACATCATTTGAATAAACACTACTATTTTGATTACTATTGATTGATTGTAAGTTTTTAACTTAGTCAGCTGTGAGAGGCACAAGTTGTATTGGTTAACTGTCACCAAACTGTACTGTGTAACAACACTATAATATCAGCAGAGCATAGTCCAAATTGTTGACCTAACTAGAAAATTGTAGGCCCTGCCACTGGTACAAGTTATACTCAGTGTGCCATGTGCCTATTGTTTCATCCCTGTGACTAGACATGTCCCTAGCAGGTAAAATAGAGCACAAGCTCAATCATAAAGATGAGCATCACCATTTGGACATGTCACACTAGGCTCTACAGTGGTTTACTAAAGGAATTTTTTCAATGTGTTTAAGGGGTGTTTCCATTTAATTACAGTTATAATCTCACTGGCTGTTTCACACACCTGTATCTTTGTGCACATCTCTGATTAAATTTTTTGTTTTGATTTTATTTATTTATTTTTTTTGAGACAGGATTTCTCTGTGTTAACAGCCCTGGCTGTTCTTGAATTTGCTTTGTAAATTAGGTTGCCTGAAACTCACAGAGAACCACCTGCCTCTGCCTCCCAAGTGCCAGTTGGTAGAGCATGTGATTCTTAATCTGAGGGTCATGAGTTCTAGCACCATATTGGGCACCAGATGTAGCACAAATAATAAAACCCAGAGACAAATATTGGGGTTATAGCTGAAGATCAGAAATCAAAGCTGCCAGCCATTTGAGAGTTCTCATCTCTACCAATGCTCAGACTGAAGGGGTTATCCTGTCCTCAGATTGTATCTCTAGACTGCACTGCTCTCCACCAAACCTCAGACTCATTTCTGCCTAGACTGAATCTCTATCTTGTCTCCTCCTACTTATATTCCTCTCTCCACCCAGCCATATCACTCCTGTGTCCATCTCCTTGGATTAAAGGCGTGTGATCCCAACTGCTGGGATAACTGTTGCGTGAGCTGTTTCTCTTTTAGACAGATTCAATCTTGTATAGCCCAGGGTGGCCTTGAACTCACAGAGATCTGTCTGCCTCTGTCTCCCAAGTGCTGCAATTAAAGGTGTGTACCACCACTGCCTGGCCTCTATGGCTAACTAGCATAGCTAACTTTGCACTCTGATCTTCAGGCAAGCTTCCCTTGTTGTATCATGAACAAAATATTACCACAAATGCTGGGATTAAAGGCATATACCGCCATTCCTGACCATCTCTGATAAATTAACCAGGACTATTTTTAGTGTGTTGATGTCTCTACTACCATTGGCATCTGTACAAGGCAATGACTCTTCTAAAATGTCACTATCTGCAATGCCAGGGTTAGAAACTAGGCCTCGATGGGTCTTGACCCAAAAAAAAAAAAAAAAAAAAAAAAAAAAAGCAGGGAGGCACACTGGTAGACACACCCCATCCCACAAAGGCTATGTTAAAAAGTACATGCCAGAAGAAACTGAAAACCTTGGATAGTTAGCCTCCAAAGGTCACTGTACTCAAACAATAATGGCTGACACTTGAAAGATGAGGTCATTAAGAGAATGCGATGACACAATAAAGGTCTCAGAAGTCTGAAGCTCCAGTAATATGCCAATAGCTCACAGGTGAGTGTGAAGCCAGCCACAAGCCTGGAAGGATACGTGAGGGGAGCTGTGTTCTTGCTGGCACAGCTGGCACAGCTGGCTGCACCTTCTGACACATTGCTGATCACCAGTTCACTTGAAGACAACACTACAGGTTAGAAGAAGCTCTATCCATCTTTGTTGTATACTGAGTAACATAATAGGGTTAAATATTCATAACAAAACTCACTACTCACTATTTTAGTTGTAGAGTTCTGTGGTCCACAGTGTTGTGGAAAGGACACCACTGTCCATCTCTCCCAACTAAAATGCTGTCCTCATTGAATGTTATCTCCCCCTTCTCATTGCCGGACTCCTAGCCACACCAATGCCCCAGGGACCCCCTTAGTGAAATCACAGAGCACTTAGCCTTCTGTGATAGTATTATTATTTGGATATGATCTTCCCAGGCAAAAAGCTTATGTGACCCTACGTCCCTAGCCAGTAGAACTTTTGCGGAAGGTTCTGGATACTTGAGAATTGGGTAAGGGGTACAGATCACTGATAGATCATTTGCCTAGCAAGCACAGAACACTAAGTTCTATTAATATTTCAGTCACAAATTTGAAAGGGATGAAGTCACATGGAAGGATTCGAGAGGGAAGAAGAGGTACAAATTATATAAATATAGTACTCATGTATGAAAGTCTCAAAGTATTTTTAAAATGTTAAGTAAAAAACAACAGGGCTAGAAAGATGGCTCAGTGATTAAGAGCTGCTCTTCCAGAGGATCCAGGTTCAATTCCCATCACCCACATGGCAGTTTACAACTGTTTGCAACTCCAGTTCTAGGTGATCCAATATCCTCACACAGACATACATACATACAGGCAAAACATCAAATCACATAAAATAAATAAGTATTAAAAAAAGAAAGCAACAACCAACAAAACCAATAATCAAAAACCTCACACAGGCCAACCATGCTGGGATGCCTACAGTGCTAGTACTCAGGAGTCTGAGGCATGCAAACTGCCTTGAGTGTGAAACCAACCAGGGCCACATGGTAAGTTTGAAAGAATGCTAGTCAGACCCCCCCCAAGAAAAGCACCAAGCAAACAACCACAAAAAAGTGATTGATTTTGAACTTAAAAATGTGTATGTGGTTGTGGGGGGGGAGGGTCACCAGTAATTCCAGCACTCAGATACATCTTATTTTGTATCTCCCCAACAGGTTTCATGACAGACAAAATAAAATAAAATAAATAAATAATCATGATCATACTATTCTCTCTCCATTTTAGATTATTACTTTGGTTCCCAAAGGTCCTCTATTTGACACGTGATAAGTGAAGAAGTTTGCTCAGGTAATGTACAGCAGAGAACTCTATGTATTTTCCAGAATCACATAACCATATATTATGTTTAAAATTACTTATTATTCATCTGTTTATTGATTTATTGGTAGGTATATTGGTTTTGTAGAGACAGGAGCTTATTACATAGCCCTTCTGGCCACAAACTTCACCACTATTACAAATAGTGCTATGATGAGCAACATTATGGGTAAATCTCGGTGAGTTCAAGACCAGCTTGGTGTACAAAGTGAGTTCTGGGATAGCCAGAGCTGTTTCACAGAGAAACCATGCCTTGAAAACCAAAACAACAACAACAATCAAAAACAAAACAAACAAACAAAAAAAGAAACAAAAAAAATTAAACCACAAAGTGGAACTCTTAGAAAGTGTGTCTACTGTCAAGCTGTCAGTAAATAATGGCCCTTCACCGAGTTTGCTCAGACCATACTCATAATAGCACATCCTTACTTTCTCAAACATAATTGATTCTTCCCTCCAGGTAGTTCCCCCAGGGAACACTTCCCTAGGCCTAAGGAAGACCTAAGCCCACCCTTATGCTATACTGTATTTCTTTGCAGTTGTTACGTGTTCGCTTTCACCATGTTGTTACTCAGCAGAAGTGCCAACTGTCAAGCCGGAGGATTTGCTTTGGCATCTATAGCATGGATCCTTTGCAGCATTTCCACAGGCCTGCCGCAGTGGCGAGTGTGGTACTTGAATGAAAGCATGTTCTCTGAGCCTTCCACAGCCTTTATAGGAATGTGGAGAGTTTGCGTTTACCACCAAACCATCAAGGTCGGCAATGCCAGAGAGTGTCATGAATACACCTACCATGACAATTTTGTTCCTTTGAATATTCGTATCGTTCAACATTTGTTATTGGGCTCCAACATTCTCGGGTTAGTTGGGACAATTGCCACCATTTTTGCACTTCGAAATGTGTACACAGGGAAAGTACCGAATAATGCCACCTACAATCCATTCGTCATCTCAGTCGTCCTCAATATTGTTGCCAGTACATTCGTCCTCCTTGCTGTCTTATGCAATTACTTCTCTGTCATTCACAAAGCAGGAATTACCTTCCCACCATCTTTCCATATGCCTTTACATCCACCTCATCAGAGAATTGGAATTGCTAATGTAGTGGCAAGTCTGGCTGCTCTCATGTTTTTAGGCAGTGGCATTATTTTCCTCTCGTATACTTCTGTGGAAAACCAAGTATATCCTGACGTTTGAATATATATTTACAGCTTACATCACCTTCCAATTCCCAGGGATTATAGCATGGATTTTTTTTTTTTGTTTTTGTTTGTTTGACTTTTGTTTTTACATACCAGTTTCCCCTCCTCCCTCTCCTTCCAGTCCCTCCTTCCACCTCTCTTCCCCCTCCCTTTTCTCCTCCCAGCCATTCCCACCAAAACTTTCCACTCTGTCTTCCCCCATTCTATCCACCCCTCTTTCTCTGTCTTTAGAAAAGGGCAGGCCTCCCATGGATACCAACCAGCCATGATACATCAAGTTATAGCAAGTATTTTTTAAGACACTTATATAACTTTTTCAAGGACTGAAAACCATATCTAAATAGCCCATGACAGAAAATGGACAAGTTGTCCTTCTATTTTCTGTCTTGTTTCATTATTTCATTGGTTGGATTATGGGATTTTGCTAAATAAAATATTGTTCACTCGCTGATTTTGTGAAGTCTGAGTTTTGACTATTGGAAAAGGTAAATAATAAGCAAACACACTACACATGGAAATGAATGTTGGAGTTCATTGATCTCTTATATCACTTTCTGAATCCAAGGGAAAAACAAAAGCAGCCCTATGTCCCGTCATGATAATACTATCTTTGTAATATTTTCCAAGTCTTGTGTATATGTTACAAGACTCAGAAAATCTGGTTTTACAGCTTTCCTCCTTCCTTTGGCCCATTTAAGCATTTTTTCCTTTTTTCCAAAGTGTTTAAATTCTGTGTATCACATCCTGTCATCCCCACATATTATTCTCTAAAAATGGGCATTCCTTGCCTAACCATATCATGCCTTCAAAGGCTTAAATAACTTTTATTATCAAGCCCCAAACTTCAATCCTGGATTGGTTGGTGACACATTCCTGGCAATGTGTATTTTATCCATACACTCAAGACATTTTTGTTCTCCAATGCTTTTATTATACACAGAGGCAGACCAAGCTCAGTCAGTAGTGGCTTCTTTCCTCACAGTAACCATGCTGCTTCTCAGGTCTTTATACTGGTGGGGATGTTTCCTTGCCTGATTTTCTGTGGAGACTTAGACTAGCTCCACAGTGCATCATTCACATAGTATTATGTCACATAGCTTTGGGAGCATGCTCTCCACAGAATTCATTTGGTGATACACCTCTAGTTGCTTACATTCTTGGCAACCTGTGGGTTTTGTTACAAGGATGATGGATAGAAGGCAGGTCCAAGTCCTGCCTGCAGCAGTAGAAGATTCAATATTCATTTTAAAAGTGTAAAGGTCCTCCTCTTCAAGAACATTGTCTCTATCACACCATTCCTTTCCTTAATTGCCCCCTTTGTTTGTTTGGAGACAGGATCTTACTATGCCACACAGAGTTGCCTTACACTTGTGAATTATAAGATGGATTAAATATGAAACAAAATTGTGTTTATTAACAGAAAGATGCTCCATGAAAGAGAAAAATTGAGTGCACCCAATATATACAATGAGTATATAGCAGTGTTCTCAACCTGTGGACTGTGACATCCTTGACAAACCTCTTTACAAAAAAACTATTTAAACTGCAATTCAAACAGTAGCACAATTACAGTCATGAAGTAACAATGGAGTAATTTTGTGGTTGGGAAGTCACCACACCATCCACACCATTAGGAAGGTTGAGAACCACTGGTATATAGGGATTTGGGTGGCTCCCAATTTACAGTTTACATCTCAAACGGTTGTTAAAATACTTCCCCATTTTCTAACATTGCCCAAAGAATGTAATTTGCAGCAAGGCCAAAAGATAGAAGGCTTTTTTTCCCACTATACAATGTTGTAAGGTGGAATTATGAGAGGGCATCATTAAGGTTACTAGAAGAGGGGATTGTTTTGAACCATTTTAGTTCTAAGTAAGCACAACCAAATTACTTTCCTGCATACTTTATTAAAGTATCTCCGAGGACAAGCCATCTGACCCTAAGTGAGCACAATGTCACTACAATTTCATATCATCCTATCTTGCCTCCATTTGAGATGTTACCTTTTACATACATACAGTAATATCTAGATAATATGACTTTCTTAGGGTATTTGTGCATTATAGACACAAAAACACAGCTCTCAATTTAAAAGGAGTAAGAGATCATTTATTCTGGAACCAAATATGAATGACCATAATCTGGAAACATGGACTCAAATACCATGATCCCAAAGTTTTTATCATTATACAACAAAAGAAAGTACTAGATCATGGCATTTTTAACTTTTTCAAGACATTAAAACAAATGACTGAGAGCATCAAGTAGCTGATTTAAAGCAAAGTTAAAAAAAACCAACACACTTTACTATCAGCCTTTTATAATATCTTTGCCTTTGATTTGGTAGAAGCTAGTGGTCTTTTTTGTACATTACAAAGAATAAGAGTGGTCAAACAGAGGTGAGTGGTGATAGCTACAAAGGGAGCTGTGCATTTCCCAAAATGACCTGATTGCAGACATCTAACATCCCAACTCTCCACGATCATGGAAATAAGTTGTAACAAGTCAATCAATATTGAAGAGTCTTAAACAGTTACTTTTCTGTCTATAATCTCCATTTTACCACATTAGTGCCTCAAAACTGCAGTTCTTAAATATTTTATACCTAGGTTAGTTGGCATTCTCCAGAGACAAGACTATGGTGGTTTGAATAAAAAATATCCCCTATAGGTTCATGTATTTGAACAAAGAGTCAAAAGATGTAGTTTTGTTTGGGGAGGTTATGAAACATCTAGGAAGCAGAGCCTTGATGTACGTCATTGTGGTGCAGGCCTTCAGGGTTTACAGCCTTGTCCTATGTTGCCTCCCTATTTCCTGGGTGTGAAAGAAAATGTGATCAGCCAGCTTCCTGTTCTTCCTGCTTGCTGCCATGCCTTTTCCTACAATTGTGGACACTCCCTTTGGAATCATGAGCCAAAATAAACTCTTCTGTAAGTTGCTGGTAGTCATGGCATTTTAACACAGCAACAGAGAAGTCACTAATGAAGAATATGGTACCAAAAGTTAGTTGTTTCTGTGAAGAACACAACTATGTTGTTTTTGGAGAAAAGTGAAAGACATTAGAACTTTGAATTTGAGAACCAGTTAAATGTTGTAAGCAGAGCTTAACAAGCCATTCTAGTAGGATCCTGAAAGACAGTAGTACTGAGACTACTGGGATAATGGAGGCCCAGCTTATGAAGTTTCAAATGGGAGCAAGGGCTCTTATAGCAGCTGGGTTAGAAGCTATTTATGTGATAATTGGGTAAATGGTATGGCCAGATTCTCCCAGTATCTGAAGATCTTGCTTTGGGTTATATTAAAAGGTAGTGAACTTATTTGGCAAAAGAAATTTCACCTAACATGTAGTCCATGGTATGGTTATTTCTGATTATTCTTAAATCTACAACACAAAAGCAACAAATGGGGCAAAAATGTGCACTTTGGAGAAGAAAAGAACACTAGAATGTTTAATGTTATGGCAAAGTCATGTGCCAAAGAAATTGTGATTTTTCAGATTAGATAATTTAAGGAGCTCTAGGATAACTGCCCAAGAGAGCACTGTGGCCTATTTTATAATCCAAGGAGCTCTGGGACTGCTCACATATTCACAAGGGCTCTACCACTTTCACTGTCTGCTGAAAGGGCTAACTTCCACATAAACACACAACAGTCTCTATGACCTTCCTTTGCACTGCTGTGTTGTGGGACTGCTCACATCTATACAAGGGGAGTTAGTACTTTTCTCATCTGTCCAACAGGTGTTAGGGACTTCCATATATACAGAAGGGCTTTAGCACCTTACCCATATGCTTAAGGGACTTTTGGAATTCCCACATATATGCAAAGGAATCCATGGCTTTTTTCATATACCCAAATGCCTCTGGAACCGTCCCTATCTGTTCAACAGGCCAACTGGGATCATCCAGCCTGCATAAATGGGTTTCAGACCAATCACTTCTCATGAAGGGGGACTAAGACACTCATTCTTCACCCAGATGGGAGTTTTTTTTTTTTTTTTTTTTTGTTTCTACCAAAAAGAGCATGAAACATGCTCCCTATGACAAAGTAGCTTCAGAACCTCCCACATTAGACCAAGAGGACTTCAAATCTACCTCTTTTGCTGAAATCTTTCCTTACAAAAAAGAGCTGAAGACCCTATCACTACTCCCCAAGGAAGGCATACTTTTCACATTTGCCCAAGGGACCCTGAACCCTTCCAAATCTAAGAAGCTCTGAAACGTACATCTGCCCAAGGGGGCTCTAAAACCTTCTCTATCTGCCCAAGGGGCTCTTATCCACGTCTTCCCAAGGGGCTCTGATCCACATTTGTTCAAGGGGCTCTGAAACCTTCCACATTTTCTCAAGTGGCTCCAAACTCATCCATATCTACACAACAGGGCTTTACATTTATCACTTCTCATGGATATGTCCTCACACATTTCTCTCCCCAAGTGGGCCCTAGGTATTCTAATATCCAATGAAGATTTAAACTTTATCCCTTTGTACAAGAGGGCTTCAGAACATTACCATCAGACCAAGAGGACTTCAAACCTTCCCCTTTGCTTCTGTCAAATTGGAGGAGAGAGTGTCAGGTCTTCTTCTAAAATAGGCCTAAGATCTACCACTACTCAAGGGTGCCTTACACCTGCCATATCTGTCCAAAGAGGTCTCACTCACCTTTCTTCTACCAAAGAGGGTGTGAAACATTCTCTTTCTGTCCAAGGAGCTTCAAACACTCCATCTTAGCAAAAGTGGGTCTTGGGGATTCCCATTCTGCCCAAGGGAGTAGCCAGCAATCACTTACTAACAACTAGGCCTCAGAGTATTGTACTCTGGCCTAGAGAGCCAAAGACCAACCTCCTTTGCCCATGAAGACTTCAGATCTACCAAGGGAAACACAAACATACATCTTCCATCCAACAAGGCATACTGATCACAGGCCAAACTAATATCTTACCTTTTATTCAAGGAAGGTAAAAAAAGGAAGCTGAGATCTGCACCCTCTTACCTAGGGAGCAGCAATCCCTCCCATAACACAAACAAGGGATCTCAGACTTGCCCCTTCTACCTAAGGAGGCCACAAATATTTCTACATTTTCCAATGCAGCCTTCAAAGGACTCTGCTGGAAAATGAGACATGGAAGCCTATCTTCTGTCCCCAAGGTGCCTTCAGACATTTTTCTTTCCAATCACCAGAGCCCTGGGCTTTCCTACTCTTATGAAGGTGGCATCAGATATAAGCCCTTTAATAAAAGGGGGCTCAGATTTTTCCCACTCTGGACAAGGAGACCTTAGACTTGCCCCTTCTAAAAAACTGGGCCTCAGATATGCTCTTTGTGACCAAGGGGAGAGGGGATTAAGGAATTTCCCTTCTGATCAAGGGTGAATCAGACTTTCAACTTCTGTCCAAGGGGGCCTCAGACCATTTTCTTCTACATAAGGAGGCCTCAGGTCTTCCCACTCTGTCCAGTGGGGATCTACATGAGTTCTATTCAAGAGGGGGTGTCTGTGACCTAGTGTCTCTAAAGGAGCTTCAAATCTTCTTCTACCTCAAAGTCCTCAGACTTTTCCATTGTCATGAAAGGGGGTCTCAGACATGCTCCATCTGACCAAGGACACCTTTAGATCTTCCACTTCTGGTCAATTATGAATCATAACTATTTCCACCCAAGGGGGCCTCAGACCTTCCTCGATGGATCAAAGAGGCCTCAGACCTATATTTTTAGAACTGTAGGGATTCAGATCTTTGACTTCTGCCAAGATGGCACTAGACATGCCACCAATGCCAAGATGGCATTAGACATGCCACCAAGGATCAAGAAGCCAAGAGATCTAACCAGTCTGAACAAGGGAGACTATGACCCACTCCTACTCTTAATAGGGTCTCAGACCTGAAACAACTAACCAAAGGAGCCTCATATACTCCACCTGTATGCAAGAAGGCCTCAAATATGTTACCTCCAACCAGGTGGGCCTCAGGATAGTCTACTCTCCTCAAGCAAGCCTCAAGCATTATCTTTCTGAATGAGAAGACCTCAAACTTCTTTCCAAGGGGACTTTATAGTTTCTTTAACTACAGGGGCCTTAGAACCCCCAGTAGTATGCAAGAGAACTTGAGACTTAGCTCCTCTTACTAATGGACTCTGAAACAGTGTCAGAAGTACTATTATGAAGAGAGTAGTCTTCAGATCTACTCTCCTAAGGGGACCTTAGACCTTTCCCATCTGCCAAAAGGGACCTTAAATCTACTCCCTCTAACCAAGTAAAACTAACACCTTCATCTTTTGCTTAAGGAAACCTATGAACTCTCTCCTATAACCAAGGAACCTTCAGATATTCCCTTTCTGCACAAGGGGAGTGGGAAGGAAGGGCTAAGACATGCCCTTCTGATGATGTAGGCTACTGACCTGGCCCTGTGACCAAAGGGATCTCAGATTGTCAATCTCTTCTCAAGGTGCTGCAGACATTCCCCACATGACCAAAGAGGCTTAAGAGCCTGTCTATGAGAACATCATATCTATCCTTTCAACTAAGAGGTTCTTCAACTTTCCACTCCTGAACTCTGTAGCCAGGCAAATAAACCTGTGCCCAAAGGAGCTCAGAGAACTCTGGATTGAGATCCTGTAGCAGAAGAGTATAAAGTTTACCATGGAACCTATGCCATCTACATTCAAATTGGTCATGAGAAGTAGAGAGGTCACATCCTTCACGACGATACTCGTAAGTTTAAGGGGAACACGAAACAAAGGAATGCCATTGAGCTTGTTACAAGAATGCTCTAATTGCAATGGAGTCCTACAATGGAGTTCCTGAAGATGTGGTAACTGCTGAGGGAGTGCCTGCCACATTCTACAATGTGTAATATACCCTGGGATATTCATCCTCTTCAAAGGCTTATATCTTCCTGCTCTGTCCTACTCTAATACTTTCCCCTTTTGAACGATATAGTCTAAGATCTTCCCCATCTAATAGTTCTGACAAAGCCATGAGAGATTCTCTGGCCAAGCCCAGGATTTACACTCTAGAGTCTCGAACCCATTATCTGACTTCAAGCTAGTCATGAGAAATGAAATGGCCTGCACATATTTGGACAGATGAATGAAAACTAGCCAGGGACACCCTTTTAACCTGCTTGAAGCAAGCTGACACTGGCGAATTGTGAAGAGTTGGAACTTGCTGAACTTCCTCCACAGTATAAGGCATGTGGTATATTCCATTTCCCTTCCATCAAGGGCTATATGGGACTTTCTTCTTCTGCCCAAGAGGGTTCAGGCCTTCACCTTTGCCCAATTAAGCTGCAGAATTTTCTACTCTCACAAGAGGATCTCAGTGCTTCCTCTATTCCCAGGGGGCATTATTCCTTCCCATTTGATTGGAGGGAATGTAATATCTCTCTTTTTACCAAATTCTGCTCTGACCTTACCTATTTGTCCAAAGGGGTCTTAAACATTGATTTTGTGTGAAGCCTCATACCTCATCAAGCAGGCCTCAGCCATTCCCCTTGTCATTAAAAAGGCCTTAAACCAAGGGTAACATAAATCACTCCCTCTGCACAAAGAGAACAGAAGTAGGTCTATGATCTTTCTATTTTGACTAAGAGGACTTCAGACAATCCATTTTTGCTCAAGGATTGGAACATGCCATTCCGGTAAAGGGCCACTATGAACAAGGGGGCCTCAGACCTGTATTCACTGTTCAAGGGGGCTTCGGGCCTACCCTTCTGATGAAGGAAGCTTTAAAAGACCCTCTTATGTTTGTGATGAATTCACACCCACTTCATTCTAACAAAGATGGCACAGAGTGTCTGTCTCAGCAGGGTTAGCTAGGCAAATACTCTTAAGACCCATGGGACCTCAGACATTCTTGGTTTAGATTACAAAGCTGAACGAACTTGGCCATCTGCCTTCCAGGTGGTCATTAGAAATTAAATGTTCCCATCTTTCATTCATAGACCTGAACAACTGAAATAATTCTTGAAATGTACAACCACTCATCCTGTTTTAAGAGTATTGATTGTTATCTGACATGACTGGGAAATGCTGGAAGCTAATGTGGTAGTGCTGAACCTTTTTCTACCGTACAAGTTAACCTGAGACATTCATCTGCCCAAGGAATGGGGAAGTGTATTTTCCTATTCTGCCAATTCAGCTGGGGCATTTGCCCCTCTGGCCAAGGAAATTAACAATGCACCCCTTTCCCGAGTTCTCAGAATTTTTCTTTGACAAGATTATGCCCAATCCAACCTCTTCTTAAAAGATACACATTCCACATCTGATTAAGGTGCCACTGGAACTACCCCTGGGTCAGAGTTGGCTCCATTCCTTCCTCTAACATGGTGAATTGAAGACACTCCCTCTCCCAAGGGGGGTATGAAAACTTTCTTTGACAAAGAGGAACTTCCCCTTATATCCAAGGTGACATATGATTTGTCCCTGAGTCAGGGAGCATCAGACCTTGCCCATTACTCTATATAGTCTCAGATCATTCCCTTATATCCATGGGGGCCCAAGACCCATCCTTGAGATCTCAAATCTTCCCCTCATGTCCTAGGTAGTCAATACCTATGATAAAAAAAACTTCAGACCATTACGGCCAAAAATATGGCCATTATGGACTATGATAAAGAATTGGAACATGCGAGGGGGTCCCTAGCAAAGAGTTACTACCCAGTGTTCCTCAACTGCACAAGGTATGCAGAACTATTCATCTTTAGTTCAAGTGGATCTGGGATCTTTCTGCTTTACCTTACTCTGACTGACACTTTCTCACTGGGGCAACTGACCTTTTCCTTCTGCTCAAACAGGGCTTCACACCTACTCATATGATCTAAGTGTCTCAGATCTTCACCCTTATTCAAGTAAGCTTCAGATATCCCTGTAACCATGGGGGAGCTTAGAGTGTCCCTCTTCTATGATGGCCTCACATTAGCAGGTTATGGGGCCTAGGTGGCTGATTTAGATATGGGACTTTGTGAGTTTAAGCTTGTGCCACTTACTGATCTATGGGTACATAAGACATAAGCATGCTAACTCATACTCTTGCCACAGATGGGGCCAGGATCACAACCTCCACGATGAACTGTGCCTTATCAAACCAAGAGCCAAAATTAATCTTTCCTCTCTAAAGTTGTTTTGCCAGGTATCCTGCCACAGCAACAAGAAAAGCCATCCATTGTTCTCTCCTTCATTTGTCAGATACCAAGATGAAGCAAACAATAAGAAAAACACAGCCACTATGTTCTCTAATATCAAAATAGAGCAATTTATTCAAGACACTGAATATGATCTGTTGATTCTCTCTTGAAACAAATGAGCTACAACACACAAGGTGATTCTTTTTTTTTCTTCTTGAAGAGCGTGAGGGGTGACTGGGCGTGGGGGATAGAGGACAGGAGGGGAGGGGGGTATTGATGGTGCTTAACAGAAAGTGGAAAATGCTGAAAGAGGACCATGTCTGGCTGTACGTCTGACACAGACAATAAAAACTGCACAAGCCAGAATTCAAAACTTCAGTGAGCTGCGCAACAGACATTTATGCATTTGACAAGAAACAGAATGGGAAGGTAGAATGAAAGGTTTGAAAAGGGAAAAGCAACAAGGAACAAAGCAGATCCTTACATGTGACAAAGTGCACTTCACTTGGCTCCATGATCTATTTCTTAAGTCAGACAGAACAAAAAGTCAAGTCCTATGGTGTTGAGTGGGGTCAGAGAATTGTCCATCTGGCCCTTCGGTCCTCTACAGGCAGCATCCTGGATGTGCTGGGAATGGTGTGGTTACTTCAAACTCAAGGAAAAATACCTGTAAAGGCTGCTATGTCACTACACTGCTTTCAAAGTTGAATTTGGTCACAAGACTTTAACCATTCCTCACAATGTTTTAGGAGTTATAAACAATGTTAGGTAACAGCATTATACACGGGCCACCCCTTCACCACAAAATATGATGCACCTGCCCTGTGACAGCAGGGCAAATGGTGGCGTCCAAATGCTGGCCACCTTAGAAACAGCTATAGAATGAACTGTTTTATGGGGATGGACTTCAGGGGTGTGGGCTGCATTCTTCTGCTTGGTCCCCTCACGGCCAGCACTAAATTCCTGTCCATGTTTCCCTGCAAGGCCAGGGAATTAAATGGTCTTTATGTTTGTTCGTGTGTATATCGAACTTTTTTGTCCTAGTCTCACAGCCATTGACTCCAAAATAATTCTAATGTGGCTTAGATTCATCGGGGGTGTAGCCTGGACACCCAGAGATTGTCTGATGAATCCCTTATGTGCCATTTACCCATCACCATCGTATAGCAATGTGGAACTTGCCAAATGAAAGCCATATCCTTACAACAGGCTGACTTTTACCAGTTCATCTTCTATAGACATGAACAGAATTTTATTTGGGGAACAAAGATGGGATTTAGCTGGACTTTCAAAACTGTATTCTAAAGCTAAAGCAGTCTCAGGGCAGGAAAACATCATATGCACTTATGCAGAGACACCTGCTACAATCAAATTCTCAACAGAACTCAGGCTTTCTTTGCTAAGTGTTTAGGTGCCCGAGTCCAAACACACCGCTCAACTCAGTAACACAACACTTGGATTTTGAGGGCTCAAATAATGTACAAGTCAAAGTGGAGGCCCATTCACGATTCAGGTTCTTGGTCTTAACATTGGTCTCTTGTGCAGGAAGCGCCTCACTGTCCCTGCTGGCTGATTTCTGGCTCCACATATGGATACTTCCCTCTAAATAACACTTACCTAAGCTGCAGACTGGACCCTGCATACTGCCACTTGCAGCCCCACTGACTTGGCCCAGCCCCTTCTGTCTGTCCCTCTTTACTAATAAAAAAAAAAAAAAAAACCCAAGCCAGTGTTAAGTTATGACAAGAAGCAAACAAAGGTCACCTGATTCAATGATGGCAAATTTTACCAGGCACACAACGCCGTATTTAGCTGTTTTTCTTTTTTTGTTGTTGTTGTTTTTTGTTTTTTTTTTTTTGTTTTTTTTTTTTTTTTAAGAAAAATTCTTTCTTCATTTTCCTCAGTTTTTTTTTAAAGCTTTGTCCTAATCTTCTGTAAGAGGAACTGTGATGTGGGCAGAAATGATTTATGACATTCTACTTGGGTCATAATTCATTTTAGAATTCAAAGTCTCCCTTGATACTCTTTGTCTTCACGAGACTGAGGGACACAGGGGCCTTTGGGTAGGTTTTGCAAGATTCACCAAGCATACTCTTGATAAAGTGCCCATCTGTAGCTACACTGCTGTGAGAAAGAAATAGCTGGCAGGTGCCCTACAGCCACACTGTTGGTCACGGTGGCCTCTGCACTGTGTTCCTATTGGATGCTGAAGTAAATGTGCATCAAACAGTTCTGCTTGGTGCCAAACCAGTGGGCTCTTCCCCACAGCTGCCAAATAATCCCCTCATTCTTCCATAGGACGCTTCCCAATCCACGATTTTCCTAACTGCCTTTCTTGAAGCTGAAGGGAAAGGGGTAATTAGACACCTCAGACTCTGCCAGTGTCTTCTTAGTCTCTTAAATATGAATTTCACAAAACTCTCTATGTCTGATGGCCATTTTAGGATTTTAAAGTCATTTTAACATAAAAATATTTTTTTCAAAAAATACTCCAGGATCTTTCTCTTATAAGTCTTTTTTTTTTCTGTAAAAAGTCCCCCTCCCTGCCTTCTTACATAAAGCACTTACTATGCTCTGAAAGTGCCTTTGGGACCTAATGTGAAGCAACTATGAGAAAGGGACAGAGAGTAAGCGATGGGTAGGGGTGGGACGAGAGGGAAGGAGAGTGCTGTCCATCAAAGATCCATTGTGTGCATGTGGCCATACCTATGCAGGCTTTCATTAAAAGTGAGACCACACCAGAGCAAGGACATTAGAGGAGGAGTGGGGAGCAACAAGGGAGGACAGAAAGAATAAGCCAAAAACAGTTTCTATCTGTGGTGGGAGGCCCCCCAGACCACAGAATTTTAGCAGATAGAAAACCACCAAAGAAGGTTCTAGAAAATACAGCGTTGGGATTACAAAGTCACACGTTTCATTGGTACAAACCGGTCTTTTGGAGAGCAACTGTAGTATCCAAATTGATAGGAGGGAAATACCATGAGGGGCAGATTTTTCCTCCCTTTTGGTTTATCACAGCATTTTTCTTTTTTTTTTGTTTTTTGTTTGTTTGTTTTCTTTTTTAAACCTTTTCTCTATTTTTTGGCACAGCTTTATGTTCTTCCTTCCCTGTTCAATCATGAGAGCCTGTTCTGGATGGAAACCAAACCATGCACCATGTAGCTGATGGCTTCATCCTTCCCCAGCTGAGCATTCTAGGTGAAAACCATATTCCTGTGATACAACCATGTGTATGACTTTGTATTTGTTTGTGTTTTAAACTTCTGGATGCAGATTAGGGGGGAGGGAGGGAGAATCCTGTGGCCAGGGACAGGTGATTTCCAAGTAGACTCAAACAAGTCAAGTTCACACAGTTTGGAGCCCATCATAGGAAGGATGCTGCAATCCCACACATTCACTGCTGGTCCATTAGAATGGTTTTGTTTTCTACATTTTGTGTTACTTTCGGAGATCTAAAACACAGACCTGGAAGGAAAGATAAAGTGTCTGTTACTCTGAGAGATAATACCAGATGCCTTCAAATAGATGCTAGCAAGGCACAGCCTAGCCACCAACTTCATTCTTGAAAAGTTTTACCTGAAGGGTCGTGAAGAAAGAGAAGTCCTAAAAACAGGCTAGTTTCTAAACACCAGAACAACCAAACGCTAGCAAAGACCAGGGAAAGGAAAACCCAGGCCTTGGACCATGCCAGGAACTCAAAGTGACTAAGGTTGTCAGCAGGGGTCACAGACTAGATGCCTACATGGTGGACCAGATTACAAAAGATCTTGGGCCACACTAATGACTCAGTCCATTAGCCAGAATGCCCTTTGCCCTAGTGTTATTGCAACCTCAAGTTCAGAGGCAAATTAAATATTACATATGCTAGTGGACAATGATAATCCACAGAAACCAGGAGGCCTGTCTGATGGAAGCTATGGTTTTCATGACGATGTTTAGCCAGAACATGCACATGACAACAGAATAGGAAAAAGTTTCTCAGCCTATGTACTAATGATACTTGTGGCCAGATATTTCTTATCTATAGTGGGGGCATCCAGAGCATTTCAGGAGGCTTACCAGTATTCCTGGATTCCATCAGTGAAATGTTAATGGCACCCTGCACCGAAGTACTGACAACCTAGTATGGCTCTAGACATTCCTTAACACCCTGGGGTACACACAAGCTAAGAATAATCAAGTTTATTGACATAAAAGGCTATTTTTTTTTATTTTCTTCCTTCCTTTTTTTTGAGACAGATTTCTCTGATCTATAGGCCAGACTTGCCTCAAACTCAGAGATCTGCCTGCCTCTGCCTCCCAAGTTCTGGAATTAAAGGCACACCCAACCACCGCCTATCAAAAACGCTATTTTCAACCCAAACAGAAGCCTCCTTCATTCAGGCATGCCTGCACATGCAAATGGTATGTGGTAAGCACCCGTTAAGGTGATAAGGCTTAGCAGGACAGAAACCTCACAAGGCCTTTGGAAGTACATAGTGTTGGATCAGGGATCAGCTGCACTACAGCCCCCCCCCACCAACTCCCAGCAGACTAGAGGTGCCACTTACAGAGCCATCAGATGCACTGGCACCCACTTTGTCTCCTCGAGCATTCCAGCACACCTCAAATATGCCACCTGTGCCTCGGTAGCTGTGGACGAGACTTCCACTCTGAAAAGCAAAGTATTTGTCATAACTCAGAGGAGCCCCCGAAAATGAGAACAGTAAAAGGGGCACTCTTCTTCCAGAAACATCTAGCTGATCAAGGAGCTCTCAAGCACACAAAAATTAAAAGAATTTCCATACACACCCCAATCTATATAGAACTGCCACCATATTTCACCTAAAACCATGGCTATGCCAGCAAGTCCTCATGGTACTACAGAGTACAAGACAGTGCATTTCCATGAGATGATGCATACCTGCCAGAGGGGGAGCTTTAACTCATGACCTCCTCTTGACCTATTTCTTTTTTTATCTTCCACATTTCAGTGCTGCATTTAAATCTGGGGCATCAGGGTGCTAGGCAAGAGCTCTACCACTAAGCCACATTCTCTGCTTTCCCCAGTGGCTTTGCTAAGATGTCCTTTAGCTTCTGCAGATATCCAAGCACCATCTCACTAAGCAATCTTTTCTTGTCTCCTTCATAGGACTTGGATCAGCCCCCTGGGCTGAGGTCTTTCCACCTGTTCCAGCCCCTACCTAGTTCCTGTTCTGATTATTATCAAACTACATCTCACTCTGTCTCCTCAGAGCACTTGAGTGAGCACATACCCAGCCCATGAGCAATTAGACAATTACATGCATTAGCATGTCATGAAGTTATAACTTCCATCAATTTGGATATGTCGTTTGGAAGAATGAATATACACATTGGTACTGTGGTATGCTAGTGATTGTCTTGACATGTGTCACAAGAGGTTGGAAGCCGAGGTTTCTCAAGACTTGAAGAAATCAGTCCAGTTAAATGTCTTTATAAAATATGTATGAGAGGTCACTGTAATAGCTAATCTTGGTTGTTAACTTGGCCATGTCTGAATCAACTAAAACCCCAACTATCTGAGATGTGCCTGTGAAGCACTTTCTTGACTGGATCATTTGAAGTGGGAAGACCCACCCTAAATCTGGGCCACACTTTCTGGTGTTAGCGCACATAAAAAGACATGGAAGATGGGAAGCTTTTGTTGTTAGCCTACTTGCCCTTACTGGCAAGTTCATATAGCCCACTGCTAAGTAGACTGAAGACCAGTTGAGACATCTAGCCTTTGGACTGAACAACTACCAGATCTTGGTCTCTCTTTTGTGACCAGACAGCCACTGTTGGACTAGCCAGACCATGGTCTATAAGCCACTCTAACAAATCTCCTTTTGATATAGCTTCATTTTATCAGTTGTATTCCTCTAGAGAATCATGAACTGTATAGTCACTAACCACAGTCCTACTCATCAGTTATCTATAGCCATAAAGTGCTATGTCATACACATAGTTAATACATTTAGATAAATATTAGTTTCTGTTTACATAGAAAAAATAAAGAGTAGTATACACTGTGACTATGGACAACAGCAAGCCAACAATATATGTGCCTATAATAAGAGAATTACAGCAGGCTCTAAGATGCTACAAAATAATTAACTCTGTGCTCCCTTCATATGAACCTAACACTGTTGGACCTTTTCAGCATTCTACTCCTCTACAAAAAATCCACAATATAATAAACAAGCCTGCAATCCTAGCTACTCCAGAGGCTGGAGAAGGAAGGATTCCAAGTTTGAAGCGAACCTGCACTGTATCGTGAGTTCTATCTAGGGCCCTGGATTCAATCCTCAGTGGGACTGAGGGAGGGAGGGAAAACCAAAAAGACTAGCAACTGTTCCTAAAAAATTCACATTGTATTGTAACCAGTGTTGTGAGTCACCTAGTGGATGTATATGCACACCAGTTCTACATACATACTATGCCATCTTAAAGTTAATTGGTACCCATAGATTCTGATATCTACAGCGGGGCCTGGAGCCATCCCCTTAAAGATATTAAGGAGCACCTATATTTTTTTCATCTTGTTGGCACCTTTGAAGTGAGTTACCACTAGCAAAATCTGTTCTCTAAATAAGTACTCCTGTACATTTCTACCTTTTGTTCTGTTTTGCTACTCGATAATACAGCTCGGGCAGGCTTCAATCCTGATCATCTTGCTTCTACCTTTCCTGTGCCAGGCTGACAGACATCTATTGGCATATCCGGAGACATGTTGCTAACTTTGGGTTATGTCCCTGAAATGCTCATGGGAATCCTGGAACATGGCTTATTTACTGATTCCCCTGCCACAAGGGGGCATAAACTTAAGAATTCAAATCCTTCTAAATGTCAATCAATCAAAAAAGAATAAGAAAGTGAATTATATGAATGCGAAGCACTGAATCCTCCTGAGAATAAACAAATTGACGACTCCTTATTTTTAGTAATGTACCCAGTACCCTGACTACTTCTCAATTGGAATGATGACCAAGGGCTGAGCTGTAGCTCAGGGCCTGCCATCTCTAAGGCTCTATGTAGCATTCCCAGCACAAAAAAAGAAAAAGAACTGCCCAATGCAATACTTCCTCCCAGTCTACCCCACTAGTTCTTGTCTACATCTACTCTTGATAGAACTCTCTCAACCCTGTAAGGCTATATTGACTCCAACCTTGCCTTTTCAGTCCCTGCTGAAATAATCTAGAATTCATAGAGCTTGTATCAAACATAACAATTTCAAATGTGAAAATTTCAAGCTTCCTATTCCTTTATGCTCTGAATTGCTCCACAGTGAACAGAAGGAAGATCAAGTTGGCAGTCCCACAGTATCTCCCTGGGAAGGTTTTATGAAAGGCCACCTACAGGGTCTTCCTACAAACAGCAACATTTCTAAGGTGAGAAAACTAGGTCTTGCTTTTTCTCTAGCACTTGGGTCCATGCCATGCTAAGACAGCTCAACACAGTGGTTCCTCCAAGGGAGAATGCTCCCAAGATGACAAGCTGAAAGTTCTGGCTGGAGGTCAGATG
The DNA here is from genome assembly GCF_943737965.1 of Phodopus roborovskii. Lineage (NCBI taxonomy): Eukaryota > Metazoa > Chordata > Mammalia > Rodentia > Cricetidae > Phodopus > Phodopus roborovskii. Next base: position 238,931 of record NW_026126003.1, on the reverse strand, counting down.
GAAAAAGTCCAGAGGACTCCAGTCCTGTAGGACCCCACATCATTGGATACACACAGCAGGTCAAACAGCATCTGCCATTTCCATAGGGAGGCTCTACTCACTCCTGAGAGGAACTAAAAACATTCACAGGAAGTCAAGACATTACCTGAGTATTCCAGATATGGACACACTTGTCAAAGGACCCGCTGGCCAAATATTTCCCATCAGGGCTGAACGCCACACTGTAGACAGGCTCCTGATGCTTGGTCAGAGTGTGGATGCAAACGCCTCGCTCCACATCCCACAGTCGAACAGTAGAATCAAATGAAGCACTAGGCAGACAGCAGGGAAAACAACCACAGAAATGGGTTGGCTTTTCAAGATCTCTATGATATATCTCATGTAAATGTCAAGTATATTTGAAATATACTTGAATTTGCTTCAAGAGAATATTCTGGTGAGCACTTTCTCTCTAGAGAAAAGTAAAGCTGTCACCAGCCAGAACGCAGGACTTTGCACAAGCCAGGTAGGTGCTTTCCCACTTGGCCACTGTGTTCCCTCATCTCTGAACACAAAATGCTTTTGTGTACTATTCAACTAACTTTTCTAAAATACTATTATTGTTTATAACATACCCACTTGAACAACTATAAATCCATCCAGGTATAACTGGAAAAAAAATGTAGTGAAGATGTACTTCCACCTGAGAAATTCTAAACCCTCATGTGCATATACAATCACACTGACAAGAGTTACAGAGTTTAATTATTTTCAGATTTAAAGAGCAGTACATATCACAGGGCTGTCACTGTCTGGCTTTCCATTTCCATTTCAAGGGTCAATGTTTGTCCCTGATATGTATATACTATATGACAGATGGAAGTATCTCCCTAATCATTACAAATAAGACCCCATCTCAAACAAAACAGACAAAAACCACACACAAACACAAAATCGTATTGAACATATGCTTACTCTTTTGCTTGTCACTGTTATCTAAACAACATAGTCTAAGAAATATCCTGACAGCATTCTCACTGTATGGGCATTACAGGCTGTTTAGAAATAATTTAAAGTACAGGGGAATGCATTCAGAGGTTGTAGGCAAAGCAGATTAAGCATCCATGGATTCTGGTACCCACAGGGGGTCCCAGAAATATCTCCATGGATACTAAGGGAGTTTTACTTGAAACTAGTTGGCCCCCTTCACAGTGAATTCCCATTTTGTTCAGTTTGGAAGGGTTTTAGCCCTGCTATTTCTATGAGTGAGTCTGTCTTCCCAGCTGAGTCACTCACTAAGCAACAGGGAACAAAGCTACACAAAGGGAGGTGACAGTTGTGAGGTAGTGAAGCTGTGCTCAGTTAGGACACAGAGCTGTGAGGCTACCCTGCCTTACCTTGCTAACATGATGTTGGAGTTCGGGTTGCTGGTGGCTGGTCCTGTGGGACTCCACTTGATGGTATATATTTCTTTGCTGTGAGCTTGGAGGTCATGAACACACACATCCTGCTTCATACTCCAGATCTGGAAGAAGCATCGGCAACAGTGTGAGCTAAAACCATGCCTATAATTGAGAATGACTCAGCATCTTTCATTCTGGTGCACTTAAGGTATCACTGCTTAGGTGGCATGTCTGAGACAGGTTCATAATCCAGTAAGGAGTCCACCAGGCACATTAGAAGGTAGCTGTAAGGAAGTGGCAAAGAACAGAGGTAAGCTGAGTCTACAAGGATGCCGGTAGATAGGCCACAGTAAGGCTAGGTATCATAGTAGGAACTGTGCCCTAGATGTCAAAATTCCATGGAAGAACAAAACTTTAGAAACCAGGAAAATCATGGAGAAGAGACAGTAACAAAGTAATGGCCCAGGTGATTAGGGTGGTCAGGGCTGTGTGCCACACAAGGGTTTGTCTAGGATTAAGCACCTCATCCCCTTAAGAACCAACATTACCTTTAATGTCATGTCATCAGAGCAGGAGGCTAGCAACATTCCAGAAGGATCCCATTTGATAGCATTGACCTCATTCTGCAAGAGAAAACAGCATTTCAGAAAATCAGAGCCTTTGTGTAGAAAGGCTGGCATCCACCAGGGGGCAGGAGCATACTGCCAGTGCTGCAGTGTAAAGGACTCTTTGGGAGTTCACAGTATATCAAAGACCACAAAGCACAAGAACCCACCCACATGATTTTTCTTTCCTCAGTTTGCTTTTAACTCATCAAAAAAATACTGCCACATATTATAAAGGACAAGCCACATTTTCATCCATATTTCCTGAGGGAAATTTTCCTTATTAAGGAAACCAAAGGAAGAATTTGCATATAATAAGCATAGCTAATTCAATCAGTTATTATTTATGGCTGTTTGAGACAGAGACTTAATGTGCAGCACAGGTTAGCCAGGAGCTCCTTATATATCCCAGGATGGCCTGGAACTATCTTGTCAGCCTCCTGAGTATTAGAATTGCAGGCATGTAGCATCAAGCAGAGCCAAAAACTAGTTTCTTTTCTTTTTTTCTTTCATTCATTCACTGATTCATTCATTTATTGGTTTGTCAAGACAGGGTTTCTCTGTTTAACAGCACTAGCTATCTTGGAATTTTCTCTGTAGACCAGTCTGGCCTTGAATTCACAGATCATCTGCCTCTTCCGCCTGAGTACAGGGATTAAAGGTCTGAACTATCACCACCAGTTTAAAAGTAGTTATTTTTAAAAGTGGACTTTGATCATCACTTTCCTATGTGCTTTAAATATAACAGCTCCTCTTCATCATTCTGTTGAAATACCAGTAACTTGTTGGACATAAGGTAAAGGTAGACAAAGGTTTAGGTAAAACAAATACAGCAGTGCCAGTTACCACCCAAAAAGCACAAAGACACACACACAAGCAATTCATGTGTGCAGGGAAACCACATCCAGAGGCTACAAACAAGAAAAGGCACTGAAAAATAAATCCACCCTCCTGTGGATTTGTGTTGTGTATCAGTTTCCTCTGAGATGAAACTTTGAAAGGAATTCTAAGAGTGAGGTGAAATATTAGAAAGAATCTCATTAAGAAGGGAAATGAGCAACTCAAAAGAACAGGAGGTCCCTGAAGCTGACCAGATTCATTAGCCCTTCAAATTCCCACCACAAGGGTGTATATATGCAGAAAAGACTGCTGAGTCACTCTTAGACAAACATGGGTGCTGGAAGAAGCAGAGGTCAGCTGAACTGCCTAGAAGAAACAGAGACAAGACAAGCTGCCTTACCATTTGAGCCACAGGAAGGCCTGTGGCTGTTTAATGAGATCCAAGATGCCAGCTTTCATGAGCTGTGTCTGTCACTGGGGTGGGCTTTGATGGTGCAGTGTCTTTGAGTAATTTTTACTTCTAAAAGTAACCCCTCACCCACATTCTTGTAAGCAACCCCAGTAAAACTCATTGCTTCATCAAGCTGGATTTGGGAGCCATACAACTAGGGCCTGTCAGGTTTTCTTGGTTTCTGAGTAACAGAGACTCCAAGACTGGAGAAGAAAGGCTTTTGGTACAGAAGGAAGAAGGGGATGTGGTTATATAAAGGGCCACATAGTGGAATATACTGTTCAAGGGTTTCTTCAGAGGGGTCTTAGGAACACTACTGCTATTAGCTGCCTCCTCTCCCAAGCCAGCTGTCTCATCCTAACAAACAACTTCACACACCAGATTATTTTCTAAATAATTTCACACTTCTAAATGTTGTGGTTGATCATCTTTGTAAGAACACCAAGTTTTGAAGGGTGTGAAATCGGAAGAAGCTGTGAATCCAAGGAGCAAGACTCACTGTGACCAGATCAAAGAGAGGAAGGGTGTGACTACAGAGCAGTGTAGAGCATTTATGTGTCAGTTTGTGCCTATCTGTGAGCCCAAGTGTAAATGAGGCAGTATGCATGTCTCCAACTGCAGCTATAGAGAAAACTCACAGGCAGACCTCTCCATGTCTTGCCTATCTCCAGCTGACCTATCCACAATTCCCCATGGAGACACAAATTTCTTCCTGGGAGCAGAGCTTTCTCTCTTGCCATCCTTTTGCATCCTAAGTCAAACTTCCAGGGGAGAAAGCAGAACCCGCATACAGGTCTTGGGAAGCAGCAGGTTCAGGACCCATACAGGTAGACTCTGGTCAGAGCACTTAGCATCAGTGGCAATCATTTATGGAACCAGGAGGCAGAATGTGAGAGAGCTAACAACAGAAATCAGACATAAAACGTGTGCCCCCTATTAAAAGCTGGGAAACAGACTGGACTTAGAAGAGTGACAGCTTCCGGACAGAACAGAAAGGGTTAGCAGAGAGCCACCCTGTGGTATTCCCAGGACTACTGACACCTCAGTTGGGTTAATTCCATCACTCCGGGCAGTCACAGAGCCCTCACCAGGTCAGCCACAGAGGCTCTAAATAGTATGGCAGATCAAGAGAGCTCCCCTTACAGTTAACTTTTAATGCCGGCACTGAAAAGATGGCTGTTATAATTCCCAACTCTGAGCATCAGAACTGCCACTTACAGTATGTCCTTGGAAGGTTTTGACCGGGCGGTCACAGCTAAGTCTGCACACATGAATGCACATGTCTGTGCTGCATGAGGCAAAGGTAGTGTTGTTCTGCCAGTCCACATCAAGGGCAGGTGCTGCAAGGCAGGAGGAAAGAGAGGAGATTTGCCTTATTAATTGAATACAGAGCTCAGCGATGCAGACAAAATCATCACCCAGGAGTCTTGTCTAGTGACCACGAATACCAGCCCTAGTGTGGACCTGAAACCATGGAAACCATTTTTCAAAGACCCTAAAGACACTCTCCTTCCAATTTACAAGCATTAAGATGCCCCTGGAGAAAAGCCCCCACCTTTCTACAAAATGGAAAACCCCACAGGGACAGGCCCAGTTATGTGTAAGAGGGAGGTACCAGTTATTTTTTGCTAGGCCACCAATTTCCTTTTGCCAATACTTTGTTTCACAGTAGTCCCAAGGTTCTTGACACATTTCTGCTCTTATACAATATCATAATATCATATGTATTTAAATGAAAACGAAATTCCTGGGACTGCCTCTGTGTAACCCCAACCACAAACCTACCTGAATGAAAAGGAAACTGCTGTTTGGCTTCTCCTGTGTGGGCATCCCAAATTATTGTTGTCTGTACTCCGCAAACAGGGAAAAATTAGTTACTATTTTTTTCATAGAATTATCTAGAAGAATGTCTTGTACCAGAAAAGACAACCAGCCCCCTTTCCTTCTAAGAAATAAATAACATATTTTACACCTATATATAGCCAAACTGGTATCATTTATACATGCAATAGTGTAAAATACTTATGTCATTTCTGTATTTCTGACCTAAATCTATAATGTACATTGTGAATTTCACACTCAGTAATATGCATGCCACCATTAATGAGATCAACTGGTACACAGTAGACTTTACCAATGTATTTGGGGAATCTACTAAAATTGATGGAAATTTTCCCTCAGCTTTCAAACCCAGAAAACCATTACATAACAGATAAGAAGGCACACCCGTGTGTCTTTTGGACAGTGTTCCAAAGGAAAACGCTGCAGGAATGAACATTTCCAACAACCCCCATCACTCCATGAACTAGAAGAACAGGTGGAATCGCCATAAAAATCCAAAGTATGGATTGAGAAAAATCAAACTAAGTCAGCTCTGTGAGTTTCTGTGAAGTTTGCCCCTGTATCAGGTCTCAGAGAATTCTGCCATCTATAATGGGAAGCAGCAGCTTATCAGGTGAGGAGGAAAGATGGAGCCAAGGGAAGGAAAGAGTCTGTGATTAAGAATTGCTCGGGGGGATGAAAGTCAACACAGAAACATCTACAAAAGCATACTGCTTACTGAAGTAGTGAACTCCATTGGGAGATTTTTCCTCTTTTCATCACTGGGCTGAGAGCTTATTCTGCATGAAGGTCTACAGAGCTAAATGTATTATGGGGTGATGCCTTGCTCAAGGTCAACAGTAAAATCAAACCAGAGAAACCATCTGAATCTCAGTGAGTTATTTTGCCAAAGAAGCCAAGAAGCTAAAAATAAATCCATACCCAAAGAGGAAAAGGATGAATTTAAAGTTGATACTCACCTTATCCACACCAGCACTCAAAATATAATTCCCCTTTTTGTTCCACTTCAAGGCAAAGATGGGGCCTTTATGTTGACCTAAGGTGCTGGCGAGATTACCTGAGATGGGAAAACACAGACATGGTGACTTCACAGTTAACAACTGTTCACTCCATCTAGGATCATTCATATAGTGCATCTTATTCAACACACCAGAGATGCAGAACTTACCATCTTCTGTCCATATTCTTGCAAAACCATCATAGGAACCTGTTGCCAACAGTGTTCCATCACTCTGGAGGACAGAAAAAAAGATAAAACACATCAGTATCTGGATGCTTTCCTGGGTCTCCTTCTGCTCATGGAGTTGTGTGACAGAGCCAACCCTCTCACAGGTAATACAAGCACACAATGATGGGGACAACTTTGCAGTCCCAGACTGCTGCCTGCACACTAGGACCTGCTCATGAGCCCCTGGTATGGGCACCCCAAGGTGGGAGGTGGGAAAAAAACTGTTTGTGTATGTTTCATCAGGAGGGCAGCTGTGCAATTATCTAAACATGTGGATGGTAAAAGCTGCTTACGTTCCAGTCCAGTGAGGTGACGTCCTTATTACTGGGAACATCATGTCCGCCTTCACGTATACAGTGCCTCAGCACAAGCTGTGTAGAGCCCCCATTGCTGTTCTCATTAAGGTTCCATATCCTTGCAGTGGAGTCTCCAGATCTGCAAAATCAACATGGAGTATTTGATTCTGGTTCAATGGGGAAATGTAACTGATATGTGGCTAGGTCTCCTATTGTTAGCATGTGCTCTGTTTTTTCGGCCCCACTTGTTCAGTTTTCTTCTTGACCCCCCTCTGCTTACTAACTTGAGATCTATCTGCCTTGCTACCCACCCCACAGAGAAATGACTGGGACCACTGGCTTTACCACAGTATAGGATACACAAACCAGCATGTTCCTCTGTCTGCACACACTGGGAAGATATGACAAACATGTATACTTTCCTCAAGGCATTACTCCAGGGAAGAGGAAACGCTCTCCAATCCTCCAGATCCAGGTGCATTCCTGTCCCAAATTCTTACCCAGAAGCAAGCAGGTCACTAACAGGATTCCAGGCACAAATGAACACCTCAGACTCATGGCCTCGAAGAACTGTTGCTTTGCTTGGTGGAATCTCAACGTCCCCATCTATTTCCATTGGTTTTGAGTGATTATCTGCCAAGCAAACACAAAAACATACATGGGTCACCAACCCATTAAGAAATTGCATCCTTAGGCGATTTTTAAAGATACTTTGTTTTTGTGTACCAAAGTCCAGATACAACTATTGACTACAAAAGTCAGCATTTCTACAGTTTGGTGCACATTTTGTGTTTCTGTTTTGAAATGGTATACTGTACATTTGTTCCCAAAGTGTTCACGTGCTAGAAGCTTGGGGTCCACATGTGGACACAATAGCAGGTGGTATCTAGTGGAAAGTCACTGTTAGCTGTTCTGCTTTGACTTCTCCCATGATGTCTGTCCATCTTGTGTTTGCACCTCATCGTCTGTGAGCTGACATAAGTCTTTTCTCCTTCTAAACTAGCTGCCTCAGATACGTCACATTACAGGAATACAAAGCTAACTCAAACTGCCACTCTCAAGAGAATCATTTAAGGAGACCAATGATTCAGCTCAGCCAGAGTACTAGTCCTGGAGGACTGATAACCTGAATTCAAAACCCCAAATCCTTGTCGAAGAAAGAGAACCAACTCTTGAATGTTGTCCTCTGACCATAACCTGTTAGCACTACTTGCAGAAGCTACCTTGCAGTAGTAAGAAAAGAGCAGACTGCAAATTCCAGGGTTGGCACCCCAGGTCCGCCAGGTCCAAGGTATACTGTGGCAGAAGGGGTAAGCCTTCGGGAAGTAGCATGAATAGCCATCAGAGCTGTGGGAACACACAGAACAAACCCTTTGCGTGTGTGAGCTGCCAGTGTGCATAGATATGTGTTCACTTCTGCTCTGTCATTTTTCCTGTTCTAACTCTAGAAATACTCTTGGACAGGAACCCACTAGGGGATTAAACTACTGAGGGCTTGCAAAAACCAAGCAATATAATGTTCCATGTCTGAGTCTGCTGCCCTTGAAATCACCTCAACTTGCTGACTATAACAGTTTATCCCTTAGCATGGGACACTGGTGGGGGGAGAGGGATGCTGGAATTGAATGATATACTTTTATGTTGGATGACTTACTTATAGAAGCTCCCCTTGTAATGTGGACAAATATAGAGGAACAAAACTTTCTAAAACCAAGGGATTTGAATGACCTTGCAGAAGATGGAGATCTTGTAGACAGATAGGAAGCAAAGAGCAGAAAGGAAAGCAATTTAACAGATTGACAGTGGGCAGCAATTTAAATTTTCCTACATAGATTCAAGAGGAAAAATAACACCATGTCTCTTGAGGACCAAAGAGCTCTCCACTTACTTATTGCATGGGCTCCATTCTCTTCCCCATTCACGGTGGCTTCTCCATTCTTTGGTGGATTTTGCTGAGCAGCAGCTGCTGGTGTTGTAGCTGCTGTGGTTGTGGCTGTAGCTGCGGCGGCCGCCGCCGCTGCAGCCGCTGCATTGGCTTGCTGCTGAGCGAGCTTTTCCCGAAAGGCTTGCTGTCTTGTCTGTACCACATCGGGCATTACAGCATCAATCAACGATAGGGACTCAATGGGACGCCCATCAAATACCGTGCCATCCTAGGAAAGCAAGACAACAGTTACCCATCAGCTACTATGGATCAGAGAAGTTGGCATGGATGAGGAATAAGGTGTAAAAGATTTTTGTGGTAGGACAGGGTTCAAGGGCAAAGAGAGTCAGGGAAGTGGATGAGGAGGACCATTCATGGAGCGATAGCAGCGAATATCATCCTTAGTGGAGATTTGATAGTTGTCAAGCTGAATTTTGGCATTAAGGACACCTTAACAGGTTTCCTTTTATTCTATGACAAAAGCTGCTACCATCAATGTAGTGATTCTTCAATCAGCAGGGGTGAGACTGCCTCCTTGTAGGATAAATCTCCATGTTGGGGAGTCATTTTCAGTCATTAACACTGGGATCATGACTTTGTATCACACTGTCCAGTGGGTAGAGGCAGGTCATGCTGCTCACCATCCTCAAATGCACTAAAAATCCCTCCTCTGAGCATCACAGCCACAAAGATGAACCATTGAGACTGATGGCAACCCTGAGTCACAAAGGTGTAGTGCTGAGATTGATGGCAACCCTGGGCCACAAAGGCATAGTGCAGAAACTGGTAGAAAACCCTGAAGCTACCATCAGAGTGGGCATCTCTACAATAGCCACCATGAACAATGGAGGAGGAATGAGTCCATTTAAAGACAACTGCACCATTCAGACTAGGACTCCTGGTCCATGTGAATTAATGAGCACTGGATGTGCTCGACATCGTAGAGGTGAAATATCACCATAATTCACCAGCCAACAGGTTCACTTGATCCTAATGCATGCGATTTACTGTCCTTTATCTAGTTCCTATCTATCACACAAACATTTCCACACATACTTAAACACACAGAAGTTCTTCCCTCAGGAAACAGGCCAGATATTTGAATCATGAATCTCCACATACCTCCAGGCTGCCTGCAGGATGAAAAACCATGTTCCCATATTCTCTGAACTTCAATTATCTCAGAAACAGAGAGGTACAAGTTTCAGTTGACTACTATCTAAACAGCATACTGCCCCAGGGCAGTTTTCTGTTTGTTTGTTTCATTTAAATTATAATACAACGTGAAAAGTAAGAAAAATAATGCAACGTGGTACAATGTCACCCATTAGTCACCTGGCCCTGGATTCTGGCCATGAGTGGCCCAGACTGACCAGTATTGAACCTTCCATGTTACTTTCTTCTTTCATAGAGAGCCACAGCAAAAAGTTATTGGGTAACAAACCATGGCCATGCAGCTGCAGAGATGTGTAAGTGGTTGAGAACACTAGCTGCTCTTCAAGATGACCGAGGTTCAGTTCCCAGCACCGCATGGTGGCTCACAGGCACTTATAATGCCAATTTCATGCAACCCCATGCCCTTTACTGGCAGTTGCAGGTGTCAGAAACCCAATGGTGTATAGACATGGATACAAGCTAAACACATATACACGTAAAATAAAAACTAATTAATGCATTAAAAAAGAGGTCACTGCCAACATAATAAAAATACTGCCACACTTAAAATACATGGTTGGAGTTTTTTTTTTAAATGCCTGGAAACATGTGACAAAGATTAGCTACCCCTAGACAAACAAAAGTCTCTTGAAAGATAAGAGAAATAGAAATTAGACATTACTTTTGTGTTCTGAAGGACAATTTTTAAAGTTAAAAGAGAATACAGCAACAAAGTCTGGGCAAGACATTTCTAAGGGTAGGATCAGGTTTAGGGAAGAAGGTGGCATGTGTTGGAATGGGCTAACTGAAGTATGTATGAAAAAGTAGTAAGGAAAACTTGCTCTTTTGTAAGTTAAAAAACAAAACAACGTATGAACAGAGGTATCCTGCATGCATAGCTAAAGCTGCCCCAGAAGCCAAAGACTATTAAAAAAAAAATACCTGCTAGAGGTGAGCTAACTCTCTATAGGTCGCTGGTCTGGAAGGTTCTAAGAACCAAAATAATATAGGTTATTGCCACTGCTGTCTATTTCCCACCAAGACTAGTTACTAAGACTCTATTGCTGGTCTTTAAGATGCAAGACACAAACCAAGCAGGAACTGAGCTGGAAGCATATTCCTATAGGCTATCTTTCAGAGGACTGGAAAATACTATGAAAGCTGCTGAGAATGGATTGCTATTCAGCTGTGAACCCTACATGCTTTATAGCACCAACCTGCTAGGCAAGATGTGTCCATAAATGGCAGGTCTGTATCATTTGTTTCAAGGCTCAGTCAGGGAACATCAAAGAAGGAGGGGGATAGAGAAAGAATGTAAGAGCAGGAGAGTCAGGTAGAGTGTTATGAGAAACTGCTTTCCAATTTTCCCTTTGGTTATGCCCCCCTGTGAGTTTCACACAAAATATAGACTCTCCATAAGTAACCAATAAGGGGCCTGTTTGGCAAATCTGTCCTGGGAAATCAGAAAGAGAGTATGTCTGCTCATGGAAAGTGCTGGGCCAGAGTAGATGAAAGTCTGTAAGTAGAATGAATTGCTTGTTATCAGCCAACACCTTCTGATTCTGCAAACCCACACAAGGGGGCACACAAAGCTTGCAAATGGTGCAGCAGCCTCCACTTTCCCCCCAGGCACCTTAGAATGCACGCCTCACCTATACATTAGAAGCATATACATTCTCCAGAGATCTGCTAGGGGGAGGCTGGAACTCTGCCATGCTGTCAGGAATGAACATACCTCATTGATGCTGATCTCCGCCTCCACATACTGCAGTCCCTTCTGAAGAATGGAGATGAGGGCAGCCGGTGGCACTAGTGTCCCATTGATGTTGGACTGGCTAATGTGGCTTTCGATCCCAAACGTGAAGGCGGAGTGGGAAAAACCTTCAGAAAAAGGGAAGCAGAGGTAGGTGAGAGTAAAGTAGGGATGGAGGTGTGGGCTGGAGATGTGAACATGGAACTGTGTGTACCAAAAGGCTACAGAATGGAAGTTTAGCTTTTGAATTAATTGAGCAGGCAGGGAGAATAGGAAACACAGAAGAAGAGAGGAATGGTACTTGGCTTTTACATGGGTGGTGGGGAATGGAACAGGGATCCAAATCTTTGCACAACAATCACTGTACCCACTGGACCATCTCTCCAGCCCTTAAATGCATTTTCAACTTAAGATGGGTTTAATTATAGTTAACTATGGTTTAGCTGTGACATGTCCCCCAAAGGCCCATTATGCTAAAGGGTTGAGTGACAACCAGCGGGACAACTGGGTAGTAATTGAGCCTTTAAGAAGTGGGGCAAAACCAGAACTCAGTCATTAGGTGTGTTAGGAATACTGGGAACTCCCCTACCCCTTCCCATCTTTCTCTCTTTGCCTCCTGGCTGCCAGGAGGTAAACCATTTTGCCATGCCACATACTCCCACCATAATGTTCTTCCACACCACAGACCCAAAAGCAATGGGACCAAAGCAACTATGGACTAAGGCTTCTGAAAGCCAGAGTAACCATTTCCTCCTTTAATTTGCTTTGCTTGAGGTTTTTGGTCCTGATGAAAGAAATCTAACTAATAGAACTACACATGCAACTCTGGAAGATAGAGATACAGTGTATTTCAAGAGTGTGACCATTTGAAAATAGGTCCATTGTAGGTATAATGTAGTAAAACAAGTATGTTGGGGCCCCAGAACAGTGGTTCTCAACCTTCCTAACGTTGTGACCCTTTAATGCTGTTCTTCATGATGTGGTGACCCCCCTCAACCATAAAATTAATTCATTGCTAATTCACAACTATAACTTTGCTACTGTTATGAACTATAATGTAAATATAAGTGTTTTCTGATGGTCTTAGGTGACCCCTGTGAAAGGGCTGTTGGGAGTCATGACCCACAGATCCAGACCAATATAACCTTTTTCTTTGCGAAAGGAAAATACTTCAGGACCAAGGTGATGTAGCTTTAAGCCAAAGGATGCCAAAGGTTGCCAAAAGGCCACCAAAGTCAGGAGAGACATGGAACTGACTGCCACAAAGCCCTCAGAAACAGACACTTAACACCAGCTTTGTCAGATACTCCCAGTCTCCACTAGGGAAATAAATATTGAGGGTTCCCTAGTGGACTTAAGTGGCTTGTTACATAGGCTGCAAGGGTAGGTACTAGGATGGCTTTTCATTAGTATTGTTTCATAGTCTTTTTCTTGTTTTTCAAGACAAAGTTTCTCTGTATTGCTTTGGAGCCTGTCCTGGCAGTCACTTTGTAGACCAGGCTGGCCTCAAACTCTCAGAAATACACCTGCCTGCCGAGTGCTGGGATTAAAGGCGTGTGACACTAACGCCCAGCATTCATAGGTCTTAAACATCTTGAAGTTGTAAGAATTAAAAATTATTTTGCTTAAGAACTAAAATCATCAGAACATAAATCACATTGACATGACAATAGAATTCTGTCCCACATGAGGCTCTCTGATCACACCTGCTGCTACCCACATGGCCTATTTTGTCAATAGGAGACATATGTGTCTAGTCTTTTAACTATATATTATGAAGCAACATTTTGACAATGTCTCACTCAAAATGCCAACCAGCCTGGCCTTGAACTCACAAAGATCCATGGTCTCTGTCTCCCAAGTGCTAGGACTGAAGGCACATTTGTCACCATGACTGGCTCAACTGCTCGATAGTAATTTCAATCTGATTTCCTCTGTCATGAGAACAAAGATCTTTCTCCAACATTCCAATCCAGGAATGGAGTTACTCACCCTCACCCCTTCACTCTTAATACTCTTACAAAGAGGGTCCTTTGGTTATTTTGATAATCTTATAGCATGGCTTGCATTGTTGGTCAATGCAATCTGCTCAAGGCACTTTTAAAATGAACTTCCTTCAGAAAAGCAAGCTGGTTACCTGATTCCTGGAGGTAGCGATATACCAGAAAATTCACCTCGTCGCTGGTAATGCTCATCTTAGCCTCACCTTGCGGCGATGAGGTCTTCGTCTCTATCAAGTGGGAGCCACCCTCTGTTAGAAAAACACCAAAAATACTGTTTTGAATACACTGTGTGTATTTACCTTCTGAATGTGTGTGTGTGCGTTGGGGGGAGTGCTACGGATAGGCTCAGGGCCCTATATCTATTAGGCAAATGCTCTACTACTGAACTACACCCCTATGATATTTAAATAATGTTCATACTTTTATACACAATGGAAATTAATGACTGATCCACATTGTATTTTGTAATTATATAAAAATTTCACTGTAGCTCGGGGCCTAGCCTACCTATGGCCCTGGTTGATTTCCACCAAAACACGTACACACACAGAAAGAAAGTAGCTATATATAAATATGTTACATACAGATAACAATACTAAACACTGCATTTACTATTATATATTGCATCATCATATACATATTATAGGTTGACCAATTACCATCATATTATACAAGATAGATATTATATATATATAATATCAGTTGATTTTTATTTGTCAATGTGACACCATCTAGAGTAGCTTGGGAGGAGAGTCTCAATGAAGGACCATAAATCAGGCTGGCCTATGGGTATGTGTGTGAAAGTGTCTTTATTGTGTTACCTGATGAGGGAAAGCCCAGCCCACTGAGTGGTGCACAGGTGGGGATAGATCCTGAGTGTAGGAATAAAGAAAAAGCAAGCTGAGCACATGCTCACATTCAAATCCTCATTGCTCTTCCTATGGACTAGCTGCTTCAAGTTCCTGTCTTGACTTCTCAGTGGACTGTATCATGAAATTGTAAGCCAAACAAACCCTTTCTCTCTTAAGCTGATGGGTATCTTGCCACAGAACAGAAATGCAACTAGTAGAGTGTGTGAGTGAATGAGTGTGTGTGTTTGTGCGTGCATGCACATGGGCGCATATGCATGTGGACACATAGCCCAGGTAAGATTTTTTTTTTCCTCCAAAAGAGTAAAGCTGTCATAAATTTTAAGGTCTGGACTTACTAAAATATAAACCATACTAAGGAAGCAAGATTTAGGGTCAAGAGAGTGCACAATCAGCTGATGTGAAACTACAATGCATAATTCAAGAATGTGCTTGGTAATGAAACCCTGACCGGACATGGGCAGATGTGGCTGTGTCAGGCACTAATCATTTTCCCACACAAAAGACACCTGAGCAGAATGTCAAGCCTTCCTTGGGAAAATGATGGTGTGGTCCTGGAGAAATAATACATCACAGTGCCTTCCCCTGAGTAACTTTAAAGGGGTCTGCGCCACACACCTAAAGGTCACTCTACCTACAGGGTATAAGCAGCCCCAGAGATGGTGAACAGGTGTGGGACTGAGTTGCTTACACACGTCACCTTGACGTGTCAGGGCTCCAAGTGAAGAGGTGCAGTGCAGGGAACATGGGGGCCAGAAAGAATCCCATGGAAACAGACTCAGCTGCATCAGTGTGTTAAGAATGAATTACTGAGAAGAAAGTACATTGCATGCATGTATGAAACTGTCAAAGAATCAATGAAAATAAAATATATTTTTAAAAAATGCTTATCTTCCTTAGGTGGTAGTAATGTATTTGTGCAAGCACTGCCACAAAAATTTGACCTGAGATCTACTTAATGCCTTGGGTGTGTGTGTGTGTGTGTGAAAGAAATAGAGACTAAGTAAATAGCTATAAATTCACAGAGTAACCCAACAAAAATATAACTTACAGATATTAGACAGGGCAATAATATGTATAGGAAAACACTGGGGCCTGAGCATTATCTTAATGATAACAGTCTCAGGGGTTCTACCTCACATAGCTGCAAATCTCTGACATTTATATCAACAAGGTAATAGGAGGGCAGAGGTCACATTGGGTTACTAGAATGACAGAAATTTGAAAAATGGGCTTTTACCAAAACAAGTGACTGTATGTTTTAGTACTATTCTCCAGGCTAGCTACATACACTTGTGGAAGGTGATAATAGGGAGGTTCTGAAATACAGCTTCTTAAGAACAGTCAACTCAAAAATAGAAAACAGGGGGCTAGAGATATTTCAGTAGTTAAGAGTATGCACTGCTTATGCTAGCACCCATGCTAGGCAGCTCACAACTTCCTATAACTCCAACTCCAGAGAATCCCAACCTCACTTCCCCTTTTTATTTCTATTTTGGGTGTATGAGTGTTTTGCCTGCATATATGTATGTGTGCCAGGTGCATGCAGTACCTGAAGAGGTCAGCAAAGAGCATCATAGCCTCTGGCACTACATTTATAGGCTTGTGAGCAGCTCGATTTAGATGCTTGGAACAGAATCTGGGTCCTCTGCAAGAGCAACAAGTACTCCTAACTGCTGGGCTATCTGTCCCACCCCCATATCCTCTTTTTTTACTTCAATTAAAATATATGCATAGGTTATATTGCCTGCATGTATGTCATTGTCCAGCCCCATGTCCTCTTTTTATACTACAGTTCATATAGTTAGTGCTACCCATCTATGCATGGATATGGGACCATCCATTGGCACATAGGCAACCTATCCTTAAAGAGAACTGATTCTTTCTCACCTAGTAGCCATCAACTGTTAATAGCTCCTCAGCTATGGGTGGGGCCTTGTGAGTCTCTCTCCTACCCATGCTGGAATGGTGATTGGCTTGATCTCGCAACTATTGTGAATTTGAGTTCAATGGTCATGTCCAGAAGATACTATTTTGCAGTAGTCCCCCAACCACTGGCACTTACAGTTTTTGCATCTCTTCTTCTGCAATATTCTCTGAGTCTTGGGGATAGAGGGTATATGATAGGTATTCCGTTTACGTTAGCCAGTATTCTTATCTGACAACTCTGAAAATGTTGCTAAAAATTACCCAAAGGTCCACATGAATGAGTCAGGAAACGAAAACATACCACAGTCATCACGTAGACTCAGGCCCCGTTTCCTAGTAACAGTTCATACCAGTGATTATCACACAGGAAAGGCGAGGCTGACAAAGCCCAGCAAAGAACGCAGCAGTGCAGAGACCCATGCTGGCCATCTGGTATCCGGCCACTTACAAGTGGAAACCCAGCTCTCAATTAAGACTCGACTAGTTAGTAGAATGGCACCTACTTCATCCTGGAGCTCTGAGAGGCTCCAGGAAACTTTCTGTAACCCTCCTAGTTACAAATAAAAGAGAACATTTACTACATTCACAGTTATACCCATCCCCAATCAGAATGGGGAAGACAAGAGTGTTTCATCTGAGTTTATTTTCTTGCCTGAACTAGTTTTCAATAGAGACAACTTCAAGTGGTTGATATAAGGACTTTGGAGTTGGGATTGTACAGGAAAGGAAATTAAAAACAAACAAACAAACAAACAAAAAACCCAATTCCATTTGGAGATGAATTCACAACTATATCAATCCCCTCTCCCCCCTTTCCTGCCCTGCAAAACAAAAGAAAAAAGAAAATGGCATTAAGGTTGATGGCATTTCTGACCCTCCTGCACTAGAGAGAAGTATCAACAGAAATAGTAATTTGGGGTTAGAGATTTCAAGAAATTAAGAGAACATTATACCTACTGTTTTTGTTTGTCTGTCTTCTTTTCAAGACTTTAAGGTTGCAGAAGTTCCTGTTCCTTCACAAAACAGGTCAAGATTCAGTATCCACAGACTGCTAAGTGATTTACTTAATTACCAGTTTTCAGGTGTGCTTAACAGTATTTAACAGCTATTAATATTGGGGAAACAAGAGGATTGCTCAAAATCAACAAGCTCTAAATTGCTACGCAGTATCTTTAAAAATGGAAACTAGAGACCCAGAGAGATGGTGCTGCTGTAAGAACACAGAGAACAAATTCATTAATTGCCACCAGAGGGCAACCTTGTTCTGCAGTGGAGATGTGCAAGGCGCTCACAATTTAGTGTGGGTGATATGTCATTATATAGCAAAAAAAAAAAAAAAAAAAAAAAATCTCCTTTCACAGTTAGTCCCATGATGCAGAGAACTTTTATGGCCATGACAAACTGCTTGTGTTTTTCTCAGGGAGGTAAGAAAGTGTCTTGTTCCTGCTATTAGCCCGTTGTTCTTTATGCTAGAAGAATGTGCAGTACAAAGGAACTATCTACTGAGATGCAGACTTAGGGTCCTGTTTCCACAAGGACTCAAGGCAGCCAACCAGAGGATGGAAAATGGTCTCAAAGTACCCCTTCCATCAGGCAGGGAATCCAAATGCTTTCCATGCATGTATGGATACTAAATGACTTTTCATAAGAGTACTCTTCTCGGATGTATTAATCTCAGTAGCTCTTAATCAGTAGTACTTTAAGACAAAACTCTTAATTATAGGTAGCTGGCCTTTAGAATTTCCTTATGGACACAAAACAGATTACTATAATGAACCTTGAGGTCCTCTCTCTGTGTCTCTCCTGTTCTACTGTAGATTAGATGCTTCTTTGTTTGTACATCAGAGTAACAATGGGAGAAGGAAAGGAGATAAGATAAAAAATGTGGCCAATATACAGTTTATAGTTTGATCCCAATTGTAGAAAATATGCAAATGGGAAAAGGTTGGGAAAAAAATAACACAGTGGAACAAGATGCAGTCATTAAAACAATATTTAAAAGAAAATGACTGTGCTAGTGCTGTGCAGAAAAAAAAGTAGGTGTGGGTTGGAGAGGTGGCTCAGCGGGGAAAGCAGTACCTGACATGTACGTCTGGCTTTTACGCAAGCCTGCTTATATGGGCAAGCACACCCTCAGACATGGATGCACACCTACATACCCCACCATCACCCCCACCAATCAGTCAATCAACAAAAAAAAAAAAAAAAAAAAAAAAAAAAAAAGAGGTGTGTGCATGGTACTACATTTGGTTTTGTTTTGTGTGTTTACACCCTCTTCTTCATTCATAACTAGCTTTAGGGATAGTTATGTTGAATTTACATACATCTCTGTGTGCTTTTTGTATTTTCCATTTTCTATTATAAACATGAACTGTTTTATATTTATTAAAATATAATTAAAATCCAGCAAAGATTAAGTACAGGGTTGAGAAAGGAGAGAAAGGGAGTCTTCTGTTAGAAAAAGAACTCTGCTTTTCACATAAGATTACCCTCACCAAAAGGCATGCCAAAAAGGGTTGCATTGTGCTTGGCTGCCTTATTAGGTTAATTAAAATTTGCCCTCCCAAGATTTTCCACTAGACCCCATGTACACACCCATGACAGATGCTAATGTTACACAAAAGGCATGCAGGAGGCAGACCCAGAAAGCAACATTCTTGGACACGTTTACCTGGTAAGAGCAGACATCTGCTAAGGAAGTCCACTTCACCACTAGTGGAGGATGTGCACAAGCCAAGCAGCAAGATTTTCTTAAAATCTTCTCTTCTAAACACAGATTCCTGTCCCCCACGACTGGCAAATCAGGAGGCTTGGAAGATACCAACAGACAGACATAAGCCTGTCTGGGAACCAGGCTCAGCTAGAATTGTTGATTGAGGCTTGGCCCCAGTGACCTACCTCCTCTACCTAAGCCTCACTTCCTAAAGTGGCCACAACCTCTCATAAGTACCACTATCTGGGGACCAAGTGTTCAAGCACATGAACATGTTGGGGCATTCACATCGTAACATCTGAAGAGCCTCTTCTCTATACCTGCATGTACAGGCACTAAATTTTGTGATTAAGTGTTTAGCAGTTTAAATTCCACGCTCCAAGGACTGATTAAATTTTTGTGCTTTTATTTTATTATTTTAAAGACAGGGTCTTGTTATGTACACCAGGCTGTTATATACACAATTTTCCCACCTCAGTTTCCTGAGTCCTGAGGTTAAGGGAATGCATCACCATACCTGGTTCAAGACTGATACCACTTTGAGTGGACTATGTGTGTAGGCACATATGAGGGTATAGGGATGCAAATGCGTGCACATTCAGAAGCCACACATACAGAATGGATGTCAGTCTCTATTATTCTCTGCCTTAATGTTTTGCACAGGGTATCTCACTGAACCGGGAGGTTGCCATTTGGGGTAGACTGGCTGGCCAGTGGGCCTCTAGGATCTACCAGTCTCCCCCCGCCCCCCGCCGCCTCAGCACAAGGTTTTCAAGTGAGCACACAAGACCATCACAAGACCAGGAGACAGGAGGGGGTGGGAAGGGGCTAGCCTGTGACCTTGGTAGGCCTTGTCTCTTAAATGTCCACTACCACACTGCTGCTAGTATCTGAATCCTTGGGGACACACTCAAACTGCTATAGTCAGTATTCAACTGCACCCAACATTTACTTGGGTATTGGGGTCCTTATGCTTACCTGACAGGCACTTTACCATCAGAGCCATCTCCCCAGCCCCAAGACTGATAATATCTGAAATGCAAAATAAAATAAAAAGGCAACAGCAGCAGTGAGCAGGGTTCCTCAATCTTAGTCCTGATACCAGAAGGCAGAGCCTTTTTGTTGTAAGTTATTCCTACTGAGGGCCTTGTGGAGCCTGTCCCCAAGAGTGAAGATTTTAGCTCCAACTTAAAGGGCTATTGCTAAAATAGGTAAGAAACCATTGCATTCTTCTAGCTTAAAGTTAGCAACCCATAGCCAATCGCCAGAGTATATTATATACACAAGCTGATTGGCATTCAGCAAGTTCAAATGGTTTCAGCAAAGATTCTCTGGCCCACAAAACATAAAACCATTAGAAGATGTTTGCTGACTACTATGGACTGAATGAAATGGTTTGAGTGTAGACCCAAGGATTCAGATGCTGGGAGCAGTGTGGTAGTGGCTGGCCCCTCCTCCTCTGTCTCCTGGTCTTGTGATGTTATCCCTCTTGCATGAATTCTTACCAGTGTGATGTAATAACCATGAGCTTAGTACAGTTACAGGGGCCCTTACAAGAGCCACACCTATGCTATTTGGACTTTAAGGTTCCAAAACTGAGAGCTAAACAAACCTCTATATTTTAGTTAAGTAGCCAGCCTCACACATTTCCTTTTACTAATAAAATACAGACTAAAGCAATGAACCCCTGGTCTCTCTCGGTCTTTCCTAGTCTAAGGCAGGTTTTTCCATTTCTACTATAGAAAACAACTGCTTCGGCCCATCCTGCCTGATGATGTTTATAGGGGCATCTGTAAGTGGATATACCTCACAAACACACCCAACTATTTGAACAAGAGGCCCAAGAAAGGACTATAAACAAGGGATGCTAATCACTACATACTCAATCCAACACCCAGTCAAAACACTGAGGCAGAATGGTTCCCCTTCTCCCAACTTTGCTTTGACTACTCAAAATACAGTTCAAAAGTTCCCATAGCGGGGATTGGAGAGATGGCTCAGCAATCCTATTCCCAGCACCCACATGGCAGCTCACAATCTGTAACTCTATTTCCAGGGGACCTAATGTTTTCTTCTGTTGGGCTCCAGTGACACACGTGTTACA
This sequence comes from Phodopus roborovskii, assembly GCF_943737965.1. Classification (NCBI taxonomy): domain Eukaryota; kingdom Metazoa; phylum Chordata; class Mammalia; order Rodentia; family Cricetidae; genus Phodopus; species Phodopus roborovskii. Next base: position 217,837 of record NW_026126003.1, on the reverse strand, counting down.
CAGACATACATGCAGGCAAAACATCACTACACATAATAAAATTTTAAAAAATATTTAAAGCTTCCAGTATTGATGGACACAGCAACCACTCTAAAAAAAAGAAGAGTAATTCTCCACTATTACAGATCTGGAAGTTACCATACGGTCCAGAGAATCTACCCTGAAATAAATATACCAAAGAAACAAAGCATGTCCACAGAAACACTTTCATTCAAGTGTTTAGGACCTCATTTTCCAGAGCAGACAAAAGACACCCATCAACTGATAAAAGCGGAAAAGTAAATCCAAAAATGCCTGAAATATTATGGATCTCATTTTAGTGAAAGTTAAACCCATTTTCACTAGTTCTGCTTTATCTTCTGAAAATGATATAGCAAAAATTTCCAACGGTCTATTTAGTGCATGGGTCTGTGGGGTCTACACATGTGGATCTGTGTATGATGAACACATGGACGTAAGAGGTCAAACTCATGTGGAGCTATAAACACAGCTGCCTCTCAAGGCTCTTACATGGGTTCTGAATTCAGGTCCTTATGTTTGCAAGGCAAGTACTTTACAAAGTGGGCCACTTTATTGGTCCCTAAGTGTCCCAGTTTGTGTTTAAAATTAGGAAAGCTTTGTGGGGTTTTGGAAGTGAATCAGAGTTACTTAAAAACGTATTTAAAATGAAGCTGAACATATAAAATATATAAATACAACAAAACTCTAAAATCAAAAGCGATAACTATGCATTTACTTATTTATTTTACTACAGTGCTAGGGATGAAGCCCAGGGATTCATGCATGAGAAGCGAATGCTCTAGAACTGAGGTGCACCCCTAACTCCAAGATAAGACCTACACTTCACAGCATCAGTGTTATTTTGGATGTGCATTTCAAGTGATTAGTTGGCATTCACACCACTGTCTGCTGTTTGGTAAATTCTTGTCTGTGACTAAATATATGCAGAATAATCTGTATGACTTCCTACAAAATTTCAAAGTCAGGCAGTAAGTCAATCTGCAGACAATTACAAATCATATTCACAAACTAATGAAGCAGAGAATTCACATATGGGATCCAAATAAAAGCTATATTCCTGTGTCCCATTCTAATAAAAGTTGCAGCTGTCATGTAGCTCATGACACTGTCAAGAAAAATTTATTTTTTGAAGGTGCTGTCTCCTCACAGAGACACTTGGAGTAGTTTATTTTAGCTTAGCCAAGATCCAAAACTCTCAGAGGGTCATAAAAGGTGAAAAGTAACCATGGAAGCCATAATAGGTTTCTGATACTCTTTCCTTCCATCCTTCCCTCCCTCCCTCCTTCAATTTCAGCAGAAAAACCTGCAACTTCTTCCTAAAAAATAATTGGACAACAACTGCAGAGCTTTGCAGAATGCAGGCCTGCTTCTCAAATGGATGGCAGGCACAAAATGGAGGGACCCCATGGAAGGATGCTGCTTACCGTCACAGTGAGTGCATGTGTAGATCTCTGGAGCAGTGGGCCACCCAGCATCCGATCACAGACCTTGAGAAGTGCCCCAAAAGACAAGGACCACCCTGCAAAGAAACAGAAAGACTTGTAAACAAATGTCATAAAAACCCATGAAGGCATATCCCCTTCTCGCCCCTATGTCTCATTAGGAATCCTTCTCATCCTAAGTCAAATTTTACACATTTTATTCGCTCATTATTTTTTCTCCTCACCTTCTGTATGAAGACACAGCTTCTAGATGAAAACAATACAAAATGAAATAGGTATTAAAATAGCTGACCAGGCATTATTATACATGTAGCCTTTCTGACATAATAAAATCACTAACATAGATTCTGCTACAGCTGCTATCACTTTAATAATGTCCTAGGAGGCTCTTAGTTTTTAAGAGAGTGCTTTATGCGACCAACAACCTGTGCACACCCTCAGGTGAAGACATGCATAACATTTAGAGTAAATCTACCATGCTTGTTGGTGCGCCGGCATACCTGCGCATATCATATATTTGGCTCTTATATTCTTTTGCTTCCCTCAGTGCTAGGGGTAAAACCTAGAGCCTTGCAGGAGGCAGGCAAGAAAGAGTTTGACCACTGAACCACAACCCAACTCCATTTCAACCTTTGGAGTGGTGTTTTTATGAACTGCAATTTCAAAGACTTTTGCCTGAATTTATTTCTCTATTTTTACCTACTTGCTTATTTATTTATTTAGAGTATATCTCTGTGTGCACTTGAGGTACACACAACAAAATGTTACAAAGTCAGTTCTCTCTTTCCACCTTGTGTGCCCCTAGGATCAAACTAAGGCTAATCAATAAGCTTGCCCTCTGAGCCATCTTGCTGGACCCTGAAGTAATTTTGAAGAATCTAAGCTTCTAGCTCATGAAATCATCATACCAAAAATTGCTTTAAGGGGCTGGAAAGATGGACCAATGGTTAAGACCACTGGCTTCTCCTGCAGAGTATCCAGATTCAGTTTCCAAATCCCATATGGTGAGCTGGCTTATAATTGTAACTCCTGTTCCAGGAGATCCAATACTCTCTATAGGAACGATGCATGAGTGTGGTGCACATACATACAAGCAGAAATTCACACATACACACAAAACTATTAAAAACTATTTTTATTATTATTTTACAGTAACTAGGAACACAAATCAGCCAATCATCAGTTGCCTAATGAGATGTACTCCTAGCCTTGTACAAAAAAAATTTTTAAAGTTATGAATGACTCCCACTCCTGGCATTCAAACTATTTAAAAAACATCAAAAAATACAAGAACCAAGGAAATTAAATTCCTGTCTCTCAAATTCTTACTCGGTCATCTTGAACAATAGGTGAAAGGTGCAAGTTTGATGTACCTCAAAACCACCAGTGAAGCTGTGAGGGACAGTGCTCCTAATAACCCATCATAAACTGTTTTCAGTAAATTCAAACAAACCAGTCCTACAGAGTTATGTTTATAGTTCCACTGTTTAAAAGAAGGAAATGAAAAACTTTTGACCAGCAAGTTCATAGGCCTCCAAGTTTCATTCATCATTAAAGCAAGAAATCATAAGGACTTTTGAAATAAAAGATAAAAAAAAATTCACCTACAAAAAAAAATCTCTGAATGGAAATTAAAAGGAACCAAACCAAAATGATTCAGGCACAAAGGAATTTGCTAATAAAATAAAAACAAATTTTGTTATGAAAAATGCAGTGAGAAAGAGGGGCTGGAGAGATGGCTCAATAGTTAAAGAGTAACTGCTCACTTACAGAGGACTGAGGTCAGTTCCCAGCACCCACATGGCAGCTCCAATTATATCTATAACTCTATTTCCTGAGAATACTGTCTTCCTCTGGTATTGCATATGCATGAGATACCTACATATGCATGCATGCAAACACTCATATACATCAAATAAAAATGAGTAAATCTTTTTTAAAAGGAAAAAATGTGGTGGAAAAAGTACAAAACTCTTTAAAGGAAACTGAAGGGGAAGGAAATGACTACTCGGGGTAAGATGTAAATTATGGGGTGGGGAGGGATAAGCCTTAGATGAAATAGCTAAATGCTACAAAATATCAAAATATAAGCAGCTGTCACCACAATAAGCTCCAAATTGCCTGTAAATTAAAAGATTAAACCCTATTGTAATTCAATAAGCAATTAATACACTAATAGTTCTTATTACAAGCTGTTCAGAAAAAAAAAAAAACTTTAGAAGTGAATTCCTATTTTCTTTGGTCCAAAACAGATGGTAACTCACAAATCAGAGTTTCAAAACTGAAGACTATCTTTTATATATGTTGTGAAACTCTGTAAGCCTAATTGATTTTATCATCTGTATGTGATCAACACACACACACACACACACACACACACACACACACACACAGAGAGAGAGAGAGAGAGAGAGAGAGAGAGAGAGAGAGAGAGAGAGAGAGATATGACGACTTTGGTTAATAACACTCTTCTGGTTACACAACCTGTCAAAAATAATTAGTTGATTGCTGAAAACAGTAAATTAAAACAAGAAATCAATCCTTCTAATGGCTGGTTTAGACTGATTTCCCCTTGATTAGTACCATAAACAGAAGCATCATCAATAGTTGGTATTCTTAGGACTGGGGAGATGGCTTAGAGAGTAAAGTGCTTGCTTAGCAAGCATGAGGACCTGAGTTCAGATCCCCAGAACCCATATAAAACCTGAGCATGGCACTGGACATCTGTATCCCTAATGTTGTAGGGTAGAGACAATCATATCACTGGAGCTCACTGGCCAGACAGTTTAGCCATCAATGAGCTCCAGGTTTAGTATAAGTTTGACTTGGTCATGGTCTTTTATAAGAGCAATAGTTAAAATAACTAAGAAACTCACTGCATTTTTACTGCTTAGCTAATTCCCTAAGTTGGACACAAAAGTCAACTTTCCTTCCTCCACTCTATCCTGTATTTCCTTCTGTTACGTTATCCAAAGCATCATTTCTATGTCTCCTGATAATAGAAAAATATCATCCCATGTTGATTTCTGCACTCTAGGTTGGATGCACAGTACATACCGTAAATGTAGTCCCAAGGAGGGCACAGTATATACCGTAAATGTAGTCCCAAGGAGGGAAAGGGAGGGAAAGAGAGTGAATGGTAGATGAACTAAATATGGTCACAGAACATTGCAGTATCTGATAACACATTAACAATATAATTACACAATCTCTCTGCTACATTTGTTTTCTTCCTGTCTATCTTTATTGCAAATACCAGAAGGAAGTTAAAATAGTTTCAAAGGACACTAGAGTTCAGAAAGATTTCTTTGGAATTCTTTCTGTGTGGGTTGGAATCCAGGGACTTGCACATGCTAAACAAGTTCTTTACTACTGAGCAGTATCACTGCTCTATCCCATTTTTCTTTTGGGGACAGCATCTCTTTAAGTAGCCTTAGAAATTATATCCTTCTGCTTCAGTCTCCTTAATACTGAGGTTGCAGGATTTTAAGTAAATACCCCTACACAACACTGATATGACATCTCAGCACACTAATGTCCTATTTGAATGTTCCTGATCTAGTGTTTACCAATTTCTCTACCCTCCAAATCAAGTTACCATTCCACATATCTAGCCAAATGCCCAAACTCAGAAATACCCTGCCTGCTAAAAGCCATTCTAAAGTGATACAGGTAGGTTTCTTCATTTCCACTTTGTTATAAACCCTGCCAATCACTTTTACACTGCTTCAGAAGAGCTCTGCATATTTGAAAACTACTATAAAGAGTTTTTAGTTGCTTTTGCAATGTGCATTGTTGTTTAGACTGAATGTATGTCTGTGTGAAGATGTTGGATCCTGGAGTTACAGACAGTGAATGTGCTGGGAATAGACAGAAATATAGGGATTGGAGGGTCAGTGCTGGGACCACAAATGAGTGCTATGAAGAGTACTCAGGATTACAAATCAGTGCCTGGATTACAAATGAGCTTTGGGACCACAGGGACCATAGAATACCATGGAGATTTCAGGTGAAGGAAATGGACACACAGCGAGCTCTGGGATTAAAGGCATATATGGTACCACCTAACATAGCAGCAGTCTAGGCATAAACATTTTAGTATTTGCATCTAAGTGTGCTTGTGTGTGTAAACCAGAGGTTGATTCATCAGTGGCTTCTTTGATTGCTCTGATCCTTATTTACAGAGGCAGTCAGTTCCTCATTGAACTGAGAGCTCACTTGTTGAGCTAATCTAACTAGACAGCTTGCTCCAAGGATGCCTGAATCTCCTGCACTGGGCTCTAGGTAGACTTTTCTGTAGGTTCTGGGGATCCAAAGCTGGGTCTTCAGCCTTGTATAGCAAGTGGTTCATCCACTAAGCCAAGTCTAATCACATCAAACTTTTAAACTGCATAAAGAAACAATATAGATAAGCAGTAAGTGATATCTAAAAGTGTTCTTCATAAGCAGTCATTTAGGGAAATTACATTCTTAGCCTATCAGAACAGCATTAGCAACTTTAAAGAATCCTTTTTAAAAATAGTGTCAAATTTAAAAATATTTTCCTCATAAGAGGAAATCCTGCCTTCACGACTTTTTCTCCAAGACAACAAGAACATTCTAATTTGACCTCTGTATCATTAAATATACCCCAGCATTCTCAACATTCTTCTTTTAGTTAAGTAAAATGAAATCACTTAACATAAAAATTAACCATTTTGAAAATGTGTACTTTGGTGGTATTTAGTACAATGACATCTTAAGGAAAGAAAAACTACCCACAAAACACTTCCATCATACCAAAGGAAAACCTTCCATCTATTCACAGTCATTCTACCCCTCCTCTTTGGAGTATGAGAACTGCTAGTTGTATGTCCATGCCCATGCATTTACTTACTCTGCACATTTCACATAAATACACACACAGTGACCACTTGAATCTGGTTTCTTGCACTGACCATGTTTCCAAAGCTCTTCCTTCCACACCAAGTATCCAACTCTGTTCCTTGTTAAGTGATATCCCATCCAGGGGCAATCAAGCAATGTCAGGATAGAGAGACCAAGTGGAGGTGAACCCCAGGACAGTGTGAGAGAAAAACAAAAGCACACACACATGGTCCATGTGTGCTCCAAAAGAAATTTTTTCAGTGGGTAATTCCCAATAGGTTCTGGATACCTGAAATCTATGATAGTATTTGACCGAAGCAAAAGTATGCCAAGATGCTAATGACTTTTTAAAAAAAAGTATAATAATAGTGCCTAGAAGTAGGGCAGGTCTCCATGAACCTTTATCCACTGGGAATTAAAATCAGGCCACCATCTTCAATTTTCTTTTTACTCTTAAAACTATGACAATGGGCACAGGAAGGTGAAAACTGACAATATCTGAATTGTTTCCTCATCAGATCAGTTACTTTATTTACTTATTTTAAATTACTTTAGAATACCCTTCCTTCAGACCACAGCTTCTTAAACTGTAGTTATGATCCCAAATGGGGATCATGCAACCTAATGGAGGGGCTTTTACAAAAAATCATTGGCAATAGTTCACGGTTTCTGAAAGTACAAGCAAGAATCAATTCAAACCTGTAAAGAATACAAAGGGATCCCATGCTGCACATGTGTAACCTCACTGCAACCTTGATTTTCCACATATAACACATGTACTACCCATGTCCTCACCACACTCCCAAAACTGAGACTGTTATATGTTATGATCTGTAGTGCTTTTCCTGAGTATACACACTTCTACTCTTACAGAAACCAAATGGCTTAATTATAAAAAGCAAAGACTTCATATTTTCCTACATCATTGCTCAACATACTAGTATCAGTTAATATATTTCTGGATGTATGATCTTATGAATTGATGCTTGAATTGCTGAATTGAGTTTCTTCCTTCTCCTGTTTTCATATATGCTTGTTTGAGTGTGTGTGTGTGTGTGTGTGTGTGTGTAGCTTTGAGGTGGATCTAGGAATCACCCTGATTGCTGAATTGAGTTTCTTCCTTCTCCTGTTTTCATATATGCTTGTTTGACTGTGTGTGTGTGTGTGTGTGTGTGTGTGTGTGTGTGTGTGTGTGTGTGTGTGTGTGTAGCTTTGAGGTGGATCTAGGAATCACCCTGATTTCTCTTCCACCTTACAGATTTAGGTAGGCTCTCAATGAAGTCACTGATATGGCTAGTCTTGCTCTGGGAAACTCCAGGTCTCTATCTTCCCAGGATGGAAATCCAAACTCAAGTCCTCACACTTGCCAGGCAAGTGTTTTAAACACTGACCCATCTCCCAAGATCTGACATCAGGTACATTAAAGTAATGATAAAATAATAATAACGGGGCTTTGGTTTAGGATTAGAACAGAATTTCCAAAAATTTCTGAAATGGCCTTAAATATTTTGTGCTATATATTATTTATACAAAGTGGCATTCTTGGCACTGAAGACTATGAATTCAAAATATTAATCAACTTTGAAAACCAATGAAGATGCTCTAGATCCTACCACAACATGACGTAATTCTTTATGTAATAATAAGCACATCCATCTTATTGGTATGCAAATCTGCATTAATGTCAATGATAAAGTTGTACCAAAGAACTTACTTGGAATAGATTTTTTTATGATTTATCATCAGTAAATGTTTTATATTTCCTATATATGCAAGATTGTGTAAAAAACTTACTTTGGCAAAAAGGTTTCATAAGCAAAAATACAACAAAAGCCTTGATTTCGGCACAGTATTTTTATCATTGATGTACATAAGTGCCCCCATGTTTATATGCATTCCTGAAGACACAATATAGAAGAAGTCCCTTCCTTTTAAAATTAGATTTATAGAGTATATGTATGGTACTGCCTTTCTTAACAACTCTAATAAATTTTGTATGCCAATTCTGAGGGCCTGAACATAGTATCCTTCAAAAACTAGCCTATATAGCATAAACACAATACACATCTATAAATTTAAACCAAGGATCATTAAGAAATTTTTAATTTAAAAATAGTACAGGTAAAATGACAAAATTCCTGTTCCATAACTACAGGCTGAATTGCAGTCTGAGTGTCTCTGAGGGTCAGGGGTAACATTTCAGTGGTGTTATCATCTGCAAGTGGCATTCTTGGCTTATGGCATCAGTTTTCCCTTAACACGTGGAAGGAACACTCTACAGGATATGGCAGGGTCTCAGCAATGTTTGACATATATTTAAGATAGGCAAAATGGAGACTGGATGGATGGCTCAGTGGTTAAGAGCACTGGCTGTTCTTCCAACGGACCTGGTTTCAATTCACAACACTCACAAGGTGGCTAAGAGCCACATGGAATTCTAGTTCCTGACATGCCTGTGGTGCTCAGAAGTACATTCAAAGGGAAAGTAAAACACCCATGTAAGTAAAAATAAAATAAAGATCTTTTTTTTAAATGTTACTATTACTTACTGCGTTTGCACAGTAAGATAGTAGGTACTGCTAACTGCTGCTGCTAATACTTTCCACAAGTGTTCAATATTCCACATGATACCTACAAATGTGCAAGCGCTTTCTTGGTAATCCAAGTCTGTATGGTACAGGAAGTCAAGACCAATTTGTAAGCACAGGAAAACATAAATGCAGAATTTCCCACCATTATCTTCTTAATTTGGGTTAATATTCACAAAAAAGAAACTAGTTAACTGCAGGAATCAATAGTCAATGTTTATAACATGCATACACATGAAATGTGACAATAGTTCAGGACTAGAGATAGATATTGTGACGTTCTAACATGATACAGCAATGTTATCAGATACAGAGAATAACAAAGATGAGACTATAAACATTAGAGCCATGAGAGAGAGAGACAGACAGAGAGAGACAGAGAGAGACAGAAAGAGGGAGAGAGAGGGAGAGAGGGAGAGAGAGAGAGAGAGAGAGAGGGAGAGAGGGAGAGAGAATATACAGCTAATCAAAGGGCAGAAAAGAATGCAGGAAATTTAGTAGAAATACAAAGTGAATGGCTAGTACTGAGTGCTATGTTGAAATAATACAACTGGGTGTATTTCGTTGTCTATTACAAACACACTGTGTGTGCAAGAGTGTCCGGATGGTAAATGTATATGATGATATACGCCATGCTTATTGTGATGACCTCATCACTGAGAATATTTATATATTAATTATCTATATTCACATGTTTATTATATCAATAAATTAACACACATTCATATTAACCTATGTGGTACTTAATGTTAATTCTCAGCCTGACAGGCTCTGGAATCACCTGGGAGATAAGCCTCCAAGCATACCTGTGAGGGATTATTTGACCTTTGGGCATGCCTGTAATGAATTATGTTGACCAGGTTTATTGAAGTAGGAAATATCTGTTAAGATCTGGGCTGTGACCTTGAACTGTATAAAAAAGGAGAACACTAACTCATCTCTCAGCTTCCTGATGATAGATGCAAAGTAATCAACTGACCCAAGTTTCTGTGCCTTTGATTTCCTTATCACGATGGAATGTAGCTTTGAACAATGAGCCAGAAAGTGTCTTTACATCTTCAAGTTACTTTAAAACTTGTTTATTATATGTGTGTGAATGTTTTTCCCCTTGCATGTATATCTGTATATCTCAGGCATGCCTGGTACCCTCAGAGGTCAGAAGAGGGTATCAGATTTCCTAAATATGGAGTTACAGTTATAAGTCATCATGTGAATGCTGGGACCTGAACCTGTGTCCTCTGGAAGAGAAACAGTGCTTTTAAATGAAGAGCCATCTCTCTAGCACCTCCCTCAAGTTATTTTTTGGTCAGAGTATTTTACCACAGCAACAGCAAAAGAGTTAATACCAATACTAGCTCTGTGTTTTGTTACTTTTTTATTTCCTTTTGGAGTCTGGAGAAAGTTCTTTAAATATAAAGACAATAGTTACTAGGAAGATGGCACAGTGGATATAGTGCTTGCCTTACTAACAGGAGAATTGGAGTACAGATTCCCAGAACCCATGTAAAGCCAAATACAAAAGTGAATATTTATTTGGGGGGATTTTTGATATTTTTTATTTTAAATTTGAAACAAGTTTGTTTTACATGTCAGTACCAGTTCCCTCACCCCTACTCCTGAGTATTTGTAATTTTGGCATTCTTTACAGTGAGTCAGGAGTACCTGCAGAATCTTACAGGAGATAGAGAGGGCTGGGTAGCAGAATATATTGTGTGCGCTGTTCTCATTTTTTGTAATCAAAGAAAATGACACACTGTTCTGTATCTTTCAAGCTATGCTCCTCAGCTAAGCATTTTAATAAAGTCACTGGTTCATATTAGAAGTACACAGGAAGTCCATAACATAAATCAATGTAGATAAAAATGTACATCTCATTAGGATATCATGGATGCTGTCACTATGCTATCAAGGCAAGTATTGTATAAGTGGGAGCAGATCTAGTAAAAAACAAATAGACAGATGAGAACATGTCCAAAGACATCTTTACCCACAAAGACAAACTATGGCTGAGTGGTCTTATGGGCAATAGTTTCCTGACTGTGAAGCAGTATGACCATGGCCTGGTGAATCCAGGCTCTGCAAACACATGGAAAAAGTTAAAGTAAATAATCTACAGCTGTCATCAGGGTGAACACAGACATTGCACCCTGTGTCTGGAAAGACTGCGTATCATTCCAGGGTAACACAGGTCTGCTTTCTGTCTCTGGGGAATATATCAGTAAAGAGGAGAGGAACACAAGAGGGGCCATGGCCCTGAATTCTGGTCCCTGGGAACTGCACCTTAGGAATACCAACCTATGTTCTGATGAGGCTTCAAGGATGTGGACATAATAAGCCTTTCAAAATCTTCCAGTTATTCTGAAGACAAGTATTTTTCAATTCCCAACATAAACAGATCTTTTGCAAGAACTGATCCCTCGGTTCCCTTTCTTACTGTCAGGTGTTACTAACTGGAGTGGATTCAATGTGTGGAAAACACTAAACCAGTAAAAAGCAGAATATTTCCAACCCCCAAAACACATGCAGTATTGTTCTCTCAGATACACCAGTGACATGGTTGCAGGTACCATTTTACAGATTGCCTTTGTTGTGAATGAAGAACAGGGATACCTCTTATTGTTGGAGACAGAAGATAAAGCTGAGATGGTTTACAGTGTGAGACCACTGGGATAACAGACACTTCACACAAAGCAAGAAGCCTGTCACTTTATAAAAGCATGTTCACCACAATTAAGCAGTTGACATATAATCTCACAAGATTCAAGATATTGCAAATGCTGCATTGTGAGCACTGTACATTAATGATATAGGTCATGTTAGATAATGGATCCAAGCTAAAGGATTTTGCCACAAAAGCCTGACAACCAGAGTTCAGCCTCCAGGAGCTACTTAGAAGAGAACTGATTCCTGTAAGTATTTTCTGACCTCTGTTCTCATACTGTGGCACATCTATGCCTATATTCACACTTCAGGCACTTGTGTTTACTCTTATCTCTGCCACCTCTCCTCTTCCCCACCTGTCCCCTCTCTTCTCTAACAATAATAATATGTAAAAATTTGAATTAAACAGGAAGGGCCAAATACATCTTTCAAAAGATGGGTTTTGCTCTCATCTAAAAGACCCAAAGAGGCTCAAAACAGGGGTTAAAAATATCTTTAAATGCCTGCCCATTTAATGTCTTTCTCAGTAGGGGAGCAGAGTTCCCATATCCTTTCCTCACTGCTGGTCCCACTAGTCTGGGTATGGAGTACTAAGGACAACACAAATGCAATGAACTTTCTTTGAAAGATCAATACCATGCCAAGTGCCATGTACTTCAAAGATATACAGAAGCAGAGACACATCTCATGTTAAGACTTTCAGGAAAATCTGACCATAGGTCACTGACATGGCATTCCATCAACATTCCATTATACCACATGGCCTGTGTCTAAATGCTTTAAGTAACTCAAAAAAAAAAAAAATAAATAAATAAATAAAAAATAAAGAGGGCCAAGGAGATGTTTCAGTGGGGTGAAAACACTAATCCTGAAGAGCCTGACCAAGCAAGTTCCATCTCCAGAACCATGTAAGATGCCAGATGTATGTGGAGATGCACAATTGTAATCCCAGAACTGCTCCTGGCAAGAAGCAAACAGAAAATAGGAGAAATCAGTCAATGGCGCAAAGGTCAGATATCCCAGAATAGCAAGCATGGCAGAAACAGTAAGAGAGAGTCTCTGCTTCAAACAAGATGGAGGCCAGATTACTATCAAAGACTATGCTCTCACCCTGACATGCACCATGACAAGTGTGCCAGCACATACACATAAACAAGACAAAGAATATTCTCACTTCTCATTGTCTTAGTGCTTTACTCTAAGAGCAAACTGTTGGCAATGTATCACTTGTTCATCTTAAGCATACTCTCCTTATGCACAGCATAAGTTATCTGAATGGAAATTACACCCCATATCCCTAGGAGGATGTCTCCCTAGCCATGTAAACTAGAAACTCTCTCAAGGAGTTTATTTCGCAGGGGAAGAATTTCTCATGAAGGTTGGGTATCATGTAGGAAATAGTCTAAGTTTGCTGTGCTGATGAATGAGCAAAGGACTCTCAACATCTACTATATGAAGTCATATGCTGCAATGCAGGGTAAAGCCACACATGCAGTAAAAACACAATGAGGATAACTGCACACACATCACCAGAATGTTGTGTGATTTTCTTTCATGTGAATCTGTGTGGTAATATATCTGGATGCATTTCACCATGAATGTAGGCACACATGAATATGGTGGTCAGAGGTGACAATAAGAACCTTCACAGAGCTCTCTCCGGGTTTTCTCTATTGAACCAGACCACCCCCCCCCTTCCAAGCACTAGAACTCCAGCGAAGCTGAACACAACTTTTGAAGGTATACATAAACTGACCACATAAAGGGATGAATCTGTCTTCTGTGTAACCTAATTACAATAGGCTTTTTTGAAAGGATCAAGTGGGTTTTAGCAAGACAAAAAGAACCAAATAGCAAAAAAAAAAAAAAAAAGCTAGCAGATTTTGCTTCTGGAAGAACACTAAAACCTTCACTAACTCTCAAATTCAATTTGTGGGTGCCTTGCCAATCTGACTATATGAATGGCACTCTGAAGAGTACTCCAGGCTGGTTTCCCAGATGATTTTTATCTGCCCACCTTTATCTATTTTACTCCTCTTTCCCAGGCAAAAGAGTCTCTCTTACAAATAAAATATCCAAATGCAGCTTCAGAAAAGAAAAATCATGCACGTGCCCCGTTTCCTATAAAAACCAAATTCCAAATGTGCTGTATATTTCTGCAACTTATTTTACTTTGAGCCCTGTCAAAATTTGTCTCAGGTCCTAAGACAGATTTAAACAAAACAATATGCTAAATGTAAGCTACATAGATAGAGGTATGGCAGTTGGGATTGATGTTCCTCACAAGTAATCAAACACGAGTGTGATCTTACAGGGGCATTCGGAGGGTTGGGGAGATGGCTAGTGGGTAAAGCCCTGGCCACAAAAATCTGAATTTGGATCCACAGGACCCACAGAGATCCAGTTGCAGCATATGTCTATAATCCCAGCAAATTTACACAGAGATGGGAAGAGGAGACAGCAAATCATAAGCCAACTAGCCTTGGAATATGTAGCAGCCAAAAAGAAACTGTCTCAAAAAATGCGGAAGGCAATCAATGATCAACTGAGGCACATACTTAAACACAAATACACACATTATAGACACTACACACATATACAAATTGTAAAACTAATAAAAAATAAAATGGCATTTTGAGAGGGAATATATACTCTTCTAAATATCCCAGTGTGAAAATCACCTTAGAGTTCTCAGAGCGACTATAACATTTTATAGGATTATTGTGGGTTAATTAAAACAAAAGGTAGCAACTCTTACTTGGAGATGAATCTTGTTCCCAAATTGAGCATGAACAAAGGGACAGAATTTTGAAGAATCTTCAAAAATTGGGTACCTTCATGATTTTGAGACATATCTCCAATTTAGTGAGAATACATAGCTGCTTAACAGAAATGTGAGGAAGCTTAAGTTGTGGTGGAACCCCAAGTAAAAAGAGGCATACATCAGAAATGAGGAAAACTCAAGTCTGACTTAAATTTTTTTAAATACCTATCCCTCTGGAGTCTTAAAAAAACACAACTGATTCTTGCAGATGGATGGGTGTCCCAGTCAACAGACATGTATGTGAGTATCTAACTTGGGTTAGCCAGTTAACACTCTCTGCCCCACACATTTTTTATTTCTATTCTGAGGCAAGGCCTCAAACTGGTTATGCAGGTCTGAAATAGCCTGGAACTATGGATTTGCCTGCTTTTGGCCTCGTGAGTGCTGGGATTATAAGCATTTGCCTCAAATTTATTCATAGAGGATAGAGCAAAACAGCCCGAGGCTACATTGCCTCTGCTTTCACCTCTCTATTCTACTATTGCACCAAATAGTCACATTCACTATAAAAATCAATGTGCAGAGCCAAGGTCCAGTAAGGCTTCAACCATGAACAAAAAATTCTGAGTTTCAGAGAAACTGTATGTATCCTGATATATAGGTCATAGTGGGGTTAAATCTGTATTAGATAACATGGCATATGGTTACATTAGAGTGTATTTGAAAAATGAACCTTTAATCTAAGTCAGTGCAAATAACAGAAACATTTAAAACATCCATGCTTACTTATACAGTGTTAATAACAGCCAAGATATGAAATTGGCTAGGTATATATATATGTCTTAGTTAGATTTCCTATTGCTGTGATAAAAACACCATGACCAAAGCAACTTGGGGGTGAATGGGTTTATTTCAGTTTACAGCCCCCAGGTTCAATCTATTATTGAGGTAAGTGGGCAAGAATTCAAAGAAGAAACCTGAAGACAAAAACTGAAATACAAGCCATATAGAGTGCTGGTTGCCGTTTTTCTCAGTGTTTCCTTATATAATCCAGGATCACTGCCCTGCAGTTGCACTACGCATAGTGGACTAGACCAACCCACATCAATCATTAATCAAGAAAATGCCCCCACACACTTGCCTACAAAGCCAATCTTATGGAGGAATTTTCTCAATTAGGGTTCCCTCTTCCTAGATATGTCTAGGTTTATGCCAAGTTGGCAAAAATCAATCAGGATAGTATCTATTCACAGATGGATGGGTAAAGAATTGTGTGTGTGTGTGTGTGAGAGAGAGAGAGAGAGAGAGAGAGACACAGACAGACAGACAGACAGACAGACAGACAGACAGAGACAGAGAGAGTAACTGATATCTCTTAAGCCTGATTCCTTCATGCTTACCATTTTCTGCTTTTTTAGAACACATATAAAATTGGGGGTAAGGTGTAAAAGAAGCTTGGTCTATAGAATCCCTCCCCTCCAATATAATTCACTTCAGATTGGCTCCTGGTTTGGACTTTAGGATGATTATGCTGGTTATGGAATATGAAGTTCTTTTTATATCTTTGTTTGGTTTTGCTAGTCTGTTATAAGACTATATACAGATTTGGAAGGATATGCAAATGAAGACATATATAGAGCTTTTACAATGCAGCAACATTATTATTATAAATTTCAAAACCATCAGACCATGAGGAATTCAAATTATTTTACTGTTTCTTTTAAACACCAGGGCCAATATTAAAACAGTGGGTATTGTTTCAATCTATTTTTATGACTTGCATAGAAAGACAGTTGTCCAAAATAAAACATAAACTTACCACCAAACATTTCTATTTCCTAACTCCTTCCAGTATTGAAGCCTTGTGTTGGCTAAGAAACTACCATTAATTACAAATATAGCTAATGGAAATCTTGTTTATATCACTAACTGGTAACATTTTTTAACATTTTAATCACCATCTGCCTAAATATTTCTATGATCCATGATTTTTGTCTGAAGAATACTTGTTTTGTTTTGGGAAGTATGTTAGAGTCAAAACAGGAACTGACACCAGGGTGATCAAGGGTGCTGTTTTGATTTGAATATAAAATATTCCCACAGGGTCATGTGTTTGAACAGCTAGTCACCAGCTAGTAGTATTTTGTTAGGAGTTTGTGGGTCTTGTATTGAAAAGATGGGCCATTAGGGAAAATCATTTGAAAATATACCAGGTTTTACCATTTTTGTCTCTATGTTTCATGACCCACCAAGATGTGAGAAGCAACAGTCAGAGTCCTTCTGCTTTAGCCTAAGCCAACGGTTTCCATACTTTTCCCACCATCATGGACAGTACTCCCTGAAACCATGAGCCAAAGGAAATATCTGTCTTCATTTTCTCTGTATTTTATTATAGCATTGTGAAAAGAACTTTGCACCACTAACCTACAACACTTTTCTCTTCAGCCATTTTGACATAATGAAAGGGAGAGAAGTCCACAGCGTTTGTGCCAAAGATGCCTGAGAAGAGCTGTGAGGAGGAATAATAATACCAATCGTGGTTTCCAATGTTGATAGCTAGAAATATAGCAATGGCAAAATGAAAAACCTTCTGTGGTCAGTCAATTCCCATGTATTGCCATGGCCCATGATTACTAACTGTCTGAATCAACTTGTTTTGTTTTCTCTTGGGCAGTACTGGAGACTGAAGCTCAAGCTTCTTATATGCTAAGCACACACTCTATGACTAAAGCCCTGTCTGAATAATCCTTGAATATCTGGTTTTCTAGCTTGTCTACATATAAAACTTGATCAGTATATGAAATCTAACCAGTTGTTTAATGAAGTAAGTGACTTTTTGTTTCTTAAAAAAAAAAAAAAAAAAACACTGTTGATATGTCATTAGCTGAGAGAGAGAGAGATCTATTCAAAGGTAAAGAATAAAATGAATTATATAGATGGAAACAGAGATCATTCTATAAGATAAGCTAGACTCAGACAAATATTGCATGTGTTGTGAGGTATGTAGACTCCAGTGGAGAGGGGATAAGAAAGGTAATTAATATTGTACAATCAGAATTTAGTGTGCCTTTAATATAATATATCAGGGACATGAGACTTGATCAATATCATGCTAGGCTTCCAGATTAAAGATTATTCAACTTCAAGGTATTACAAGGTATAGAAGCCCAGTTCTAAATAAGGTTCTTTCAGCTGTGGACATTTGGGGGCGGGCCTCTAGAGATGCTGGGTTTTTCTTTTTAATCTAGGAATGACTGTTGTGGAAGCTGGTAATGTGTAGGCTCTTTGTAAATCTTTATTATTAAGTCCATGAATGAAATTGTGACTCTCCACATTAAACTTTGGCATCTTAACACTAGCTGCTAAGAAGCTCACAGCTTAGTAGCATGTATATACACTTTTGAAAGTGTTTAAAAAAAAAAAAAAAAGACAGAGCTCCACAACCTGTTCCTACCCTCCTCCATCAGTATTGGTTTTACAGCAAAAGCAGTCTTTGGTGTCATTCTGGGGTAGAGAGGGTGTGTGTGATGAAGTTCATCATTTAGGACTTAATCTGGTACTGTTTTTTTTTCCTTCTCCCTTTCGTTTTTAGATTGCTCCCCGCCCCCACTTGTCTTTTCATCAGAATATGAACTCGTTTCCAGGATCTGCAGCTCCGAGCAAGCTGATCTACATGATCTGTAATCATGAGATAACACTAGGGACCTAAATTAGACTTCTGTTGCAGTCTCACCACTTTTGGTACCTTTTAGAGTCTTCTATTTTGTGTGGAATTAGAACCTCTCCTTCAAATGCTGCAATGAACATCACAAAATAAAACATTGAAACCTAAAAAAAGAATGGACATTCTGGACTGGAATAGTTAAAATTATTTACAAAGCTCTGTTAAAGGCGAATTTAGGCTGAAAGATTTAGCAAGAATTAAAGGGTTAATTTAAGGCTGGGCAAGGCAATCCAGCATGAGGACTAGGTTCCTGGAAGGCATCCAATGCCCTGCTTCCACTACTAGGAGTCCTACATGTAGATCAAGCTACACAGGGCCTAGGTAACAATCAGGATATAAAATGAATGCATAAATTTAAATTAAGAAAAAGGAATTTTTGATTGGAATAGAATTATATCACTCCCCCCTTTCATCCCTCTAGTGCCTCCCAGTTACTGTCCACTGAACCCCTCCTGTGACAGACCCACCCAATATGATAGCCTCTTTTTTTTGTTACATGAGTACATATATGTGTGGATATACAAACACATGACTCTTTTTTTTGTCCAGTGTCAAATGGTCAGCCCTGAAAGCACACATAAACATTATATGGATGGAGCAGGCCATATTTTGGATGTGATAACATGTAGACAAAAACATGGCATTTGCTAATTATTATAGCAACTACAGGAAAAACCAATTTCTCATTGGGGTCTTTTTAACTGCCAGAGAGACCCTGAAGAATGTCCTTTTCTCTGACTGAGCACAGAGAAATGACATTCTACAAATTTCTTAAATTATGCAGGTCAGAACTATAACACTCCAAACATACCAAAATAATACTATAAATTATGTTCAGCAATGGCCAGGAATACAGCTCAGTGGTAGAGTGGTGCTTAAGACCCTGAGTTCTATCCTAATTCCAACAGTATTTTAGCAAGCTGTATGCTTCTTTGGTGAACACTGTCACAATAAAATGCAAATATCACAGTGGTTTTACTATGTTTCTTCTCTTAGCATCATGGCATGGCAAGTGCTATGCATATCATGTGCTTTACCTAGTAGGATTCAAGGTGTTTGCCTGCTTTGTTCATTGCTACCCTCCCTGCATTTCACCCAGTAACTGCCCAATGAATAGTCACTGGGTTGTACAATCTGTTAAGCTGAGAGAGGAAGTGAGGACATATCAAAGAACATCATGTCCATCAGGAATCAATATGTATAGCTATTAAGAAAAGAGCGAGTCACAGTATGTGTGATGGTTAATAGTGATTGTCAGTTTGATAAGATCTAGAATCTCCTAGAGACAAGCCTTTCAGAATGCCTGAAGGATTATCCAGATTAAGTTAACACAGGTGGAAGACTCACCCTGAATCTGGGTGGCACCATTATATGGTACAGGACTGAATAGAAAGGAGAAAATGAGCTGAACCTTTGCCTTCATCTCTTTCTGTTTCCTGAGTTTTGATGCAAGGTAGCCAGCTGTCTCATGTCTCTGGAGCCAAAATAAAAATTTTCTCGCTCTATTTCCTATAAAAATTTACTTTCTGAAGCCATGCACAGACATAATCCCCCAGAATCCAGAAGGCTGAGGCAGGAGGTTCAAGTTTGAGGAATGCCTGGGCTACATAGTAAGACCTCATCTCCACATCAAAAGTAGCCAAAATATTAAGTAAGGCCTTTTAGATTTCTTTTTCCTACTACTCAAGCTCCAAAACCAGTAAGAGTGTCTTCATTTTTTACATTTACCAATACTCAACTTGAACATAAAATTTTTCAGTGAAAATGTGACTGGAAGCTCATAAAATGCACACTTGAAAAAGGGAACTTTTCAGTCATGGAATACTTCTCTAATTGGTTCACACACAAATTTTTAAATTACATGTCTACAGCATTTTTCTTCTTGAACCATTTCCAAATCCATTAATAACAACAAACTTGTCCTAGTTTAACACTAACCCCTGCCTAAAAATAGAGCAACTTTCCACTTGAAAAGTATTTTCCATTTTACGAGTTGGTTTGCCTAGTTTCAAAAAGGAGCCTGAGAGCTTCAAACCCTGACAAGAACATCACAGTAGTTGTAGGCCTGCAACCAAAATGACATTGTTCACATGGATAATACAAGGAGCATCTATAGAAATCACATTACTCTAATACACCAGGTACATTTGATTTTTATGTATAAGTGTAATTTTACTTGCATGTATGTATGTGCACCATGTATGTGCAGTGCCTACAGAGGCCAGAAGAGGGTGTCCAACTGGCTGAAACTGGAGTTATGGTGTATTAGCTGCCATGTAAGTTCTAGGACTGGAACACAGATCCTGTACAAGAGCAGCCAGTGATCTTAAATAAGATTTATTTTTTATTTCCTGTATATGGCACTTCTCCTGCCATGTAAATGCCCATGTACACAGTGCCTGCTATGGCCAAAAGAGGGTGTCATACCCCCTGAACTGGAGTCAGAGTGTGTGAACTGCCATGGTTGGTGCTAGAAACCAAACTTGGGTCATCTGCAAGGCAGCACATGATCTTGACTGCAGAGACATCCCTCCAGCCTCTAGGCAAAGTTCAAAGTAATGGTGTTATATGTGAAAGCTTCAGTGTTAACATAGGGCCAGATATTAGAATGTAAATTTATGAGTTTCTTTTTACTTTTTCATTTGTAGCTTGTTTTCAATTCCTATTGGATAAAGAAAACAGTTGAGTTCATGGATTCTTTCTTTAGGCTCTGAAACATGTTAATGGTAGCTGGAAATGAAGAAGGGACACTTGAAATTTGTGTGCCCAGTCTATGTGTAAATATGTATGCATGTTCCCAAATGTGCATAGAGGGCAGAGGAGGACACAGAGTGTGCTACTCTTATCACTTTTGGCCTTATTCCCTTGCAGCAGTCTTTCATTGATGTTGGAGCTGGGCTGGAAGCCAACAATCCCCCCGTGATCCTCTTCTCTACCCCCACAGTTCAGGTGTCATAGGCATTTTTACCTACTGAACCATCTCCTCAGTCTTCAGAAATAAATGTGTTCAAGGCTAAATAATCACTGTTTTAGTTCTATGCTCTCAGCATCCTTCTGTCTCCTTGACCAGTTTGAAACACATTAATAATCTCAGTGTTCTGGCAGAAGATAAGTCATCCCTATGGAAAAATTTAAAAAGGCGGTTTTCTCTAAAGTTATTTTTAATATACTAAACTATTATAAGTTCCCTTAGACACTAAATCAAGCTGCAGGTAGAAGCTGTGGGAGTCAGATAAAAACATCATGGGCAAGTGGTTCCTGCACTGAGCTGGCAGCCACCTTCCACCTTTGAGCTCTTTGACCTTTACATATCTTAGCTATTGCTCTAACAGGCAGCAAGGTGAGCTGCGAATACACAATGAGGAAGGACTAACTCCACCTGTGTGAGGTTTTTCTTGCCTGTATATAAGAATGTCTACAACAATACTCCTGTAACTGTAGGGCCCATAGAAGCTTGTTACACACCTGCCATGGCAGACTCAATAGGGACCAACCAGAACGTAGGTCTGGAGTTTCTATTTACCCTAAGGCAATAGGTAACTCCAGGAAAGACTACAAACTGGGACAACCAAGATACCATCCAGGGGGAAAGTCCCTAACATTTCAACCAATGTAGATAGGATTATAGGATCCCTCAGGCCAGCATACACCTAGACATCTTTCACCTGGACAAATGTCAGACAATCAGGGGTCCTGAACCCTAAAAATCTCCACCCCAACATCTACTATAATAAAACCCCCAATCCCATATTGGGGTGGACACATAGAGAGTCCAAATTTCAACTTGAATAAAGGCTAAAAGTTCTTTGCATTAACATATGGGATTCAGTCTCCTTGTTGGAATTTGTGGGGACTCCAAATCTGGGCCTAACAGTGACACAATGTACAGCCTTCCTAACAGATGCCAGGGAAGGCAATGGTGATATTAGTGGGGTTTGTCTTCAGCTGCATTAGTCAAATCTCAAATCTTGTTGGGTGACTCCCATTAAAATGTCCCACCTTGGGCCACTCTTGGTTACTGTAGTTATTCTTGTCTTATTAAATCCTCTATCACACAGTACATCCTGTTGCTGACATTTCTTAGCTGTTCTTTCAAAACTTAATCAAGCCTTACTCTTTAAAAACACAGGAGGACCTGGAGAGACGACTTAGAGGATGAAGGGCTTGTCATGAAAGCATGGGGACAGTCCTACAAATTTCCAACACTCAAAAAAAATGGGGTAGGTAGGCTGACCTGTCTCTAACTCTGGAGACCCAAGGGCAAAGAGAGGGGGATAATCCTCAAGGCAAACTGGCTAGCAAGAATAGCCATACTGGCAAGCTATGGGTTCAACTGAGAGATTACCTCTACAAATTGTGTGGAGAGCAATCCAGAAAAGCGCAAGACGTCAACTGCTGGCCCTCCCTACTGATACTCAAAACGTGCACCTGTGTGTCTGTGGGGAGGGAGGTATGTGTGTACATACAAGCACACACAGAGTGAGAGAATGGGGTCACAAATGAAGCAGACTGGTATATTTGGCTCATAATGCTTTGTCTAGGTACTTTAAAAAAAAACTTACAGGTCTTTTGCTTATGTATGTGGCTTCTGATTTTGTTGTTATGCTTTTCTGTATCTGTATGTGTGTCTCTGTACCTATATATTTCTTGCACTTTTACTTTGACTCTTTTTCTGTTGGCTTTGTCTTACTATTATTTTTAGTACCCTATTTGTTTTTTAATGAGAGAAAGAAAAGCTATAATTTGGGTGGGTGAGAAAGTGAGGAGGATCTGAGGAGGAGGAGGGAAATCAGAATGTATTGTATGAAAAACAATCTATTTTCAAAAAAAAAAGCACAAAGGAACAAATGTCTTCAAATGCTGGCATATGTGCTGTTGAATAGCTACACTGAATCCATAGTGACAAGTCAAACTACTTGGGGGTCCTTGAGATAGCAAGGAAAATTTAAAACTGAACTAATCTATCACACAACAGATATATGTAACAAATATGTAGCAGTTCTCTTTATGAGCTGGAAATTACAATGCACAAGGAGATTTGCTTTTGGGTTCATTTAATCATGAGTTGTTTGTTCTTGAAGGAAACTGGCAGTAGTCACACAAACCCTATATATAGCTAAGTTCATCATCCACCAGGAGCCACACTCTGAAAGAAAGTGTAGCATCCCTCTCCCTGACCAATGTTTATGCTGACTGCACAAGGTGGCAGCATGTAAATTCCTATTGATTTAAAAAAAAAAAAAAAGGATCACAAGCCACATATCTATGGATTAGTTCAAACTGTATTGAACCTAGCAGGAAATGATTCACTAGAAACCTGCCTTTCCCAGTTAGCATACTTTTGAGCAAAAATATGTGAGCATCATCAAAAAGTTAAATCTGCAAAACACAGAACATCTACTCCAAAATTATCAGAGCAACCCAGCAGTAATTTCTCAATCATTGTTTTCCTTGCCTTTTTTCTATTTCATTTCAAGGGTTGAGATGCTTTCTTTGGAAGAAATAAAGAAACACAAGCTTAAATGAAGTAACTGTGCTCAGGAAAAGGCTGGAATAGATAGTACGTATGCTATTGAACAGTATGATGTTGCAAATCCATTAAAGGAAATCTGGTAGCTGAAGGCTATCATAATGGTGCAGGTGAGAGGGCTTGGTGGTGAAGTGTTGACATACAAGCATGTGGATCTGAATTCAGACCCCCAGAACTCAGGTACCACAAGCCTCAGTGATGCCAGCATGCCCCTACCAGGAGACAGGAGGTAGAAACTGTAGAAACAGGGTAATCAATGGATGCTGCTAGCCTAGAGTATGAAACTACAAATAAGACAGACCTACTCTCAAATAAGGTAAAGAAAACCAATATCCAAAGATGTCCTCTGGCCTCCAACTGGTTACCATATGGACAATTTTACACAGACAGACAGACAGACAGACACACACACACACACCCCTGAATGATGACTTCAGAGAAATACAGAAGACAAGTTATTTTCTCCATGAACAAGCCATCTCAGTGCTTCTAAGACAGTATGCAGCCTGCCACATCAGATACTCTGTTAACATGTATGTAACTCAAGACATGTCAATTAATACGCATTCTCTGCGTTAACACTGAACTCTGGCTAAGCAGAAACTCTGAACTCAGAAACACTGACCTCTGACCAGCAGAAACAAACTACAAGTTTGTTAAATCACACCTAAATTTTAAAACAGTATTTTATTACCTAATATCCTAAGAGTTTATACAAGTTCCACAACTGTCGATCTATAAATGAACAGTATCTTTATTCTCTGTGTATATATAGCTAAGTATTGTTTGTGTTTGTATACACCTATGTGTGGGTATGCAAGGAAGGAAACTGTCAGTGTTAGGTATATTTCTCCATCGCTCCCCACTTTTTTTTTCCTTGATTTTCAGGACAGGGTTTCCCTGTGTAGTCTTGGCTGTCCTGGAATTTCCTTTGTAGACCAGGCTGGCCTTGAACTCACAACATCTGCCTGTCTCACAAGTGATGAGATTAAAGGCATGCACCACCACATCCAGCTTCTTCCACCTTTCTTTTTAAAGTTCTCTCATTAAATCAAAAGCTCACTGATTGGCAAGACTACCTGTCCTGCAACTCCAGTGGTTTCCTTACCTCACCACTGCTGGAGTGACAGAAGAGTACTGTAGTACCTGGCTGTTTACATGGGCTTTGGGGATTTGAACTCTTGTCCTTGTATGGATGGCAGTTAAGCAACCACGCCTCTACCCTCCTCACCCCCACACACACACCCTTAAAAATAATCTACCAATTTAGGACTAGATAATAAAGTTAGGGGTTGGGAGCACCAAGTGTATCAATTACCATGAACAACCAATTGAAATTTTGGCATATAGAACTGACTTTTCAGGACGTGTCGTAATTGACTACTTAGGTTCTGTGTTCAATCTTAGCACACTGAGTTCTCTTTAGTCTTTGTTTAATATTCAACTCTAATACTTTTGAGTTAGCATTTGGCTTAAGTCCAGAGACTAATGTACCAACTAAAGTCAGCCTTTAGATGAAAATCTGACAGTGCAGTCCTTGAAAACAGCTGACAGGAAACCCACAGAGTGTATAGCTCAAGAGAACCCCAGAGTTTTCAAGTACAGGGAAAGAAATGCAAATGGAAGACCAACAACCCATCCCTTTTCAAATCAAGAAAATGCAATGGGGAAATGCCAGGCATGCTTGGCTTAGTTAACTGTGAGCATGTTAAGTGGTCTTATCTGACTACAACCCCTTTCCTCCAACCCCTCTGACCCCCACATGGTTCCAATCCAGTCCCTTGACATTTCAAGAAAGCAATCTGATAATCTGTCTCAAGAGCCCTACACTTCTATTTCCAGCAATCTCCCCTAAAGCAAAAACTGCAAGCAGTCTAAAATGCAAGCACGTGTGCTAAATAAATCATAGACTGTTACTTGACAAGCGAGATATGGGCACGTATTTTCAGTTCATGTGCATTTTCTCCAAGTTTAATGGGAAGATACTGTGGTTGTATAAATGAGAATACCCCACCCCCATAGGCTCATACATTTGAATGCTGGTTCACAGTTGGCAGAAATAAATGGGAAAGCTAAGGAGGTGTGCCCTAATTGCAAGTGTGTCACTAGGGGTGGACTTCTGAAATTCCAAAATGCAACTTATAATTCCTAGTTAGTTCTTTCTTGGACTCCAACTTGTGAATCAGATATGAACCCTTAGCTACTGTTTCAGTGTTTTGCCTGCCTGCCATCATGCTCCCTACTATGATAGTGATGACTGTGGACCCTGACCCTTTAGAACCTTGAGTACCCAAATTAAATCTTTATTATGGTGTCTCTTCACAGCAATAAAAAAAAGTAAGATACACATTTCAAAGCTAGACAAGTCAGCTGCATACCCATAAACATGCAGAAGAAGGTTGGGGGAATTTCTATGGATATGTGTATCCATGTCTTTGCATGTTTAATTTTATTTTCCAAATTGCTGACCGAGGACTGACTGATTTGTAAACTCATTCGTTCACTCATTCATTTACATTTATCGCTAGCAAAACCTCTTAAAGATCCTAGTACTCAAAGAGTAAAAAATGAACTATTTGCCTCCTTTCCTATAGATGTTGGAGATAATTTCTTTGTGCATGGAAGGTTCTAGAATAGTTTCTCTCCCATCTCTGCAACTAGCTTCCTCACAGTCACCTTTTTTGTACTTTTGTGATGCTAAAGTCTATAAACACAGCGTTAAATATTTATGGTTGATATTTGTTGCTTCTAAAAATACTCAGTGGCGAAAGATATGCTTAAACTTCTTGCTGAATTAATGGAGGTATTCTTTTGCAGAGAGTCTGCCAACTACCCACAGCATCAGACTGCTAGTCCTTTACAACATCTCTAGAATTCCACGAGAATTGGTTCAATAGAACTAAATAGAAACACCCAACTGTGGACTGCCTCCAAACTTGCTCCTGCCAAGTGGAATTACTTTATTGGAGCATCTATGTAAAGTAATGAAATATTACATAAATTCATAAGCTACCAGAACACATGCAATTTTTTTTTTTAGTGAAACCCATTTGAATGTTTTCCTATGGACTTAACCATAGCAGATGTTCAAGCTAAAATACAGAGACACACCCCCCGCCCTGATAACATTTTCAAAGAAAGCCCAATACTTTCCATAGAGAGATTAGTGAACAGATATATTTTCATGTAAAACATAAGCTAAATACCTCCAGAAAGTGAAATTTATTACATTAAACCCAGTGTGTGCTCTGAATGAACACTGTATAGAAAGGCGAAAGGATTAAATTCAGGATGTACACATTTAGCTCCCACAACTTCAGGAAGAAGGCAAAAGTGAACATCAACAGCATGTTATGTTGACTATATACCCCTTTGATAGGAGAAAAAAGTGGGTTTCATCTCCAGGGTACCCCCCAAATACATTATCCCACTCTAATCACCTGAATAACATCAGACCAATTCCAACTGAAGAAAACATATAAACAGGCCTTCTGTAAACTCTCAAGGTCAACACACACAAGGTAAGTCTGAAAAACTGCCACAGACAAACAGAATAAAAGGACTGGGGCGAGGGGGGGGGGATCCAGGACACAAGGTTTCCCAGATGTGAACCTCAAACTAGAAAAGAACATTTGTGGAATAATGGACAAGCTCTGAAAAGTCTGACATGTAGCTAGTAATTTAAAGTAGTTAAAGGGAGCATCTATGTGCTCTTTTTGTTACAACTACCAGTTTTGCTTATGCACCTCTGTATATCAGCCCTCCAGGTAAGCTCTTAAGAAGCCACTGTTAAGTACTACCATTTGTGATTCATGGGGTAGCTCACCCTCCAGTACAAGTATATCATATAGAACTACCAGCCCATGTGTATGTGGTAGTTTGAATAGAAGTGGCCACAACAGACTATGTGTTTGAATGCTTGGCCCATAGGAAGTGGCACTATTAGCAGATGTGGCCTTGTTGGAGGAAGTGTGTCACTGTGGCAGTCTCCTTCTGCTGCTCGTATCTCAAGATGTAGACAGGGAAAGGTCTGCATAATCCAACAATGTCTCACACTGAGAATCAACTAGTAGTTGTTCAGTCCATAGGACTGGATGTCTCAGGAGTTCCAATCTGGTGCTGAAGACATAGATGATTCCTACAGAGTTGCTAGTTTCCAATCTATACTGGAAAGACAAAGAAATTGGTTCTAAATTGGTAAACATGCTGCAGCAACAAGACAGACAGACTTGCCAGCAAGAATGAGGGCAAGCAGGCAAAAGAAGCTATTCACCTGCCCTACATTCCAAAAAAAAAAAAAAAAAAAAAAAAAAAAAAAGACTCCTGGAAAAGAAAACCTGCCTTTGTGGGTTTAAAGATTCAAGACTCATGCTGTATCATAAAGCAGAATTGGGACATCCCTCCAAACCACACTTCTAAGCTGTTTGGTCATGGTCTCTAACATCACAGAATCAATGACTGCACACACCCACTGCCTTGTACTCCCCCTTATAAAGCAAGAATGCAAGATGCAAGGTGCATCCCCCACCCATAACACTGCTACTGAAATCTGACACTCAAAGGCTTGCCAGTCTATGGAAGGGTTGAGCTTGATGGCTGGTGATACATCACCAAGGTAACTTGTTTACATTTGAAGCCAACACCACTAAAATGAAACTAGTGGTCAAGGCCTCCCCTGCTTTGTCCCAAGATTTCCAAACATAGAGCATTTCTCAGCAGGCCATCTGTTTGTATAACATACTTCCATGAAAAGAGCTAAGAGTACTGAAAGATGTTGAGCTAAGCACCCAAGACTCCATGGAAGGGCCTTTGGAGTCAGCAAATGTGCTTCTACTTTCCCTCTATACCCATCACTAGAAAAGGATCACAGTTTTGTTCAAAGTCACCAGCCTCAGAGAGTATCCCACCCCCACAAGTAGCTGAAGGCCTGACAAAAGTCTGGATGTGACCCCAAGTACTGATGTGGGCTAGAGGTGAGTGGGTACTAAACCCATGCCTATACCAGAGCTCACTGCATTCCTCCTGTTAAGCTACCTGGACCAAAATCCACCTAGTGCATAAACCATGGCCCAGAGAGTGATAACAACAACACAGATGAACTCACACCTTGCTGACTCAAAACATGCCCTTCACTCAGTAAGATACCATCCAGAATACTGGCCACCCACAACACTGGTGGAGTGGTTAAGGCCACAAACTTCAATTCCAGTTTCTGTGTTTGGCTTTGCACCTTGCTGCTTGGCTCCTACTCTTGGGTGTAGAAACAGCCTTTTAGGAGGCATTGCACTTAGGTGAAAAAAATTTGCTATGTGTGCATGCTCAATACAAACACAGAATATGACCTGCCTGGATTCCTTTGGCTGGTCTGTAAGTGTTTTGTGGGCAGCATAGAAACCCACGAGAAAGATGGGGTTAGAAGGAGTGGTGTGTGACAACTGTTATGAGCTGGACTGGGTGCCCCAAAATGACATGTTCTAATCTGCAGACTCCCATGAACTGACCTCAACTTTTAAAAAGATGGTTAAGAGTATTTGTTCTTCCAGACCCAGCTTCAGTTCAAAGCACCCATATGGCAGCTTACAATCATCTCTAACTCCAGTTCCACCTCTTTTGACCACCACAGGTACTAGGGGAGCACATGTGCGCGCACGTTCACACACACAGGCAAAACACTCATATTCATAAAGCCTAGTAAATGGAACTGAATTATGCTGAGCACACTAGCATATGACTGTAAAAATTCCAGCATTGAGGGAGTTAATAGGAGGGTCAGGAAGCATTCAAGGGTAGTGATCTAGATGACGTTAGTCTGAAGAAGGTGAAGCCTTCAATCTAGTGTGTATGGTATCCTCTTAAGATGGTCACAGAAAGGCAGGCACTCAGAAAGAAGTTTATTTTCCCCTATGGACCCAATGATACCTTTATGTTTAACCTGTGGCCTCCAGAAAGGGGAGACAAATTATGTTCTAAATTATTCCAGTCTGGGCTACAATATGACAGCAACACCGGGGATTTAAAACAACCACAGAAACAATATACTTCGAGTCCACTCGCACAGTCAATCTGCAGGTAGTAAATAGACCCTCTGGGGGGCTTGATCTTAGACTTGGACTTGTGCTGTTGCACAAGCTCATCCATGATCTCTTGTGAACTAAAGTAGTGATTCTTAACCTGTGCGTCATGACCTCTCTGATGGTCAAAGGACCCTTTCTCAGAGGTCACATATTAGGTATCCTGCATATCAGATATTTATACCACGATTCCTAATAACAAAATTAGTTATGAAGTAGCAATGAAAATAATATGATGGTGTAGGGGGCTCACCACAACATGAGAAACTGTATTAAAGGGTAGCAGCCTTAGGAAGATCGTGAACACAGCTATAGAGCCACTATCCATGTGCTGGTGGGAACTCGATACCAAATTATGAACTCGGTATTTTAGTGTTTCAATGCACATAAATAAGCATCTTGTTTTCACAGATCCTAATATACACAGTCCTAGTATTCATTTTCAGTGTCCTGGTATCCACAGCTATATATATATCTTTGTATTCAGTTTGTTATCAGTACTGTTCTTTAAAACTTAAAATTGTTCTTAAAGTAGGTTTCAGGTCAACAAAAAGAAACTGATGAGTGACAGCTGATTGCCACACAGTCCCAAAGACTTCAGTTTAGATCCATATAAACGCCAGGAGGCATGGAAGCTTACCTGCAGTTCCTAGCACTCAGGGAGACAGAGATGTGAAGTCCCCAGGGCAACATCAGTGGCTAGACTAGCCAAACTGAGGAGCTCTGGATTCACGTGAGAGAACCTGTCTCAATGAAAGACGTGGAGAGTAATAGAAGAAGACATTCACACCAATATCATCTCCATATTCACATACATACATATACACACACATACACACACACACACACACACACACACACAGGCATAGACAAAATTCTGAGGACTTGGGGATGTAGCTCGGTGGCAAAGTGCTTGCCTAGCATGTGCAAAGTTCTGGACCTGAAGCCGAGAAGTACCAAAATAAAGTACTATTAAAAAGCTGAAATGCCTTCTAAAGTAGAAGGTATGAGCAAAAGGTAGGAACCTGTTTTCATGCCCACCTTTTGGGATGTATAAAAGGTGAACAAATTCTTATTAACTAAGAGAATTGCCCGGTGCATCATCAGGGAGCTCTCACTGGGGCTTCTCATCCACAAAAACAGATCTAAGCACACCAAAGACAGACGGACCAAGACAGACATTCAGTACTGAATCAAGACTGGGCCTCGGTTTGTGGATAAGAATTTCTGGGCCCTACTGCTTCTGGATAATTCAACAAGAAACATTTATATGAAAATGCATAATACTTTAGGGTGACTAAATGTAGAGAAACACCGGTGCCATTCCCAAAGATGGCACCGGTTTCCTGTCCATAAGCCAGCAAGGCGCAGATGCGTGATCCACGTCATGGGGTGACCGTTACGAGCGTTGCAGGCTGCACCTGTCAGTAACAGACACGACTACTCTGAGCATATATAAGCAGAGCCCTTTTTCCTCCTCGGGGTCTTCCCTCAACTTGCTGTAATGAGCCGTGCAATAAACATAGCTGCAGAAGAATCCTGTTGTTGAGCGCCGTTCTTGCAGGCAAGGCGATAGCGCTCGACAACTAAAGCTTTCCTGGGATTTTCAAAAGGTATTAAACCCATTATATCATGTGTGCTAAATATATACATTATAGTTTTTACCTCCATGTTTCCCAAATACCATGTGTCAAAAGCTGGCCTTCAGACTGTGGTGTTAAGTAAGGGGTGCTTTAAAAAAAAAAAAAAAAAAAAAAAAAAAAAAACTTTAGGAGGTGGGACGGAGGGGAAGTAAGACCATTAGAGGCATGCCCCGAGGGTATAATGGGACCTCAATCTCTTCCTGACTTTCCTCTGGCTTCTATTAGGTACATGGTTTTGCTCCATTTTGTTCCATCCAATAAGGCTTTGTCCAAAGTGACTGTGTCAAGCAACTAAGAACTCTGAAATAAGTCTGTCCTCTTTATAAACTGATTTATTTCGTATTATTTATTTCAATGAAGGAAATCTAACACAACATACATCTCCTGAGAACTGAAGTGCAATAAGCTTGTACATAGGGAAAAGATGGAGAAATTTTTGTAAGCTCTACCACAATACTCAGTATATACTAAGTGGAAAAATAAAGTATACATCTTCAATTTACTTCCATTAAAATATATGTATGTAGAGACCAGCACAAAAAAACATAACCAATCAGAATACAGAGTTATGGAGCTCAATCCAAAATGATAGCTGTACAATACAACTCCCATACCTAAGGCTCAGGCAACATTGTGAAGGGGGTGCTGAAAGATTGCGAGAACCAGAGGATCAGGAAGTTGTGCTGTGAGATTGTGTCACCTAGAAATATCAGAAGTTAAAGCCATGAAGTTTTGCTAACATTGCTGCCTAAGCATAACCTGAACAGAGACAACATCAACAGACCTTTTATAGTAGAAGGAGAAATGTCCACAAGCCTCAATCCCAGACAAAAAACCATAGGTAATTGTGGAAAACTTAGAGTGAGATAGACAGTCTTCCAGGAAAGAGAACACCAGTATCAAATGGTCTGACCTGAAACCACACATGTAAGTGATATTATACAGACTGAGATGGTCATATTTATGTATTTAGGAATAAATATCTATATTTGTATGTGTTTATACACACGTAAGTATGTATGTACACAGATGTATATATGTATGTATGTATGTGTAACAACAGCTAAAGAAAATAAGACCAAGCATGAGTTTGAAAGACAGAAAAGCGAGGACTGTGGAAATTGAAGGAGGAAAGGGGAAAGAGAATGATGTGATTACGGGTGTGTGTGTGTGTGCGTGCACGCGTGCGCATGTGTGTACACCTATGTACTCTCACACACACAAACAAGGCCAACTGGAACCCAAGGGATATAGCCTCCTGAGAAGATTCCAGCTCTCAGGCCAGTGCACCTTCTGAAGACTGTTATGGGGTACTACCCACATGGCCACAAGAACCCCTCTTTGGAGATTGACGTGCTCATACTATGAGGGCAGATTATTGTGAAGGACAATGGTAGTGGCAGACTTGCTGCCATTCCCCTTCTTTTTTATCCACTGAATTCTGCCTGTATGGATTTATTTGTTCATTCAGAGACCTAGGTTTCATGTGCCATTCTCCATACAACAGTGCTTTGATACACACATGCAGAATGCAGTGCATGCCCTGGACTGTCTTGTTCTGTCCTAATTCTTTACCCCTGGGTAAGAAAGATTCTAAGTTTTCTTGAAGGCTTCACTACAAAGCTGCTGCCTTCCTTCAGACCCTCCCTCAGTCCTTCTGGATAACCCTACTGAGTAGGGTTATATTGAAAGATGTGTTGGTGCTTAGGCTGATTCCTCCCATTCAGACTATAAAGAAAAGAAATTTCATTCATCATTTTCCCTCCTGGATCCAGCAAGGCACCTACAGTACTTGGCCTGGGTTGGCTACAGTGACACAATACTTAGCAATGACTTTGTTCTAAAGAGACCAGCTGGGTCACAAACGTGCTTACTGATGTGATCTAAGATGAGAGGTGTCCATGTTTCTGTTGTAAAGCGAAAATGCTATTCTCTATGGCACTCATTCCAATCTATGAAGACATGTTTCATGATCACAATCTCTCCAAACCTGGCCAAATTCCTATCTTAAATCCCCACCCCCAAGGCGATACACTCTTAAAAGGACTGGGCTTTGGGAAGTGCTGAGGTCACAAGTGTGGAGCCTTATGGGTAGGGGTTAGTGCACTTTAAAAGAGATCCCAGAAAGTGCTTTGAACCCTTGCTTGTGAAGATACAGTAAGAAGGAGCTATCAATGAACCAGGAAGCAACCATCACCAGATACCAATCTGCTATGCTGTAATGATGAACTTCCCATCCGCAAAGAAATAATCTCCTGTGTAAGCTACCCAGTCTGGTATTTTATGATAACAGTCCAAATACACTAAGACAACCTTCTATGTTCGGTAGGCTAGCTGAACTAAACATATACCTTTATACTATCTCAATTTACAAAGGGTTTGTTGAATCTGAGCCCCGTCGTAAGTTGAAGAATACCTGTCTTGAATAATTAAAGACAGGACTTGCATTTCAGGAAGCTATCAGAAACTCCACTACCAATGACTAGATATTCCAAAAGCGAGAGAAGCACTCCTGAAGACCACCCATGGCTTGAAGACTGCTGGATGGATGTCAACCTTTTCATACATTTGAGAGATTCTATTTTCTTTGAGAAGCCATTCTATCCATGTCTGTATCATTCAGTATTTAGAATACATTTTGCCTTGTGGGAAATTGGTTATGTGTGCCCTGGTGGTGATGGGTGTTAAAGGCTTTCAAAATGGCATTCAAGACTGTTCTACATTAATATCTTTGGGAAGAAAACTACTTGCAGAATTTCACAGGGGAGGGCAACAGGAGATTCACAAGGCCATAATTCCAGCCTTTTAAACACAACATCAATAACCTCACACTCTAATACAAAGGGGGGAGGGGGTAAAGTACCTAATGGTTTTCTTGCCTAAAACACATGGACAACTAGGCTTCACCCCCCAGCCACACAGAAAGAAATGAATAAAATACAGCAGACAAATGCATCCTATTCTTAAGTAACAAGTATTCCAAAGCCCCACAACTGCTCATAAAATCTTTTCTACATAGCTCAGTGTGTGTGTGTGTGTGTGTGTGTGTGTGTGTGTGTGTGTGTGCGTGCGCGCACACTTCCCTGTCCAACCATGTGCATGCAGAGACCAGAAAACAACTATGTGTGCCCTTTCTCGGTCATTCACTTTTGTGTCTGAGACAGTCTTTAACCAACCTGACACTTTCCAGGTAGGCTAAGGTAGTTGGATGGTCAATGATCTTCGGGGATCTGCCCGTCTTTGCCTCTTCAGGGCTGGTAGTGTACCAAGCTTTATTTACCTGGTTCTGAGGAGAGAACTAAGGTCTTCATTCGTGTAACTCCCCAACCCTGTTTCCCACATTAAAACAAACAAACAAATAAACAAAAAGAAACAGTATGTGAATATACTTAAAATCTGTTTTACTATATAGCCAGGGTTAACCTAGATTTCTATTTCATCTTGCTCCCACCTTGTGTGTTGGAACTACAAATTGCACCATCACACCCATCTTCTTTGCTACCACTGTTAACTCTTATTTCTAACATGTAACCCCAAGTGTTCTACCCACTTGGGTCTCAGTTCTCTTCCCTCCTCATTCCACTCATTATGTTTTATCCTTCATACACATTTGAGAACCAATATCAAAAATATATTATTTCAGCCCAATCACTCCTAACTAGATACTCCAGACCCTGTTACCATTATAAAGAATTAGCAGATTGGCCCTAGACACAGAACCAGACTGAAGATGGCCTATCTCAAATACAACAAAGCTAAACAAATGACCCCCCCCACCCCACTCCTCCCAGTCAATCTTTACCTGAAACCCAGCCAAGGTCTTTTACATGAAACACAGTTACTCTACTACTGAGGCACATTCTTTAATATACATTTTGTTTTGTATGGTCACAAGACAATCTGAGCTACCTTGAACATTATCCAGCCTGTTTTTGTGGTGTTGTCTGCCACTAGCCCTGGGGAAACATGAACAGCGTCAATGAAATCCAGATAGGGAAACCACAGACCAAATGGATACGACCAAGTTCCATACTGGTAAACCAGTAAGTTTTACTGGGGTTACTTTTAAGAATATGAGTGATGGGGGCCTGTAGAGACGGCTCAGAGGTTAAGAGCACTGGCTGCTCTTCCACAGGTCCTGAGTTCAATTCCCAGCAACCACATGGTGGCTCACAACCATCTCCCAGAGCACTATATACATAATAAATAAATAAATCTTAAAAAAAATAATAATATGGGTGAAAGCCTCCTTACAGGAACAGAAATGACTAAACACAGCTGCACCATTAAAAGCCCACCCCAGTATAGGTGACAGCCCAGAAAGCTGTAAACCTGGAGTACACAGCACATACAAGCTACAGACAGGTAACTCAGCCAGTCTGCGCTTCTTCTAGGCAGCTCAGCTTGTCTGAAAGTGGCTTTCAGCAGGCCTTACTGCTTATATAGGCTTGAGGAGGAAGAGACCTACCTAACCTGATCAGTTTCAGGAAGTTCCTAATGCCTGTGAGTTGTTTATAGGCTTAAAGAGTTTCCCAGCAGGATGAAATGCTTACTTCCCCTGAGAATATTCTGTATCTTGAGGAGCTTCCCACCAAGATGGAAGGTTTTTATCTGAGGAATTTGCCACACAACACATGGTTACACCCAAAAAACCATACAACCTATCTTATTTCTGAACTTATCCTTGCTCACATATCTTACAGCCATCAAATGAACTTTAAATTCACACCCAGAATGGAACATTACTCAGAAAGGCTACCCTGGATCTTAACTGGAGCATCTCCAGAGATCAACAAACTGCATTAAGAACTGACTCTGTGGGTGGCTGTCATGGATCAGATAGGTATGTAATCGTGTGCATAGGTCGGCTTGGCAAAATAGCTAGATCATGAGAGCTAACCCCTCTACAATGAGGTAATCTGTTGATAGATGGTATTGTTAGGAGATGGTGCAAATTTTAGGAGGTATGATTTTACTAGAGGAAGGAAGTCACTAGGAGACAGCCACTAAAGGATATTGCCCTGAAGACTTAGCATCACATTCTCTTCTGGCAACCATGTGGTGAGCAGCTCTGCTCCTCCATACCCTTCCACCACCAATGTTCTACCTACCTCAATTCAGAACAATTTAAAAGATAACCACAAACTAACATCTGTGAAACCATGAGCCCAAATAAATCTCCATGCTGCTCCCATTGTGGTGTGCACGTGCATGTATGCTTGGGCATATAGAGACCATAGGCTGTCAATTAGTGTCTTCCTCACTCTCTGCCTTACTATTTGAGGCTAACTGAATATGGAGACTGCCAATTTGACTACACTGGCCAGCAAGCCCCAGGGGTACTCCAGCCTACATTTGGACCAACAAGTGCCTGGCTTTTACATAGGTGTTGGGGTTCAAACTTGAGTCTGCAACCTTAAGCAGCAGGTACTTTACTGACTAAACCATATCCCTACCCCCAATTCTCCTTTGTAAAGAGTTTGTCTGTGTTAGGTTATTTTGCCATAGTGGTAGAGCATGACATCTAAAGAGAATAAGCAGAAAGCTCTGGAATTTGGTTTCTGTTCCTACAAAAACCAAGGAAACTGGCAATGTAGTTTAACTTACCTGAACTCAGGAGAAGGGAACTAACAGCTGAATTTACAGGCTTGGAGTTCAGAGAGGTGGTTTCAAACTGGAGGTAATTATCCTCCCCTTCCCTGAGGGAGCATTATGTAATGTCTGGAAAGATTTTTGCCATATGAAAGGAAGCACGGTGCTTATGAAATTGTTGGGGGGGTATTATTTTACATGAAGAACTGTCCAGTGCATTGCAGGACATTTTTACAACACTCGGCCTGAATCATGATTCCCTGAATCATGACCATCAACAAAAGTCCTCCAGGGAGCAAAACATCCCTTAGGCCAATCGAGTTGACCCCTCATTTTGTAAGGAATTAGGACGGCTGACCTAGGTGTTAATTATAACTCTTGATTTTGCCTAGCAGGCTAGAGTAACTGGAAGGAAGGAGGTATAGACAAACCATCTTTAACTCAATATTTTCTGAGTCTTATCGACTTGCAGCACAGTGAACAGCAAAAGAGACCCTGTCTCAAATGAGGTAGAACATAAGAACCCACAACCATAATGCCTTCTTTAACCCTAATTCATGGTGCACTATTTTAAATGAATCACAGTATGAAACTCAGCTTTATTCTACCCATTCATATTTGTTCAATATTGTTGCCAAAATGTCAGTTCTGAGTACCAGAATGGACAATCTGCTATTTCTCAATGGTATAGCTCCTAACAAGCCAATTCAGGACATTGGTCCACTTAAAAAGAGAAACATGAGTTAGATTTAAACCTATGCTGGTTTGCATGGGGTGTGGTAATCATTAACAGCTGCTAAGGGCCAAGTCAAGCTTCCTTTTCATCTCTGGTCTTTGAGCAGGCTCTCTGGAAACCACTGTTTCCCATGTGAAAGCACCATACTTAGAAACCTAAACAAGACTAGCATCTGGGCAAAGATGTATTCACATGTGGAACATGATCATTTATCTCCTATTCAGTGTCCTGTCTCCAAATACACACATATCACATTGATTTAACCAGATTTACAAGGGAAAAGTATTTCCTATTTGAGTTTCTAGACTCTTCCATACTTCGTATGGTAGCTTTGGGAGACCTGATACATGTACATGTTTGACACAGCCTTGGTCATCAGTCACACGGGATTAGGAATCCCAAGATTGATCTGGCAGAGGCCATCTTACAGCCTCTGAGATGGCTCTGCTAACTGTGGTCCTATCTTCCTTAGGAAGATCAGATGCCCAGTCCCCATGTTGCTAGCAGTGCTTGCTGTGCCAGACAAGGTCAAAATCATCTTTTCTACAAAAGGAAAGAACAGTGTGGGAACACAAAGGAGAAGGAAGACTGTCTTTAGGGACAGGATCAGCTACAGTTTTCTTTGATGTGGCTCAAAAAGCCTGAGACTCAGGCCTCCAATACCTTTATTTGAGTGTAACTTTTAGAAAGTTTTCCAACTCTGGGCCCCCTTATTGGGAGATGGCAGATTGCAAGGATGAAATAGAATTTTTCAATCTTCAACAAGTTTCAAGTTAGAATTCCTGAAAAGGCTTAAGTAAAAAACAACTAAAATGACTTTCTTACCTCTCTATCCGTGGGGTCCTGCATCCTGATATAAGATCACTGGGGGAAAAAATGTCTCTGGTAGACATGTACACTCTCAAATACTTCCATAAACACTACCATTAACAACTCTGCGGAGCACTTTTCAACACAGACAGTATTAGGAATTGTTAAGACTTCTAGAGTAGAATTAAATCATACAGGCGGATGAGCATGGGGTATATGAACATATCACGTCACTTCACATAAAGATCTCACACACCTGTGGCTGTGGTATCCATGGAATGCTTCCTAAAGCCAACAAGCACCACAGGAGAAGATAAATGTCAACTGT
Organism: Phodopus roborovskii; assembly: GCF_943737965.1. NCBI lineage: Eukaryota > Metazoa > Chordata > Mammalia > Rodentia > Cricetidae > Phodopus > Phodopus roborovskii. The sequence continues at coordinate 179,061 of NW_026126003.1, read as the reverse complement.
CAGTTTGTGAAGGGATAAACCAGTTTACAAATAATTCAAGACAGAAAAATAAAATAGGGGTCTAGGTGTGTGGCTAGCAAGTGACAAGTGTTAGGTTCCATCAACAACAACAAGAAAAGTAGGGGAAGAATAAAAGAACAGGGAAGGGAGAGGAGGAAAGCCTATTCTCAACAGGAAACAGGAGGAGGTTGGGGTGACCAGAAGGAAAAGAGAAGAGGGAAGAGAAAACATAATAGGGCAGTACTTGTCATTGATTTAATACTTTACATCTAGATGAAGGAAGAGTAAAAATGATTTAAAGCAACCATTCACCTTGTCAGTAGTCCCCTATCTTCCTTAAATTGTAGTTGGCTCTGGGGCAGGGGCCCTCACAGAAGATAAAGTAAGATTCCTGTGAACAAAACAGATTCCTGAGGTCAAAATCACTATCAGTTCTGATTAGGGGAGTCGGTTCTGGATCCACCACCCCAACAGGTAAATGTCAGGCCATGAGCTTATCTATCACTTTTCTCCCCATGATTCCCTTAACAACATATATCTCCCCCCTCCGTTTTTCTCCTCCCCTCCCATTAGTCAAAAAGCATATCAAAATGTCAGGCAAACATTAACAGGCAAAATGTGGCCTATACACATGACAGAAGAGCAGTGTGTAATAAAGGGAAATGAGGTTTAAACACAGACTGCAACATGGATGAACTCAAACAACACATCAGTGAAAGAAGTCTGACCTAAAGAAACAAAACTGCAGGACTCTGGTTATGTATAGTCCTTAAAGTAGAAAAACATAGGTACAGAAGTGGAGAGGTTGACAGGGGTGGGACAATGGGGTAGAGAGTGGCTGCCACTGATTGGGGGAACTCTGCTATAACCTCATTTAAGCATAACTGCGCCCTTTTTTTTGCATGGGGGAGGGGGTGTTCTGTGTGGCTTTGGAAGCTGTCCTGGAACAAGCTCTTGTACACCAGGATGGTCTCAGACTCACAGAGATCCACCTGCCTCTGCCTCCAGCGTACTGGGATTAAAGGCATACATGCACTACCACTGCCTGGCTGTACACTTTTTAAATATATGCTGTGTTAAGTGGATGGACTGTATAGCTCAATTAACATAATTTCTTGATATCTATTGGTTTATATCCCTTTCTGCTTCCAAAGCAGGTACCTCACCTAGTTCTTGGCCAGGGCTTCACAAATTGGCAATGTCTATTGTCCCCTCCACACTCAGCAGGCCAGGCCAGGCCAGGGTCTTGGCTCTCCCCAAGGTGAAATTCCAAAAGATAAACCTTTCTGAAACATGGGAGCCAGTACAGAATACTGTAGGGCATTAATGCTTACTCCTGGCATTTGGCACAGCACCCACTTTTCTTGAAGTCTGCCTTATACACAGGAGGTTTATTTAGAGGCACCCAGAGACAGCCTTAGCACCTCAAAGATGTGACAATCATAAGTATTTGTAGGGCTTGCCAAGATTCCATTGAAGGACACAATGTCCTTCATGAGCGTCATACTCCTAAGAAGCCTCATAGGCCTATAGGCCAAAGTCCTAGTATTCTGCCCTATCTGAAACCAAGTGAAAACTGACTTCCCATTTATTTTTATTTATCTATCCATTCATTCACTCACTCGTTTTTTAATAAAAAAAAAAAACTTAGTTGAAAGGGCCATAATTTGTGTAACTTAAAGAACAAAGTTTTTCCCCAAACCTAGTATTTATTCTATAACATCTGACAAGCTACTTCTTTTTTTTTTTTTTCTTTTATTGAAAATGGATTCTTTCTCCCCCATGACAGCTCCCCTTACCAGCAGGAAAGAACAACGCCCAAATTCCCAAATATTTCCTATAAATGTTTGTTTTCATTTAAATGGACTTGGTTATATAAAATAAATAAATAAACAAAAGAAAATGGATTCTTTCTTACACAATGGATCCTGATTACATTTTCCCCTCCCTCTACTCCTGCCAGTAGATCCCCTCTGGATCTACTTCCTTTCTGCCTCTTATTAGAAAAGAACAGGCTTCTGAGAGATAACAACAAAGCATAACAAAACAAACATCATATTGGAGTTGAATATGACAACCAAACAGGAGGTTGACAAAAGAATCAAAGACCCACCCACTCTCATAGCCAGGGTTCCCATAAAAATACTAAGCTGAAAGCTTATATGCAGAGGAGCTGGTGTAGACCCATGTAGACCTTTGCTTGCAGCTTCAGTCTCTATGAGTTCATATGCACCTTGTTTAGTTGATTCAGAGGACCATGTTCTCCTGGTGTCCTCCATCACCTCTGGCTCATACAATCTCGGCAGGATTCCATGACTTGTCACTCACCCATTTTTAAGACAGTGTCTCCAATAACCCTGACTAGCCTCCCTCTGAGGCTGGCTTTGAATTACTGTTCCTCTGCCTCCGCCTCCTCAAGAGCTGGAACTAAGACATATGGCACCAAGCCCAGGCTTCTGTTCCCTTTTTAATTCAAGAAACACAATAAATCATCCACATACGGACCATAAGAAGAGAATGTACAGATAGACAAGGAAATTGGATTCACTAAGATGAACTTTGGAGAAGGTAAAACGAAATTACTTATAAATAAATACAGCATATGAAAAAGTTGTTTGTTTTTTTTTTTTTTTTTTTTTTAAGATCTGGCTCGGTTATGGGCAATCTCTAGACACCTGGGTGTTGTGACTATTCATGAGTCTTCATTTCTCAAACAGCTATAACAAGACAAACACTCACAGGGACTTAAAGCAGATAGGGTAAAGGACTCAAAAGAGGGCCCAGTGGTTAATAGCACACTACTGCAACATTCAGTTCCCAGAACCCACATGAGGTGGCTCACAACCACCTGCAACCCAATGCCATCTTTTGGATTCCACTGGCAGCAGCATACACAGGCACATACCCACGTATAGGCAATACACATATATAGCATATATTTGTTTTTAGCAGTAGGGTTAGGGAGAGCAGAAAGATGTAAGTGTGGTGTGGGCACACATGTGGAGCTAAGTGCACATAAAGACTAGAGAAAGAGTCCAGAAGGAGGATGTGAATGTGGTGAATACCAAGTGTAGAGCTATGTGTACAGAAAAACCACAGAAAGATTCCAGGTGACTTATTCTCTCCTTTACTCCCTTGAGACAGAATCTCTCAGTGAACCTAGAGCTAGGATAGCAGCCAGCAAGACCCCAAATCCTCCTGTCTCTAACTACCACAGCACCAGGGTACAGCCATGCACAACCATGCTTAGCTTTTTACATGGATATTAGAATCAAAATTCAGTTTGCATGCTTGTACATTAGCCTTGCATAATTACCCATCTTCCAAGACCCTAAGGAGGGCTTTTATCGTTTTTAATTAAATTTTCCTCATTTATTTTGTAGGGGAGGAGGGAGTATGCATGTGTGAATGAAAGAACAATTTTCAGGACTAGGTTCTCTCCTTCCACCATGTGGGTCCCAGAATTCAGGTCTTCCTTCAGGTTTAGCAATAGGTGCCTTTACCTAGTAAGCCAGCTTTCTGGACCCTAGACAGACCCTAAAGGTTCTTAGCATACATCAAAACTACAAACATGGGTGAGGAGATTCTAGCTCTTGCCTTGTAAGCATGAGGACCTAAGTCCCATTCAATGTGTCCCCTTGGAAAGCACCAAGCCAATGAGACCCTGTCATTTCTTAGCAAGTTTATCCTCTGGCCTCAAAAATGCACATGCACATGTGTACCTGCACACACATGAATATGCACACCCATGTATACATATAGGAAAAGAAACAGGAACATATGGCTCATGAACCTTCTTAAAGCATTTTCTAATGGTGTATCTCCTTCAAGTGTTACCTTCCTATTCCTTTTCTCCATCAAGGTGATTGAGAACACTCCAAATCCAATATGAAAGAGATACTTCTATGCCTATGACATGCTCAAATGAGCAGGCTATTGTGCTGGAGAAACTACTACCTATTAAACAGCAAATAACTCATGCCATGCACTTAGCTTTTAGCTGCTGCACAACATGCCCAGTGAAACAAAGAGTTTCCTGAGCACTGACACACAAAGATTCCTGATACAGAGTGTGCAAACCTGGGACTCCCCCAACACTGATGTTGCCCTTGTGCCTTGTAAAGGATAAAGTCACCTACATGTCAGCCATTGCTTCCTGATCGTTTCCTCCTTAGGACTCTTAAGGAGAAACTAGATCAGGTTTTATAGTCCTTTTCTTGCATGCAGAAACAATCTGTGCTACCAACAAGCAGACTCTTTCCTGATACAAGAACATTCAGAGAAAAACATTTGATTAAATGCTGGGGCTTTCTAACCAGTCAACTCCCCCCCCCCCCGACAACTTTGTATTATTTTAAAAAAGTCAAATTTGCCAGGTGGTGGCACACATCTTTAATCCCAGCACTCAGGAGGGCATAGGTAGGTGGCTGTGAGTTCAAGGCCAGTGTGGTCTACAGATTGAATTCCAGGACAGCTAAGACTGTTATACAGAGACACCCCATCTCAAAAAAAAGTCAAATTCTTGATTTTGGAAGAAAGTATCTACACCTGTAAGGAACACACACCACCACTGGTGTTTGCTTCAAGGAATTGCACATTCAATAATGTTCACATCTCCTGGGAAGTTGTGGTTTTTCCAGAAAGCTTATTTTCTGAATGATTCCAATTTAAATTCTCACATAACCATCTTACTACCTGGCTGACATATTTGTCATATGCTACATTACAGTTTTTGCCAAACAGTACACTAATGGGCTTCATTTCTAAGCACTGTGGTTTCTTCTAGTATAATTATTATCAGAGTTGTCTGTTTGGCAAGGTGTCCTGCCTTCATCAGGAGGAGAAACACTACAATAATGTGCAATATCTCAAAGAAACCGAAGAATCAGTCTGACAATGCCAGCAGCATTCTCCTTGCCAAGGCCAACCCTGTCTTCTGTCACAGAAGTTCTAGTTGTACTAGTGCACAGGGAGTCACTTGTTTTATTACAGTGCCTAGTTCTACATGGCATTAACAAAGCACTGTTTTAGCTCTCTGGATCTGTTCACTCTGTTCGTGCCAGCTTGGCTCAATTGGGAATGTCAATCCCAACACCTAGGCCTGCATGCATTATTAATAACCACATCTACAACTTGTGTCTCTCCAGAGGCCAAAGCCTCCTCCAGGGTGCATGAACAGCAGGGGATGGGGATTACCAATAGGAACTTCAAAACTTCTCTTTTAGAATTTAACAAGTCAAAGTCTCTTTGTCATGACCCAATTAATTGTTTAGTCAGAGATTGCCCAGACTGGTATACCATATTGACTTTCCTGTTGCTCTCTAAGTCAAGTTTGTTAAAGAAACTGACAAGAGCACACAGGTGTGTCTAGCCATCCCTTTTTACTTGGCCAAGGTAACACCAGGCTGGGGCTTTCTAAATTAAAAAACAAATTGTAGAGGTAGGGCTTAGGGGATTGTTCTAGCCTTGCCTCTAACACTTATCGGTAGTTTTGAAAACCCTTATATATGTGCGGTATACATGCACATGTGTATGCATGCCCACCTGTCAGGGGTGCATTTGCACATGTATGCTGATGAATTTGGAGGCCAGAGGTTGACACTGGGTGCCTCTCTGAATGGCACTCCTTATTCCTTGGAACAGTGTCTCTCAGTTGAGCCCAGAACTCGAAAATATAGGCTAGTTTAGCTAGACAGTTTGCTTTGAGGATTCCATTTTTTTCTTCTGAGAGCTAAACACACAGGTGGGCAGTTTTTAATGCACATCCAGTATTTAGGTTCATTGTGGCTATGTGGAATCAAATACTAGTTCTTATATTTGTGCAAGTGTTTTATCCATGTCCCCAGGCTTCTTTGCTTTGTTTGGGGGCAAGTGTTCATATAACTTCTTGCCTCCACCTCCCAAGTGATGGGAATACATGTTAGGATTCTAATATACATCACCACACCCAGCTTTATGAGGGACTGAGGACTAAGTGCTAGGCAAGCATCCTACCAACTAACCCCCACCCACACATTCCTTAAAATAGTCAAGTATACAACATCAAATCTGTAGTTTTCACTTTGCATAAAATCAGAACAGCAAAAGAGAGAGCCTGGGAAGCCACAAGGCCATCAAGATGCCTGGCTTCCTGTCTGAGCCTTAGCATTACCAGCCTAAATATGCACGCTGCCAGAGTTCTGACCTCATTCAGAATCTCTTGACTCCTTGCTTATTAAACAGGAATTGGCTGCTTATCCATATCTTATCTTAGGTATCGTGCCCAGCCTGCTCAGCATGAAGCAGTTTCTCCAAGAGGAAATGTAAGAGGTATATCCCCACCTTCTGTGTGCACTGCATGCCAATAGCACTGGAACATTCTCCAAATGTCCATGTGTTAATAAAGTCTTGCTCCCTGGGGTGGTACTACCAGGAGGTAGTGGAAGCTTTAAAACACAGATGTAAACAGGAGGAACTTAGGTCACTGATAAAAAGACCTTGGCCCCTCTTCACCCACTCTGCTTCCTAGCCATCATGTCTATCATTTGGTATCTTTGCTACTCAAGCCTGATGACCTAGAACCCTAGAGCCCACAGTGGAGGGAGAAAACCAACTCCAAAAGTTGTTCTCTAACCTCTACATGGAGGTCATAGTATATATACACTAACAATCACATACTAATACAATAATAAATAGATGTTTCAAAAACTGACCACTTAAGTATTGGGCAAGCTTATGAAAAAAAAAAATTTTTTTTTTTGATTTTTCAAGAGAGAGTTTCTCTGTAGCTTTGGAGCCTGTCCTGGGACTAGCTCTGTAGACCAGCTGGCCTTGAACTCAGAGATCCCTCTGCCTCTGCCTCCCAAGTGCTGATATTAAAGGCATACACCACCAATGCCCAGCGAGCTTGTGAATTTTAAGAGACACAGTTTAAAAAAAAAAAAAAAAAAAAAAAAGCAGGAAGCCAAAATAGAAGGTATGTATTTGCTACTTTAACTTTATATAATTTATATGTAATTAATTTAAAAAAGGAACATGGTACATACTGAGCTGGGTCTAAAATGATAGCTTTAGGAGAAAAGAAAATGGTTGGAGCCTCCCCCCTCCCTCCACTTTTCAGGGACACTGTCTGGGCCTGCAGAAATAAATTTCTTCATCTCATCGTGCAACTCAGTCTTCTCTAATGGATGTCATCCCAGCTTGCTCTCCTGGAGTGGCTAGTACTTAAAAAGCTCTGAACCAAAACCCGAGGCACATGGACAGTGATTTATCAGTGATACAGACCATATTCTTATATAATTAATTGTCACCTAGGTCATTTTACTGCATTCTAACTGGATAAGCACCCATAAACCCAAGGGTTACCTTCCAGAGATGAACACAGCTCCCATATGCTACTCCTCAGGAAGAAGGGGGGGGGGGATTTCAAGATGTTTAAAGCTGTAATTATCTCAAAATCTTTATGTGCTTCCTCTATAATGTTCTGCTTTTGGGAGGGGGTCATAAAGAATCTCTACCATCCTCTACCTTGTCTTCTTGACAGAATATGTCACTAAACCTGGAGCTCACCAATTTGGCCAGACTAGCTAGCTGGCCAGTAGAGTTTGGTACAATGATGCCTGGGACACTTTATTGTAATGAAGGTTAGTAGTGTTAGTAGAAGAAGATGGTGTTCAGTTTTTTTTTCCAGGATTCATGAGGCAAGAGGTGGAAGATAAAAATTTTCCAAGGTTGTCTCTACATGCTCTATCCAGAAGAGTCCCTTTTCTTCCTGTTTGTTCCTGGGAGTCACACAAATGCCACACACAACATGCTTAACCCTTTTAAGAAAAGTTCCTCTGTCCATAAATCCATTAATTATACGAAACCTTCCTAGCTGGATGAGTTTTTGGCCCTCCTAAATACATGAATTGGGCTGTCATGCTGGAAATAATTCCATAGTGCAATACACTCCACTACCTGTTGCCTGCAATGCTATGCTTTCCAGGTAGTTGTAATGATATGGAATTCATTTAATAAAATGTGCTAGGAGGAACACAATCCCTTTTCTGTCCTGGGCCCTAACCTGGAAGCTACAGGAGAAGGGGACTAAAACTGCTTTTGGTATGGGGATTCCAGGATCATCTTTAGGATACAAAATACCTGGGACTGCTCACACACAGATTTATGATTCTTACACAAGATGAAGGCATCTCACCACTCTCTCTTTACTAAAACAAAACAAAAGCAAAACAAAACAAAAAAAAAGAAAGAAAGAAAGAAACCAACTCAACTCCACAGTACCAAAAAGAAGAAGACATACCAGGCAAGGAATACACTGCATGTGGTGATAGAGTCTGTGGCCAATTAGGTCAGTCCAAGGCTCACCAGAGACAGCTAAGAGTTTTATATATGGGGAAGGAAATGTATGTGTGAAAGGATAACCTCAGGTGTCGGGCCTAAGGATGGCTATCTACCTTGTGTATTAAGACAGGAGAGATCACCCAAGTAGGTCAGGTGGGCTGTCCAGCAAACCACAGGTCCACTGATCTCTACTACTCTAATGTTGGGACAAGCTTGTAATACAATCCTGAATTTTGGGGGGTTTTGTTTTTGTTTGTTAATGTGGGTTCTGAAGTTGGAATTCAGGTTCTCATGTCCATACACCAAGCACCTTACTCATTGAACTGTATCCCCAGCCTTCCCAAAACTTCCTTATTTATAATTCACCAACCAGCCCCAAGTACAAAGCCATAAATCCATCTGTTCCCTGCTTATCTGAATGTCACACAAAATTAATACACTCCCCCCCAACTCACTGACAAAGACAAATATCCACAAAGTGCAAAGTAACAAATATCGACATAAATAAACCTACAGAAAGATCCAGTCAAAAAGTGACATGTGCAACTAAAGCCTGCTATTTTGGACACAGATATACACATATACTGTAAATGAAGTGTTGTTCATACAGAGGAGAAAATGTCTTTAAAGTGGATGTAAAGAAGCCCTCCACTGCTGCCAAATATGCTGCCTTTAATTCAGAGGTTCTTAAACAAAGCCATGAAAGCAGCCAATGATGTTTTCAAAAAATATAAATTAAATAAATTCTTAGCCATAATTAAAGCTAATCAATGATATAAAATAAATCTCTATGACTCCCAGCAGATAACATAGAAAATCTGTTTGGGAGGATATATTACAAATGAAGACTTCTCTTTAGTTATCTAAGGGAGGAAAGGGACAACAAAGCTGTATTTTAGTTAGTTCACAATATTTAGTAACTATAACAGATGGCAGAAGTGTGCTTTAAAATGCCAGCAGAGCATTCAGAGATAACATAAAATGCATTATCTCCACAATCTATTACAGATCATTTCACTTTTTAAAAGTGTATGTGTGATATGCATGCGTGCTTCCATGTGTATGTGTGCGCACACACATGTACAATGTATTGGTGTCAGTTGTCTTCCTGGATCACTCTCCACTTTATTTCCTAATACAAAGTCTCTCACAGAAACTGAAGCTTGACAGTTTGACTATTCCAGCAAGCTAGCTTGCCCTGAGAATCCCATCTCCCAAACCCTGGGGATTACAGTAAACTGTCATACATTAGCTATTGTATATGAGGATTATAAATATCCAAACTCTAGTCCCCAACACAAGTGCTTTATCCTGAGACATCTCCCCAACCCCTGCAGCGTACTTTCATTATTTCAATGTATTGTCCATCTTCAACCAGTCATATGAAACCTGGGTTACCACAAACTAGTATGCTACAATTCCTTGCCTGTATCTACAAAGCAGGTATTTTGTGTATATATTTGTGTGTGCGCACGTGTGTACGTGTGTGTGCGCGCACGCACACAAACATGCCCGTGGAGGCCACAGATGTTGGGTGTCTTCCTCACCCGCACTCTACTTTTTTTCAACACAGGATCTCTCATAGAACCTGGACCTCACCACTGGATAGACTGGCTAGCCAAAGAGGCCTAGGCATCCTGGTTCCCCCACCCCAGCGTTGGTATTACAGGCTCCACTTTGACTCATACAGCTTTTCAAACAGGGATGGTAGGGATCAAGCAAGCACTTTCCTAGCTGCACCATCTCCCCAGCCCAGGAGAAGAGGCATCCTATGCTCAGCAAAGGAATAGTGAATGAAGAGCAGGAGACACCCTAGCTGTTTCAATTATGCCATAAACATAAAGTGACACCCTTGGCCAGTAAACATAATCCCACAGGAATTACAAATACTGATAACAGTCCGGAATTCAGTCAGATGCAGGCATCGAGCTGTGGTTCCAATCAGATGTGACCTAAAAAGTAGATACCACATTTCCAGACTAATCACGGACACTTTTCACATGAAGATGAAAACCCATCACCCTGACTGCAGGAGCCAACTTATCCACACAGAGACAAAGTTTACAGCTCTGCATGAAAGTAACCTTACATGGGGTAGAAAGAAGAAAGTCTGGTTAGGGTCAGAGAGAAGGAAGACAGGCAGGGGACTGCTACTCAGTCCTGAACAGAGGGTCTTGGCAAACATCTTAGCAAAAGAGAGCAGCAGATGAGATCATGCTTGCAGCATAATAACAGAAAGATCTATTAGAGACATTTCTGCTGCTTTTATTCTTCTGGTGTTCTTTCCTTTGGAATCTGAAGGGTATAGAAAGACAGAACTTGTCCCAAAACAGTAGCAAAGAACCTTGAAAGTGAATTATGAAAGAAGCCTTTGAGAAAAGCAGTATAGAATTTTCCATGAGAGTGCATGTACCACCTCAAATTCCTGTCACCATGTGCAGTCATAACAGATCTATCTTTGAAGTAAGTCTTTGCACAAATTACCTGATTTAAAATGGGCAACACATATAAGTAGGCATTCTTAAAAGATAGAAAAATGGGCACACACAGGAAAAAAAAATTTTGAACACCAATAGCACCTAAAGTCAACATGAAACTGAGAAGCTTTACAGAAAAGGACACTGCTATTTGGACAAAGTGACAGCCTACAGAACCCAAAAGGTTTTTACCAGCTACACACCCAACAGAAGAATAATATAAAAAATATACAAAGAACTTAAAAACTGTATATCATTAAAACAACACAATTAAAAAAATAAGGCATTGATGGTTCACACCTTTAGTCCAAGCACTCGGGAGACAGAGGCACTAGGATCTCTGTGAGTTCAAGACCATCCTGATCTACAGAGCTAGTTCCAGGACAGGCTGAAACTAAGGGCCATTTGCGGGTCATATGGAAACCTATTACAGCAGAAGCATCTTAAAATTATAGAAATCCAAATAATGAGGGAGAGAAAGCCCCAACTAGACAGACATTTCTCGGCAGCAAATGAAACCTTCAGTGCCAGGAATGAGTAATACCTAATCAAATTGTTGGCCAACGGGGCTCCATGGACACTTCTAAACAGTGCAGGCAATTACCAAGGTTATTGGTTGCTCTCCACAACTGATCAAAAAGACCTATTGCTGAAGACAACACTTAACATAACTTATCATACATAGAAAAGTCAAGCTGGTACCTACCTAGAGCCTTCACCTCAAATGACTCCCTTTAGGGGTCAGGGAATAGTATGGAAGAGGAGGCAAAAAAGACTGTAAGAACCAATGAGGATGAAGACACCAAAGAAACAGTCTTCCAAACACTCAACAGGACTGACAGACATACAAACTCAGAGATTGAGCATGCACCAGGCATACAAGGGTCTGCATCAGATGGCGTCCTTAGAGCTGAGTAAAGTGTACACAAACTCCCAATCCCTAACCTAGACGCTATCTCAAATTGTTAACTACTTGTAAAAGAACATAAGTTTTGTCCAACTTCATATCACCATGTCTACAAACCACACTAAAGGGCAAACCCAATGCCCAGCAGTAGTTGGCCAATACAAAACAAACTCAATAGTATTTTTGGAGGGTGCTTGCTAATATTAGAATACTTTGACTGGGCATTATCTCTTTTCTCCTTATAAGTCTTCCTCTGTGTTGTGTTTTCATGGGATTATAAGCCTCTGCCTCTCTCTCTCTCTCTCTCTCTCTCTCTCTCTCTCTCTCTCTCTCTCTCTGTGTGTGTGTGTGTGTGTGTGTGTATGTGTTAAGATGTTTCTTGTACTTTTGCTTTGACTCTTTTTCTTTTCCTAGTCTGTTTTGTACTACTCCAGTTTATTATTATTTCAGCTTATTTTGTTATTTTTTAGATGCCTGTATACATTGTAATGAAAGAGAAAGAGTATGGATTTGGGGATAGGATTTTAGTTCACACTGAATGAACTAACATAGTACAGTAATTATTTTTCCAATGTTCAGTTACACCGAGAGCATACACACGAGGGGATCTAAGGGCACGTCATTCCTTCTTGAAGTACTGTACGTCTCACTCTGTACATGTAATCTCTTCACCAGACATCTAGGAAGCTGGCCTCTAGTTGTGCACTCCAGCACATGTGACAGCACCTCCCTCCCTCCTTCACGCACAGTCAAAGGTATATATACTGACAGATTGTCCTGTAGGGCAATAGGACAATATGACTACTAGAAAAGGTTAAGGACAGGAAATCACAGTATTATGTTTTAATTCCCTGAAAGTCTACTATGGTTTCAAAGTAAAATGTTTTGAGCAGCTATGGTGGTAAAGACCTGCTCTCCAGAGTTGGAAATCAGGCTAAGAAACACAGAGAGACCCCGTGTTTTATTTATAAGAAAAATATAGAGGCTTGGAGAACACAGTTTGTAGGTACAGTGCTGGCCAAGCATGCATAGTGCCCGGAGAGTGGTGTCCATAACCACAGGAAGAGAAGGTTTCAAAAATGACTGTGTGGTGCATGAATGAGATGATGGAATAGCATTTGAGTCTACTAAAGCAAAACATCTATACTAAGTCACAATATAGTCCTTGAGAACAGTCTGAAGATTGAAAACCACCACACACCAAAGGCCACAGCCAGAAAAATGCATGCACAGAAAGCCAGTTTATGGTGCCCACAAGCTGGGGAAGATAGGAATGGAGAGCGACTGCTAACAGAGTCTCTTTAGGGAATGATAAACTTGATGGTGGGGATATGATGCTTTGAATATAGTAAAATCGCTAAACTGTGTATATTAAATGGGTGAACTGTCTATCTCAGTAAAGATGCTACCAAGAATCAATAAACATCAGGTGGCAAGTGCTTAGCAAAAGGTACATACCCAGATACACCACAGCCTGCACCATACCCTGTGCTCACCTCTGTGACTCTTACTCCAAATGAACTCAACTATACCTCAAATATCTCAGTATTCTCTACAACAGGACAGAAGTAACAGGTCACAAGGACAGCCATCAATGAGAATCTGTTTCTAAATAGTGCCTAAAATGGATGCTTTCAATCAAAACTAAGTGACAAAGGGCAATCAGCGTATCAGCCTCCAAAGATCCCATTCTGCCCAAAGCTGCCTCCTTCTATTCTAATAAACCACCCAGAATAGCACTAATGAAAAATGCTTCCCTAGTGGCTTCCCCATTCATCTGCCATGCATCTTCCATGTTCTCTCAGAATGGGGCCAAAAGATGTTTGTGTAAAAATATGGCTGACACACACAGACTTTCAAGGCTTAGTTCACTTCCACACTAATTTCAGGAGGGGCATATAAGACAAGGGAAGCCCTGGATACAAAAGAGCCAAATGCTTTCCATTTGTTATTAGAAGCCACGACTGGCTAGCAAAATAACAATGTCATATATACATAGCAAAAGAAATCAGCAGGTATGCTCCACTGAAAAGCACACACAAAGTGGTCACTCTCCATGTTTGTTTTCTAAAATAGATACAGAACTGAGGTATCTTGTAGCTTGGTAGCAAATCTCCAGCTTCCTAACTAAAGAAGGTTTTTATGGGGTTAGGGGTGCGGGTTGGTACCTTGCTAACATGCACAAGGTCCAGGGTTACAGGTCCAGCACATCTAAGAAAAAAATGTAAAAGCAGTTTGTCATGAACTACTGCTGCTATTTCTCATCCTTCTCTTTCTAAGCCTTTTGCTAGCAAAATCAGCCAATTGCAATAAATGCTGGTAAATCACCATTTTCAGTGCATAAAGCCAACCTTGTCACATTATTTTTTTAAGCTCAGGAAATACAGGGAGGCTGATGTGTTAATTCACTGCATATTGAGAAATCAGTTTTGCCATTTCACTTACTCAGAAGCAATGCAGGCAAATCCTTTTTCTTCAGACCTCTCTTCTATCTTCAATTACCTGTTAATGAATAATACCCAAAGTAAGATTAAAATGTCAACCAATACATGCTGAAGTATATATTGTCAACATCTTATTACTGGGCAGAGAGGTGACTTAGTTAAGTCTAGTCAGTAAACCCTGTATGTAGATGCTTTAGCTGACAACAGTCTAGATGTAAGACAGCATACCCATACACTTTCATCACCTGTGGTGTCACAGCTAGGCTACTCCAGTGCATGTAGTCTATAGATGTGCACCCAGCAAAATCTAAGGATGCATTACTTAGAACACACCCCTCTAAAGATATATATGTGTATATGTATATCTCAAGACATGTTCCAGTGTAAGTTGAGCTTACAATCACTACATTAGCTCCCAATGCAGGTAGAAACAGCTAAGAAGCCATGCCTATCCTCTCCATCAATATTCATTTATCCTTTATGTTTTCTATGTGTTAAGACAATCCTGTTTTCATGGCTGCATATCCTCATCCTGGGGGAAATATATGGGGCCTCCATGGCTAAGGGGACAAGGACAAATAGAAAGGGAAACTGAAGGTTCTAACTCTTTAGCATGTTGCCTTCCTCTCACCCCAGGCAGGAGGACAGAGTCATTTAGATACCTGACAGAAACAAGCCACTGAGGGCAGACCTCATGCTCAATCTGTCACTGCCACTGCTGTCACAGTGTAGTGCATTGTACTTTTATTTATTTTGATTGTAAATGTATGAGCATTTCTCTGCATGTTCGTGCATGTGTGTTGCAAATGCACATGAGTGCAATGTCCACAGAGGCTACTACAATTGAGAATGAGAATGTTCTTGGTGTGGAATGGTAGAGATTAGAGGTGCTGTTACAAATCCTACAGTCACATACAGCAGTCCTCCCTTATTTGAGGTGCTGATTTCAGCTATTTGCTGATATAAAAATATTAAGTGTAAAATGCTGCAACTAGACAACTCCTTTGTTTTAAATGGCACACAATTCTGATTTGTTATGAATTCTTGTGCTATTCCCCTCTCTGTTATCATCCAAGGTATGATTCATTCCTCGGTTCAGCACATCTATACTATACATGCTCTCCCACATTGGTCAATTAGAGGGCATCTGTTATTATATGGCTTATCATACCACTACATTGTTTATATATTCAAATATTTATTTTTTACTTAATAACTGACATGCTAAACTTACTTATCCACCTTATTTCACTCCACCACAGAGGCATCACAACATTGGGTACCACATAATGCTATTGTGAGGGAAATTCACATTCATAAAGTTCTTACCATAGTATACTGCTACAACTATTTTATTTGTTATTGTTGTTAATCTCTTACTGTGGTGACATATATTAAGTTTTATTACATATACGTAGGCATAGGAAAAAGAAAATGTAATACAAGCTTCATTGGGAATCCAATACAGACCTTACACTACATATTCCAAGGGTGAGAGGCAACTATTTGTAATTATATTAGAGTGGTACAATCCACTGTGGACAGTGTAAGAGGACACAAACATGTAACTAGTATCTGAGGAAGGTAGGGAGATAAATGAACACAGGCAATGATTTTCACTAATCAGCAAATTTGCAAATTTCCTTCATCCATGCTTTGTATTCTGTGTTCACCAGTTTTATTAATGTCAGATGTCTAGACCCCACCCTTCATTCTTTGTGCAGGGTACTAAGCAGGTCTACTAACTGGTTTCCTATTACCCTTGGAGAGAAATTACTTGACCTGTTGAGACATGCAGCACAGTCAACACCTCTGTCCTTTACACCTATACTTCTTTTGCAGAGCCCAGGCCTGTCTTGCCAGACTTATTCCTTGTAGAATACAACCTTTTGGTTCCTTAATTAAAATTTAAAAAGAACCCTCAAAGAGCACTATGGTCTCTGAAGTCATCATCTCTGGGTAAGAAGCAGACCATTTGCATGATTCTATTCTCTTTAGGAATTAAAAGCACAGGCCAGAGAAGCTGAGATAGAACCAGCTGGCTAAGCATCCCATACATAGTTCAGAATGCTCAGGGCCTTCTGTTTCTTGCCTATATACAGTAATGACTTCCTGAAGGATGACACAATGGTAGGGGACAGCCTCTACCACATGCACTAAAGAGCCTACAGAATTCCCTGAGAATGTCATATATATAAATCTGGTTTGGGGATTGAACTACATAGTGCGTGCAAAGAATTTACAGCTGTAGTGAGATAAGGAAGATGGACATTAAAGAAGCGTGTTATGGAGTTTACTTTCAATATAACAAGACTAGCCATTTAGACAAGATACTGATCTTGTCTGGACTGTTTGACTTTATGCTGTATAAACTGGACATGCAGGATCCACAGGAAAGTGACTGCTGATACAAGATGGACATTTGCAACAGGGTTCCTGCTTTAGTGAAGTGTCTGGCAGATAGTTTACAGGACACAGAAAAAAGTGACTGACAATCTGCCAATGCACATGGACAGTTTAAAGTTTCCTGCTTTGCTGAGGAGTCTGCCACACACTTTGGCCTATAGCCTGAAGATGGAACATTACAGAAGAACTTTGGGTGACTGACCAAGCAGCAAGTTGTCTCTGTCAATTCTAGAGTTTATATATTATCCTTCTGTGGTCTTTGATGGAGTTGAAGACAGACAGTTATGCTTATAGTTTTCCTTAGTTAAGATTAAAGATAAGTTACATATAAGACTTTAGACTCACAAATATAGGACAGATAAAAGAGTATTTTCTTTAAATCTTGCTAAATGTTATTGGACTAAATATTGTTACCTATGGTTCTTATTTGATAACTGTTTTGTTATATATTTTGCTATGTTAAGGTTAAAACCCTTCTTTTTATTTTAGACAGAAAAGAGGAGATAGGAGATATCATTCTGTAAGTATGTTTCTCTCAATTGGTTAATGAATAAAGCACTGTTAGCCAATAGGAAAGCAAGATAGGCAGGACTGGGAGACAAAGAGGAGAGAGGAAATAGTAGGGAGGAGATTCAAAATGTAGGACCTTGAGAGAAGAATGCCGAGTCCTCTCTCCAGTAAGATGAGACAACATGGAAATATTTAGATTAATAGAAATGGGTTAATATTTAAGACAGAGCTAGCCGATGAGATATAGTAACTAGCCAACAACTTTATATCTAATACAGTGTCTCTGTGTTATTTGGGGCTGGTGCGGCTCTGGGACCAGGATAGCGGGAAAATATGCTCCTAACATACAACCTTGTCTGAGTACTGGGTTACTCAGACAAAACCTGGTATGTGTGGAATGGGCTCTCGTCATCTATTTTCCCCTTAGAACAGAATGAGGGGCATCTACATTACCCATATGCTAGGAGAGATAAAGATACATGGAAAATGTATGGTGGTGCTGCTCCTAGCTCATCAATATTATCAGTTGGCACACGCCTGTCACCTCATCACTCAAGAAGATCACAAGTTTGAGGACAGCCTGGAATACAGAGCAAGACCACGTGCCAAAACAAATAGGCCATGAGCCAAAATAAATAATAAGCAAGCAATTGAAAGGCATCATTATTAGCTATCAATAAAAAAGTTTTAAAAAAGAAATATCAAGGATATTGAACAACTGATGAAAAGTATATTATTTCAAATTTTCCCTTTTGACATTAAGAAAAAAGTTCTTTCTGCACTAATTCCTTGTATTTTAATCATGGGAGACACTGAAGACCTTGTAACTTTTTCTTTGCTTTTAGGGTGGAGGGTATGTACATGTGACAGAAGGGGGGGTATCTTTGTATATTACTTTCCATGTTTTGTTTTGCTTGAGACAGTCTCTTAGTGAACCTGCAGCTCACCAATTGGGCAAGACTACCTGACCAGCAATTTCCAAGTATCTATTACCCCCAGCTATAAAGTTATATATGCACACTAACACATCCAACTTGTACATGGGTGCTGGGGATGTGAACTCTGGTCCTTGTACTTGTGTGACAAGCACTTTACCCACCAAGCCATCCAGTTACTGTAAACTTTCTTTAGTTCTAATACCTCACTTTCACTTTCTGCTTTCTCTGTAAACTTCATGTAGCTTATTTAAGGCCCAGATTTCAATGGAGTTTAGAGAAAGGTCACCCTGTAATGAGATAGAAAATAACTTAAGTATGTGTAATCTAATGCCCAAGAATTTGTGTGTGTGCATGCGTGCATGCATGTGCCACAGAGGCCAGAAAAGAGCATTAGATACCCTAGAGTTAATTAAGAGTTATAGGCAGCAGTGACATGGTGCTGGGAACAGAACTCAGATCCTCTGCAAGAACATCAAGTGCTCTTAACCACTGAGCGATCTCTCCAGCCCCCAAACCCCTTTTAACTGCTGTAAAATTCAATGATTTGGGTACTTTGTTAGTCACCAGGGATCTTTCTTGTATAAACCACTTTTGAAGAACTTTATCCTTCATGTGCAGACCTGAACGACCTCCAAAGCTTTGCCTAGGGTCTGGCAGAAACTGTGTGTGATCCAGTATTGCACACACTAAATTTAGAAATACACTGTGTCCCCGAGGCACTTCCACAGGAAGCAAGATTAAAATAGGATACATGCCGCTAACACACCAGAATTCAAAAGCTACTGCCAGCTAACAACCTCCAAGAAACCACAACAGTCTCAGTCAGTGAAATCCTTATCTTTCTCCACCCAGGGGAAAAAAAAAAGAATGGCTCTCACAATTATATACAAAATAGCAAAAATGAAATACAAGATGGACCAGAGCAAACAGAAGGCAACCATAGCAGGGAAATGGAGCTGAAGCCAACATGAAGACACTGTACAAAGGTTGCCAGTGAACACAACTTTGTACCAGGAGGACGGGAAACACAGATCTGATTCTTGGTTTCTCAAGAAATCTACCAAGGGAAGACAATGAGGTGCTTATTCAACAGTAAAGACAGACTATCAGAAATTGCACTTCTAGACTTTTTATGCATGTATAAAATTTCTTCCATGGGTCACAGCAAGAAAACCTTGTGAAGTAGGATTAGGCTAGGCTTAGTAAATAAACAAAGGGGATGGTAAAGGGGATGGTTCTTTAATAACCCTCAATTCTGGCTGACTGGGCAAGACAGAAAAGCAGCTAAGCAAATAAAATCTGAGTGGCTACAGTGCAGATTACTAAAGCCTCGCTTACTTGGAGAATACACTGGAGAAGTACTCACAGGGCCAAATGAGCTGCCTGTCCCTGGTCTGGGGGTTGCAGAAACACCTTGCTATATCTTACAGTCACATTTTGGTGCTAATAACTATACCAGTTGCATAATGTTTTTTAAGGGGAGAGTGAGAATGCAGTCCCACATTTGGGGAACTCATAGTGGTCAGTACATGCAGAGTACAATGGGTAAGCTTACCCCTGGGAAAACTACCTTCGTGATCATGATATCTCCCCTCCCTGCCAGTTAAGCATCCATAATATTTTTAACCGTTGTTTAGTAACCCATCATGTGGTTAGATCAGAGTCTTCCATCACCTTCAAAGCCTTCAACTTGCTGTAAAAATAGATGAAAGCAAGAACCATTTAAGAAATTTTTTATTCATCCATTTTTTAAAAAAAAAATTATTACAGTACTAGATTGAACCCCAGGGCTCCACATGTGCTAGGAAACTGTTCTACCACTTACTTAACTATACCCACAGCTGAAAAATCTTTCTTTGTTGTTATTTCGAAGCAGATCCTCACTGTGTGGCTCAAGGTAACCTGGAACTCTCTAAGCAGCCATGGAGAATCTTGAATTCCTTATCCCCTGCCTTCAACTACTGAGTTCCAGCATTTTAGGCATGCACTAGCATATCTTTATGCAGTGCTTGGAACAAACCCAGAGTTAGCTGCATGCTAGACATACTCCACCAGCTGAGCCAAACACCCACTGCTGATTTGTTTCCTTTCCTTTTTTTTTTTTTTTTTTTTTTTTTTTTGGAGATAGGTTTTCCTTCTATAGCTCTGATTGACCCAGAACTTGCTATGTGGACAAGCACTGGCCTACCACTTCCAACATTCTTACTGTTTCTACCTCTGAATGCTAAAATTCCATCATGAGCCACCATAACTCACCTAATAACAAGATTACAATGTACAATGACATTATATTCCAGGATGCTGTTTAAATAATCTATTTTCCCATTTATTACACAAATGCTGAAGGAGTATTTACAAAATGCTTACACTTATGAGACAGTTACTAACAACAGCTGGTGGATGCATAAAAATTTCCACATTTCTAGAGAAATAATTTTTGAAACATCTAGCATTAAAATATTTACATAAAATTTGGGTTGGGAATTTGAGGGAAAAATCATAATGAGCAAATTGTGACTAACATTTCAGTCTAGCAACATATCATTACAAGATGTGAATCAGAGGCACCAAACCTGAATTATAGCATCTCTGGTTATCCAAGAGCCAACTGCCTGAACAGGCTCTTCCCTGTATGTGCTCCTTCCTCATATATGTGAAGACAGTGACTAAATGAATCTTCTTCTCTAAGATCCTAGTGACTTATGTACCTTTGACCGCGCAAATACAGAAAAGGCGATGTCACTTCTGTTTTGATATGAAATGTCCTCTCTACTGTTCTCCTGGCTAGACTAAAGCAAGCTTCTAACTTCTGTTTCTTGTGCTTTTTGTTTTTAGGTTTTATTTTGCATGTATGAGCCTGGATATGCCCACAGAGGTCAGAGCAGAAGTGTTCATAACCACTAAACTAGATCTGTTTTGTTTCCTCTAGAATCTCAAGTCCTGTACTTAAAGTCATTTTATGAGTATGGATTCATCTCAAATTTTAATTTAAAAACACATTTACTCAGTATTATGCACACTGGAAGTGTAGTGACTCTGAGAACTGAACATCCTTTCTTTCCATTCTTGAGAGCTCAGCCTCTGAGGCACAAATATAAGTGAGCTTACTAGAGAAACAATACTTTATCATACTGTAAAGTGATCGAAATATTACAGATGGAAGGAACTAGAAAGATGTCACAATATCCTGCCATTTCAGAAGTTGGCACTAATAACAGAAGGATCATTATTAATAGTAATTCTATTTCAAATTTGTCTACATTTGGACGATGGATCACATAGCCACCACCATATGTTTTACTTGGTCAATAACGAAAATGGTAGAGGTTAGATTATAGCTGAACTAACTAGGAAAAGTCAAGTCCTGGGCATGTCTCTACACAAACACTAAGACTTCTTAAATATGACAACATAAATGAGAAAAAGAGGCCCCAGATTAGAACCATGTGAATCACCAAAGAGCCTTCTACATCTGCTGTGTTAAAACAATAACCTCAATAAACTCTACAGATGCAACGATGAGCCTCGACCTGCCCACTTCCCAGAACCATCTGGCATTGCTGTTTCAGAACCGCCTCCATCACTGCCTTATGTAATAGCCACCACATTCAAAGGCAGAGCCCTGGAGCCTTGCACGTGAACTCCCAATTCCAAGCTACACTGGGGTTTGGCCCAGTCAACAAGTATGAAATAGGTCAGTATGGGAACATTTGAGTAAGAATGGCCTCCATAGGTTCATGTATTTGAATGATTAGTCATCAGGAAACAGCACTACTTGAGAAGGATTAGGAGGTGTGGCCTTTTGGGAGTAGGTATGGCCTTGTTTAGGGAAGTGTCCCTGGGAGGTGGGCTTGCAGGTTTCAAAGGCCCAAGCCAGGCCCAGTGGCTTCTCTTCCTGAGGCTTATAGATTTGGATGGAGAACTTACAACTACTTCTCCAGCACCGTATCTGCCTACATGATACAAAGTTTCCTGACATGATGACAATGGACTAAACTTCTGAAACTGTAAGCAAGCCCCAATTAAATGTTTTTATTTATTATTATTATTGTTATTATTAAGACTTGCCACATTTTACTCAGGAGATCTTGTCCCTTTCCCCTTCTTGGGGGTTGGGGGTGTCCATGTATATGTGTCTCTCTTTAGGGTCTTCCTTGTTGCCTAGCTTCTCTGGGGTTGTAGATGGTATGGAGGGATACTCTCTCAGCCTAGATACACAGGGGAGGCCTTGGTCCTGCCCCAAATGATGTGATAGACTTTGATGATTCCCCCATGGAAGGCCTCACCCTTTCTGAGGAGGGGATGGGGGAGTGGGATTGAGAAATAGTGGGGGAAATGGGAGGACAGAAGGGAGAGGGGACTGAGATTGGTATGCAAAACAAGATTATTTTAATTTAAATTTTAAAAAATTAATAAAAAAAAAAAGTTGGCACAGTCGTGGTGTCTCTTCCTAGCAATAGAATAGTTGCTAGAAAGCTAACACAGGCTTCATTCATGTCTCCACCTGGGTCCCAGTCTTGTACCCAGAAGTCATTATGTCAAGGGTAAACTTACTCTGACTTTAAGTTCTCTTCAGTGTTCTGACTTACCAACTGGTGCCTTTTTATTCCATACTCCAAACACTGTCACTGCCATCTTGGACTCTCTCCCCTTCTCCTTCCCCACCATCCTCTCCATCAAATCATAAGTCCTATCACTACACCCACATAGCACCCTTAACATTTCATCTCTCCACATGCACTGTCATTTTCAATTAGTACTCTGTGGTCTTTTCATAGTGACAGTAATTGGTGTCAACCTGACAAATTCTTCTGCAAAAAACATACAATTCTTTCTAAAGCAGAAGTCTGACCATAGCTCATCATTCAAAAACATGCCAACAGTTACATTACTATCTGAGAAAAATGAACAAAACATGTTCCCTCCATCAACCACCTGGACACATGCTTCCTATTGTGCCACCAGAAGAGGTGGAGATGGGGACCAATGACATTCACAAGAATTATATTCAATACTGCAGATTCCATTTGTAGTAAGTGAAATAATGTCCTCCTCCCCATCAGAGTTTCACACACTTCAAACCTCTCAAACTGGAACTAGGTATGATTACTAACATGGGTGAAAGTTGCAGATAGAAATTAGGTTGCTGAAGATCTGACAGCATTTAGACAGAAAGAAATCATCCTGGATTATCTGAGGGAGTATTTGTTAAATAGAAGCACATGCGTTTCCCTCCCACTAAGTCTTTTAAAGCAGGTCACATCACACAAACCAATTCTATCCTAGACAGAGTTCTCAAAAGAGTTCTTTAAACAAGGAAGAGAACAGAAGAGCCAATGACTTGTGTCCTTCATGAAAAAAAAAAAAAAAAGGCAAGCCATCTCTATTGCCTTTCAGAAAGGAAAGGGCTATGTCCTAAGGGATGTTGTAGCTGTGGGTTAAGGCAATATGGATGAGGGTTCCCTTGAGCCTCTAGAAAATAACATGATGGTGCTTTTAGCCCAATAAGCTAACTTCAGATTTATGACCTCCAAATTCTAAAACAGTAAAACTGTGCTATTTTCTCACCTAAGTTTATGGAAGGAAGATTGTTATGGCAGCCAATGGAAACTAATACACCTCTTCCCTCTTGCTGTGGAGTGCCCACTACAGAACACTGGCAGCATTTTACAGTAATTAGCATTTTGAGTTAGAATGCTCTGTACTTCACAATGACTATGAAGCACCAGTTCTATGCCTTGGACAGATTATAATATCTGCAGTCCTTTGCTGCCCCTCAAACAAGCAGCCCTAAAACTCATCCCTGTGGTTTAAGTGAAAGAATGGCACCTGTCACTCAGGCCAAATGAGAGTGAGTGAGAGCCTCCTGTAGTACTGCTCCCTGCTGTCCCTACTCACTTTACTCCACATATAGTTTGTTTTTACTTTCCTGAAAATTCTGTTCACAATCCCTCAGGGGCACGCATGATTATCTTGAGTTTCACGCCATGCCATCTTGTTCCCTGCATTAAAGTTTCTATTCTGAAAAAACTCTGTCACTCAGTTGGCCTCATGCTTGGTCTGCACCTTTGAAATCAAGGAACTCTTGCACTCTGTGCTTTGGAAGTGTAGAACAAAGAGCTGGGGAGAGGTTGGTAAAATGCTTGTCATACAATCACATGGCCCGAGTTCCAATCCTGACACCTATGTTAAGAAAAAAAAAAAAAAAATAAAAAGCCAGGCACAGTGGAGAGTTAAATGCTGTGGCATATTAAAGAGCCACTCTAACAAAAATCAGCAAGCTCCACAGTTGCTGAGAGTCTTGAAAAAAAAAAAGGGAGAAGGCAATAGAGGAAGACAATGACCTCTGGTGTCCATACCACACACATAAAGAGAAGAAAAAACTATCTTTGAAAGGTTGAAAATGGGGTTGGAGACATGTCTCAGTTGATAAGAGCATTGGCTGCTCTTCCAGAACCCAGGTTTGACTCCTAGCAACAACATGGTGGCTTACAACCTTCTATAATTCCAGTTTCAGGTAGGGATGCAATGGGGTGAGAACCAATTCTACAGAATGAAGGAGGTAAAACACAAAAGAACATATGACTTCTACAACCCAGTCATTTAAAATGTAACTTGCTCTCTGTGCCTTGAGCTAATGATTGGATGTAAGCTTTCACCTACTGCTCCAAGTGTCATGCCTGCTCTCAACCTTATCTGCAGATAAAGACCCTACTCTAGACCATGTGGAATGCTTCTGTGTAATAGTGATAGGGGTCATCACCACTATTTTCTTGAGCTGATTTAGTAAATCTTCATACAGTAATGGTGTTCTTTTTCTTACGTGGAAGAAAGATACATTTTTTTTCTCTGAATTATTATTTGTGGATGATGTGGGCAGAACAAAACAGACAAATATCAAATTAAAGTAGATCTTCTAGTTGAGAATTTTGCAGAACTAAGAGAAATAGTACGACCCTCCAGACACGCCATATGAAAGAGGAAGAGATGAGCTAGAGGTAAAAAATACCAGAAACACATCCACTCAATCCTCCTAAAGTCTGGCTTATCACTAAAATATGGCATCCTAATATTAGTTCTATAATGGAGGAGGGGGTGCTTTTCTGTATATCCTGAAAGACCAATGTACAGAATTCTGAACTGTTGAAGCAAACAGCCCCCAAAATAAGTATGTATGTTACATATTTAGACAGAAATGCAATAATAGCTGGGTGGTGGTGGCACATGCCTTTAATCCCAGCACTCAGGAAGCAGAGGTAGGCAGATCACTGTGAGTCTGAGTCCTGCCTGATCTACAAGAGCTAGTTCCAGGACAGAGAAACCCTGTCTCAAACAGACCCCTCACCAAAAAAAGAAATGCAAAAGTAGTCTTTAAAAGCATGGAATACAGAAACAGCAACTGAACTACTCCTGTATGAATGAGACAGGAGCTGTTGCCAGCCATGCTCACCCCTTCTTGAGGAGTGCCAACATGTATAATTTTTAGGATTCTGCATAAATTTCTTTTAAACTGATATTATTGCCTAATGATGTTATCTAGCCATCATTGGAGATGGGGAGGGGGGGGCGGGAAAGAGGGTGGGAAATCCCTGCTCTGCAAATAAAGCTAATTAAACACCTGTGTAAATTTTTTGAAGTGAGAATACACAAATCCATAGATACAAATAGATTAGTGGCTGCCAGGGAGGCATGGGTCACAATGTATTGCTAATGGTTTCACCAAGATATGTCTACTCAATTAAACCTACACACATAGATACATACATACATACATACACACACACACACACACACACACACACACACACACACACACACACACACACAGAGTCAGTGGATCATAGAATTTATATAAAAGGCAAATTTTGCTGGGGGATGGAGAGATGACTTGGCAGTTAAGAGCAATGGCTGCTCTTCCAGAGTCCTGAGTTAAATTCCCAGCAACCACATGGTGATTCACAACCATCTATAAGGGGATGTAATGCCCACTTCTCTCCTGCAGGCATACATGCAAAAAAAAAAAAAGCACTCATATGCATAAATAATTTTTAAGAAAGGTGAATTTTGCAGTGTATTAGACCTCAATAAAACTCATTTTTAGTGAGGCATGGGGTGCAAGCCTCAAAGCCCCACACACTGGGAATACTAAAGTAGGAGGATTGCTGAGACTTCCAAGACAGGCTCGGATACATAGTGAGACCCTGTCTTCAGCCGGACTTGGTGGAGCACACCTTTAATCCCGGTACTCAGGAGGCAGAGGGAGGTGTATCTCTGTGATTTCAAGGCCAGCTTGGTCTACAGAGTGAATTCCAGGACAGCCTCCAACACAATACAGAGAAACCCTCTTGATAAAACAAAACAAGGGGCTATTGAGATGGCTTAACGATTAAAGTACCTGCCATGTATTCAATCCCCAGAGCCCACATGGTAGGAGAGAGTCACCCTCCACAACTTATTCTCTGACTACTCTATTTACACCAAGGAACTCACACACACATATAAACTACAACAATACTAATTTTAATTTTTAACAAAGCATGGTTCCCTTTTGTTAAAGTTCTCCAAGCCCGTTGAAGCCAGAATTATGAATGTGCAAATGTCAAACACCACATACATGGTACACTGTTACTGGATAGTCAAAAACTTCAAGACTATCAATTTCTCAAAACCTGAAAGTCCTTTATTTGGTCTGGGATGTAAGGCGATTTAACATACATGCACTCTTTCTCCTGTCAAATGCATAAAAGCATAATTGATGAACTTAGTAAGAAAAGCAGAGAATGGCTTTCTAATTCAAATTAGATCCGAACAATGTTATTGCATATGGTCATATTTGTACATAACACAGGTTTTCAGCTGGGCTGTGATGAAAAACTGAAATGCATGCAATGTGTCTTGTTAATCATAACAGAACCCAGCTGATGAAACCATACAATGTGTGCTTACTAGATACTAAAAACTATAAGACACAAACCCCTCGTTTCTGAAGTTTTCCACTTCACATACATTAAGAAAACCAATTTTCAGGGCTTGGATTCTAAACCTCCTGAATCCCTCTCTATTCAAAGCACCTTTGACATTACTCTTCATGCAAATAAACCACCTATACATCTTAAGATCCTTAAATTCTACCTGCAAAAAGGCCCTTTATACCCATGCTAAAACACAAACTCGCTGTTAGTGGGAGTGGGCAAGGGACACATCTTCAGGTCATGCCAGTAGAGGATAGTTGCAGAACTAACAACAGTAGGCCATAACATTGCTCCATGTGCACGTGGGTACACACATGCATGTGAAAGCCAGATATTGACCTTAATTTTTGATACAGTGTTTCTCAATAAACCAGAAGCTCAGTGGTTGGCTAGAGTGGATATCCAATGAGCCCCACCCTGATCCTCTTGTCAAAGCTTCAGTGCTACCGATTTGTAGTATTATAGGTGTGCACCACCATGCCTTCACGTATACATTTTTTTATATAGGTGTTAAGGATTACAATTCAGGTCCTCATGCTTGCAGAGTGAACATCTAACCCACTGAGAAAGGGCCAATATTTCCCTTCATATTTTCTGAACAGTTGTCTTTGCTCTCAGCATATCTACACATCTCCATTTGCCTTTGGATTTTTATTGACAGTTCACATTCTCTACTTCAGAATTTGTGGGAAATGGTATGAAGATAAGTGGTTACAGTTGAAGCAACACAAAAGACAGACAATTGCTTGCAAGCCCAAGCAATTCCCATCTGACCCTGAACCCAGAAGGTAATCATAAGCTCTCTAGGTTCTCATCCTGTTTCCCTCTTTGACACAGTATGTGCATAAAATAGGTATATTGGTATTCCTGAACTGCACAGGCGCACAGCATCAAACACAAACCTGCAGGCCACACCACTTCCATTTGAATGGTGCAAAAACACCTGCCTGACCGCAGATGAGACCCAATCTCCTCTTCCCTTCAAATACCCAAGCACTGCCCAGAATGGTCCTGTCCCACTTTTGGACAGTACCTGCCTCACCTGTTACCTCCGCTGTGCTTGCTCCACACAGGGCCTGCCTGAGCTCAGCTCAGTGTCCCTGGAACATGTACCACCTGTCCCCTGCACTGGAGTGTCAACAGACTCCTCAGGCACTCTCCAGCCTGATTGGAGGTTCTTCAGAGGAAGAAAAGTACACTCTGTTCCCAGGGCTGAGCACCTGCTGTTACAGGTACACAGAAGAGGTTTGTACTGTGAATATATTCCCCACTTGTGAAACCTCATTTCTGAAAAAAAATGGGGGAAAGCCCTTCCTGTAAACACTTAGGAGTGAAAAAATGTCTAACAATGGTTCCGGGCCTTCCTGCTTACAGGGAACACTGTCTCTAACTTTACCTATTTATTTCCATATGAAGCTGCAGCTAGGGAAACCATGCCATGTAGGCTAAGGAATAAGCAGAGGAACATCTTATTGGAATTGCAAAATTAAGTTTGGTGTCAAAAACGTATGAAGTAAGTCATTCTGGGTCAGGCAGAGACTAGTACAGGGCACTGTAAAGTTGCAACAGCATTCTGGACTTCCATCTAGCAGAGACCAGAAGCACCCCTCCCCATGTGACAACTGAAAAGAGTACTGACACAGGCCCCTGAAGGATACAACTACCCCAGGTTAAAAAACTGCCCTGGACCCGAGGACAGATAGCTCATTGTTTAAACTGCTCATCACACAAGCCATGAGGACCTGAGTTCAGATCCCCAATACCTATGGAAAATGTGTATAGTGAATGGTATGTTCTAGTTATTCTAGTGCTGAGGTGGCAGAGACAAATGGAGCCACAATCAGCCAAGCTAGCCTAATTGGGGTGCTCCAGGTTCACTAAGGGAACATGCCTTTTAAAATGAAATTACAGAGCAACTGTGGAAGACACCTGACTATCAAGCTCTAGCTTCATTGGGCAGATATCCAGGCTTTGTTGGTTACATACCCAGATGCAAACATGCACATGCACACAGATATGCATGCATACATACTCACCTGTGTGCACATGCGCACACAGATAAGCATGCATGCATGCATACATACTCACCTGTGTGCACATGCGCACACACGCGCACATCCTAAACTGTCAAAACTTTAAACTTTGCAGTGTAAAAGTAACCCAAGTTTGGTTTTTTTTTTTTTTGTTTGTTTGTTTGTTTTTTTTTTTGGGTTATTTTTGTTGTTGTTGTTTTTTGGGTTTTTTTTTTTAAGGCTGCTTCTTGTGCACCCCTGACTGACCTAGAACTTGTTGTGCAGCCCAGTCTAGCCTCAAACTGAAGTAATCCTTTGTTTTGGCTCCTGATACCTGGGATTAGAGAAGTGAGCCACCATGCCCAGCCAGCCTGGGCCTGTTTGAAGGACACTTCATCCTCAACATTAGTTCAATCTATCTTCCCAGATTCTTTTAAATCACACCATAATTCCCTTCTTTAAGGGGATCTAAAGCATACAATATGTGGAAATGCCTTAGTGGGTAAAGTGCCCACTGTACAAAGCATGAAAATCCCCCAAATGCATGCAAAAAACACCAGATTCAGTAGCACAGGATTTTAACCCAAACAATGTATAAAGGCAGAAAAAGGTAGACTACTCAAGACTTACCAGCCAGACAGCTAAGCTCAGTGAGTTTCATACCCCAAATTAAAGGTATAGGGACTGGACAGACTGCTTGGCAAGTAATTATCCTGTATTGCTTCTTGGAGGACCCGAGCTGGGTTCCCAGTATGCACACTGGACAGTTCACAACCATCTGTAACTCTAGCTCTTCTGCCTCCATAGACGTATACACATACAGCATGTACTCACAGGCACGTAATACCTCTTTTTTTTTTTTAAAAAAAGACTATTTTTATAAAAGTAAAATAAAATAAAGGTAAAGATCAACAGAGAAAAAACAACTAACATCTGGCCTCTGAACCCACATGCAAACATGTGCTTGCTTACACACATGTACACACACACACACCCCATGTATATATACCAAAAAAGTCAAAGCAATATACTCTGCCATTACATCTGTGTGAGTGACCTACATTCCATGAAAATGACCTAAAGGTAAATCTGCACAACTCATTTTTCCATTTAAAAAAAAAAAAAGTTCCTATGTTATGAAGATTCAGAGGACTCCAACAGAAACAGAGATTGCTTTCTCTCATTAGCTTTGCTCAGAAGCCTGCAGCCAGGGGGAACTCAGGAGACCATCCTGCACGTCAAAGCACATCATCTTTCCCATGGCTGGCCGAGATTTCTGCAGGTTACATAAATATTACTTTTGAATGGTTGTTTATTTTCTTTCCACTTGTGGACTGAGAATTAAATGGATGGCTGGAAACAGTCTACATCAAAGCTCTTTTATCCTTTTAACCACGCTTTCTATGGGGACTTTCATCCAACTCCTATCCCTACGCCCTACCTCCACCAACAGAGCAGACCCAAACTGCAGAATCACGGGCTATTTCTGGGATCCCATGCCTGTAGCTCCTTTTAACACAACCAAGCTCACAAGTGAAGGGGCTCTTAGAAATCAAGCCAATTCTCCAGGGTGGGCTCAGAGTGAATAAACTGTCATACAAGTGTGCCTTTGGCCCTGAATCCTCAGAACAGTTTGATCTGTGGTCACCATGCCCCTCACACCCTCCCCAGTCTTCCCTGTGGGGCTAAAGACTGACTATCATGAAAGCAGTCCCTCACATCATGAAATAAAATTCATGTTTTGTGTGCATGGAAGCACATGTGTGGGTCTATAGCTAACACCAGATGCTTTCCCAAGTTGCTCTCCACCATAGGTTTTGAGAGAGTCTCCTTCTGAATCTACAGCTCATCAATAGGATAAACTGGCTGGCTAGCAATTGTCAGAGGGCCTGTCTCTGCCCCTACCTCCTAGCTCTGCATTATAACATGTGACACCATAACCAGGTTTTCACATAAATGTTGAGTATTCAAACACAGTTCCTCGTATTTACATGAACAAACATTTTACCAACTAAGCTATCAACCCAATTCACCTTTTAATTCCACCCAACCATCAACTACTTAAAAATGCCAAAATGTTCAAAGCTTGAAAGACTCTAAAACTTTAAACAGTTTGCAGAGTTGGGCCCAGTGGGTGCAGACTAAAGTCTGGCACAGACCAACACCCCAATTCTGGGACCAATTCTGGGACGGGATGGGGGCTGTACAACAATGGATAAAGAAACCACTACAAAAGGAAAACTCTACAGAGCTCCATTTGGCAGTAAACATCAGCAGGAAGCCACACAGGTAAACAATATCTACCTCCAGGGCCTCCTCAACTGAAAGAGCCAAGAAACAACACCAACAGCAATGAGCAAACAACTCAGTTTCTAACTGCCATAGCAAAAAGACCTGATTCTAGGCCAGGGCCTGGGAATTTGCTCTAGGAACAGGAATAGCTTTGGACCCAGAAAGGAAGGATATGTTTAAAAGGTAATAGAGGTACAAGACCAAAAGACGCAGGACTAATCTTGAAGAGATTCCCAGTGGTCAAATTTAAAGCAGCTTGTGCATCTAACACAAGTATCAAAATGACAGATTATGACATTTTATTTGTTTTTCAAGACAGGATTTCTCTGTGTAATAGCCCTGGAACTCTGTAGACCAGGTTGGCCTCAAACTCAAACAACCCCTAGCCTCTGCCTCCCTAGTGCTGGGATTAAAAGTGTGTGCCACAACACCCAGTTTATAACACATTTTGAAGGGCAAATGACTGAAAAGGTTTCTTCTTTTGTTGTTTTAACAAAATACCTGGCAAAAGCAATTAAAAGGTAGAAGGGATTATTTTGGCTCAAAGTTTGAGCAGTCTAACCCAACGAAGAAATGCATGGGGAAAGCACAAACTTTCAAGCCAGCTAAACACACTGCATAGACAGTGAGTAGCAGAGAAGTGAATGCTGGTGCTCAGCTCACATTCGCTTTTCATCCAGGCCAGGACCCCAGCCCGCAGGGTGGTGCCATCCACAGTCAGGGTTAACATAATCTAGAAATCCCTCACTCTCATACACCAGAGGTTTGGACAGCCTTGATCCTGTCAATTTTACAATCAAGATCACAAAGGGATTCTTTATCAAAGAAACAGAGCTGAAGGTCCTTTTTAAAGACTGTTAACTAGGGGGCTGGAAAGATGGCTCTGTAGTTATTTGTTGTTCTTGCAGAGGACCAGGATTCAATTCCCAGCACCTACATGGTGGCTCACAACTGTCTGTCTTTACATAATTCCAGGGGGATCCAATATTCTCTCCTGGCCTCCATGGGCATGCATGTGGTGCACATATATGCAGGCAAAACATTCATGCACATACAATAAAAGCAGATCTAAAAGAAAATAAATGAGGGGCTAGAGAGATGGCTCAGAGGTTAAGAGCACTGGCTGCTCTTCCAGAGGTCCTGAGTTCAATACTCAGCACCCACATGGTGCCTCACAACCATCCATAGTGAAATCTGGTGTCCTCTCCTAGTCTGCAGGGATACATGCAGGAGTAATGATATATTAATAAATATTTTTTTAAAAAAGAAAAGCAATCACCAATGTTAGAAAAAAATTAAAAAAGAAAATAATTGCAAAATGGATAGAAGAACATATTTTTTTTAAACTAACAGCATATGGATTGAGGAGTTGCCCAAACAGAATGCTTTGCATGGTCTGCTGGTCTCTCTCCTAATTATTCTCCTCTTCCTGTATAAGGCAAGCCACAGTCAACATACAAATGAATAGGACTGGTGGGATCCTGTTAATACAGGAGCCACAGTTCCACAAATGTGCCCTTCTCAATGTGTGTAATAATACATTGATGGCCCTCTTTAGGAGCATTAAATGCTCTTAACTACTGAATAAGAAAGATGTGACAAAGAAGCAGCAATGACACTTCAGACTGACGACCTACTACAGAGGCCACCACCTTCCAAAGGGAGCTACTTGGTGTGTATACCTTCATCCACAACTTTAGATGGAAATAGCTGCACGGTTCTTAATCTCACTCTAATCATAAGAAAACAGATATCATCAAAACTCCCAAGCCTTGGAAGGAAGTAGAGAAAATTCTCCAACACAGAGAAGACTAAAGAGACATAAACGCAATGAGGAGGATTCAGAAAACAAAGATCAAATAACTAAAGAAAAGTTTGATTGTAGATTTAACAAAATAAAATCAAGGTCAGTGTGATAGAAAGTTGCTTGTGTTTGCCTGAAGGAACTCTGTGGGAGCAATTTCTTCAGGATAGGCCTGCCACCAGGATAAAGGCACTTGTCACCAAAGCCTGACAACCCAAGTTTAATCCCCACTCAGGATCTCCAGGGTAAAAGGAGAAAACTGATTACTGCAAACTGTCTACAGGCAGGCACGCATGCACTTGTGTGCACGTATGTGTACATACACACCTACAACAATAATAATAAATTTCCTTTTTTAAAAAATTTAAAACCTGTTGAAAAGATGGTTCAGTAGTTAAGAGCCCTTAGTGGTCTTCTAGAGGACTAGACTTCAATTCCCAGTGCCCAGGTCAAGTGGCCCATCATCACCTCTAACTCAGGGGATCTGATAGCCTCTTTCGGCCACTGAAGGCACATGCACAGAATCATACAAGATACATATACACACATAAACAAAAACAAATCAAGGAATTGGGTGAATGACAAGTGGAAAGATCACTTGCTCTGTAAACATGGGTTAAAATATTCAACTCCCATGCAAAAAGCCTCCAAAGCACTATAATCCCAGAACTGTAGAAGGAGAACACAGGAAGATTGCAGGAACTTACCGAGAGACAACCTAGTTCCTTGTTCAGTGAAAGAATCTCTAAAGGCTAGTCCACATTCTCCTTTTGCCTGAATGTGTACACCGCCACCCACCTATACACAAATCAAAAGTAGGTGAGGAAATGGGCATTCATGTTACTTCCTGTAATGTATACATACTTAAATGGCTGTTTATGTTATACATAAGCAACATGCCACTTTGCAAGAGTTATGCTTCCTTCTTCCATTAACTGGGTGCCCTGGGATGCCCCACATATAGTATGCAAGCTAACAGAAAAAAAAAATAAAGTGAATGTGAGGAATGAAAACTGAGCCACATCTCTTAGAACCATTAAAAAATAATCATACCCAGAATCCTGCTGCCTTGAAGAGTGAGACCCACAGAAAGCTGGAACATGACTCATACTTGGTTAGGCATGGCACCCAGATTCCTGACCAGTTAATTACCCTTCCCTAACCTCAAGAGCACACACTTAGACACACACCTTAGACACACACTAAGAAGACTAACAAAATCAAGTTCATGGATGCACTGAAGGTAACCAGGATACATGGTCAAACAAAATCCCAAAGCACGAGCTTTTTTGCCCCACACTGTCATTCAGCAAGTTCCTAACTGTGGAGCAAACAACAGGATATCCCTGAGATGTACACACCATGATAGTCACACCTGCTCTGTTTATTTCACAGCAATACTCTATGCGCACCTACAGAAGTTGGGTATGATGACAAGGAACAGGGAAGTGAGATGAAGACTGAGATATGACTAAGCAGAGAGGCTTAGGGACATGCGTCAGGAACTCCCACTGTTTTTGTCCTGTCCAGGCCATACTCCCTACCCAGAAGCCAAAGCAAAGGCCTGGGGGATGTAGGCTAGGGGCTCCCACTCTCTTCTTCCTCCCTAACCCACACTGCAGCGCCCAGGTACACAGTTAACTGCGCTTACATTGTTCTGGTTCTGCCTTATAAATAGCAGTTGAGCTGGGGATGTGGCTCAGTTGGTAGAATACTTGCCTCCAAGCACAATGCCCTGGCTTTCACCCCAAACACCACATAAACAGGGAGTGACAGGTGTAATACCAGCACTCTTGGAAGCAGGAGGATCAAGAGTTTAAGATAGTTCTTAGCTACATGGCAAGTTTGCAGCCAGCCCTGGATACTCTGCCCCTGCCTCACAAAGAATATTAAATACTGAATTTATAGAGTTGTAGCTTATTCCCTCAGTCTGTCCTCCTAGATTTTAGGAAGGCTCAGAGCAAAGTTTTCCCAATTTCATGATGGCAGTGTACTAGATAAAGGCAGAGTAACCCCATTCATCAGTTTAAGACTCCTTCTCTCCCATTGTGACAGAAAAATGTACAAGGACGGTTTAGGGGGATGCCTCTATCTAGTCCCCACATCTCTTGCCTATTTATGGTCCCTAAGTTACAGTAAGCAGCCCAGTACAGCAGTGACTTCTAACAAGGCTTAGAGGATACAAATCACCCAGTGTTGGGCCAGGAGTGGGTAGTGCCAGACAGTGAATCTTACTGGGAACAGCCTGAGAGTAGGAGGAGGCATCTGAAATCTAGGCACTTGGTCTACAGAAAAACCTTCCAGGGAATTCTGATCACTTAACAATGTATTTACCACCTTACAGCCCTAGCAAATAAAATTGCAGGCAATTTCCCAAAGCAGTTAAGAAGTCAGATATTCGTAGATATTTACCCATGACACATCCTGAACTATAAACATAGCACCACTAGTGACAAAAATCACCCTCCAGAGATGATTTCCTCTATTCAAACTGGTCTCATGTGATCCTCTTCTATCAGCTTCCTGGGTGGCTGGAATTGTGGGGCTCACAATATTCATTCAAAAGGGACATGGCTGGGGATTTATCTAGGCAAGTGCAATGCCCTGGGTTTGGTCCTTAGTCGTCCTCACTCCAAAAAGATCAAAAATAACTCAGAGGGATATAGAATAGGGAAGACAGACATCTACCAGCTAATTAATTCATAAACATCATTTTCCTAGACCAAAATGTCTATAGTAGCTGTCAATTTTTCAAAGTTGTGTAGCTATGCTTATGGCCCATCAAACCTAGTAAAATGTCAAGTATAGAGTGAAACCCAAGTCCTTGCTCCTGCCCTTGATCTTGGTCTTGACTGTAAATGAACACATAAATCCAAGCTCAATTAACTAGCATGTTCATGTACACACTGAATTTTGAGGTAACAGACCAAGGAGAGGAAGTCTCTTATCATTGTTATGATATCTAGGCCATGCTATTTCTGTCACATCTTACATTCCCTGCTTCTTGTTTCTCAGTCCAATAAAAGTACCCTGATTCCTAATACCTACCCCTCCCTCCCCAAACCTGAACATCCCTGCCCTTAATCAATTTCCAAGGATCCCTCAATGCTAGAAAACCTTGTTAGTTTAGCTACAAACTGCTTCTGTTATCCCAGCTGCAATAACCCTGAGATATTTTCCATGATTGGCTTGGGGATATTGAGTGTATATATATACACACACACCATCCTCAATAAAGAAACTATTATGACAACTTACTATGGAAAGTAAGGGAGAAAGTAGCTTTTAGTTTTCAAACTGTTCGTTATTATTATTAAACTATTCTAACCACATGTGCTATAAATGCATAAAAGAATCTGAAAAGGAGGAAACCAGAGAATGCACTCACCCTGAAACAGTGCCTCCTTTTGGGCCATCAGTTCCTTACTCCTCTGAGAAATTGCTCTTTATAATACCTACTGCCCTGCCCATGTTCATCTTTGGCTTCAATTCAATCTACCCACCCAGTAAATTTGTATGCAAGGGGCAAGAAACCCCTTTCATGTCCTTGGAGAAACAGAACCAAATAGGCCCAATCTAGCTCTCACAACTTATTTCCCATATACTAAGCATCCTGCCTCAGATACTGAACATACAATGAATTAAAAAAAAAAAAAAAAAAAAAAACCCAGGAACAAATAGCATTGCCCCATTATCCCCACAGGCCCATTTGTTCCCATGATCTTGAATTAGGAGAGTCAATAGGAGCTAAATTCCACTAAAAAGCCATTTTGCTTTATTTTCTTTGGTTATATTTTTATAATTTTGATTCTCGGGCTCCCTCTTTACCCTAGTTTAAAAAAAATCTCCTTCTAATTGTTTATTACTTGACACACTTTTTACCAAAAGAACATCCTACATTTAAAAGATGTGGATTCCTTCCAGACTAATGTGGTTTGATCACGCCAGACCGCCTGAAACAGAGTACAAGCTGATCCTACATTCAAAACAGCTGGACAAAACAGCCCTACAGACTACAGCTAGGATATCTGAATCTTCTTCGAATCCCCCAAGACAGCGCCCCTTATCAGGAGGAAGTAGTTTGGAAAGAACGACGCCCAAATTCCCAAATATTGTGTATAAATGTTTGTTTTCATTTAATTGGACTTTGTTATATAAAATTAAATAAAAAAAATAAAAATAAAAATAAAGAACATCCTACATTTATGACCAGGCAAAGTTAGACAGCAGAGTGGGACTGCATTCTTGCCTAAGCTGACAGAAAGATACATTTTCACACCCTTTAAAAGACAATGCCAGAGGGTATCACAAACAATAGAAGATACTAAACAATTCACAATAATATTCCCTGGGACTTGTCACAAATTTAGAGACCTTTCCAAAGAATATCAAAGTCATTAGTGAATATATAAGTATCTTTTTTTTATGGTAAAACAGTATTGGGACAAAACCTCAGTATTTAGACTTGTGGGTGATGAAAAGCCTAAGTCTTTCATGAACTGTGAACACAAACCTTTTGTCCAGCCCTAAACCACTAAATTTTTGAAGGGAAGAGTGATTGATTGTCTTTGGCGTCACTTCCCTTGGCTTCCCCAGCCTTGTCTGTCACTTCCCTGTTTTTAATTTATCTTCCCTTATAAGATGGCCAGCTTTACAAGGACAAAAACACAGCATGAGGACTTTGGTTTGTGGCTGCTCTCTGGCTCACTAAAAGTTGACCTGGTTCCTCCTAGGCCAACCCATCTATCTGGATGTGATCTTGTTCTCAGATTCCAATACCCAGCCTCCCATAGTAAGTGAGGTGCCACCTAGCTTCTGTACACTATTTCTTCTCCAATCCTAGTTGTCACAGTTATGTCTTCATGTCACCAATGAAATGGCAAGGATGAGGAAAAATAGGTAACAAGTTTGCCCAGAGTGAACATGGGCCCACTGACCTCATTTTAAACTATTCCCCCAGTTCTTCCTGTATTGCCATGGCCAGCTGCTTTGTATATTTGGGTTATAATGGACAGATTCTGCATATACATGGATATTCTTCATGTGCAAATATGGTCTCTTCTAAGGACCCATCAAGAGCCATATGTATTGGTTTGAATGAGAAATGTCTCCCATGATCTTGGGTACGTGAATACTTTGTCCCAATCTGGTAGCACTTTGGGGAAGGTTTAAGTAGTATAGACTTGCTGAATGAAGTATATAACTAGAGGCAACCTTAAACATGAAAAGCCTTGCCCCACTGAGCACATACAAAAACGAGGCTCTGTAGCCAGATCTAAAGAACACAGATGAAAATATCACAGTTTTGGCCACATCTCAGAGGACATTTTAGTGGGGAGACAGAACTTTCAAAAGACTACCAGAAGATATTTGAGTGTCTTCTTGAATAGGAAGTTTCATGTGCCTAAAGGAATAGATACCAGTTGATGGGGACTTTGGAAGTGACTGGATCATAAAATCTCTGCCTGTTCCTCCCTGTCTCTGTCTCTCTTCCTCATATCCACCTTGTATGCCCTGTTTCCCAGCCTCATGCTCCCCAATTACTTCCTGCCTCACCACCTATGAGCCTTGGACTAAGAAAGACATGGAAACCATGACCTAAACAAATCTGCCTTTCTTTGGTGTAGTTATCTCAGGTATTTTGTCACAGTAACAATAGGCTAAAACACACATAGGTCAACCTACAAGTGTTACAGCCCTTGACATATTTCATAACTCTGATGAGCAGGAAGCCATTGGGAGATGTGGAATTTTCTGAGCATGGGAGATATGTAAGCAAGTCAATAATAAGTAGAACTCAGCTGAACATCACAGAACATCCCAAGTCTATAGAAGAAAATGTCCCTTACCAAATGCCCATGCACCAAGTTGCTTACCTAACTTAACTGAAGCCTCCTCACAACTTAATTCATCAAGCAGTCTTCTGACTCAAGCACAGGTAAAGAGGTTAATCCACCTAGTAGTCTTGCCTATGTACCATGATCTCTGTCAACCAAATTTCATTTAGCCCTATGACATTCATGGAACCACAATGCTGCAGTGAAGGTCACAAGGTCTCTATATTTAAGCACATACATTGTGCTCTGAGATATCCCCCCCCCTCACACACACACATACACAAAATCTACCCTCATCCTCATTCAGGCCCCCACATAGTCAACAAATAGGACAGAATACAAGTTTGGCATCTTCTGTTTCTTCTACTCTACCCTGCCACTTCTCTATCCTTCTTGCTCACTGAGTAGCTAAGTCATCCATCTGCTCTACTGCCCATTCTTATCTTGAACACTGGGGAAGGGCCTCAGGCCAGCTTCTTCACAGCAAGTGCACATCCACTTTGGCACTGGGCCACACAACCTTTCCCCAACCACCAGTACCTGCCAAAGGCCAGGCATGTAGACTTCAGGCATGCCAGCAAGTAAGGAAGATACACTGGGGCGCTGAACACATGGCATCTTCCAAACAAAATAAACAGCAAACATCTCCCAGTAAACCCATACAAAGGAACATCCCATACATCCTTCTTTACAAGAGGGAAGGGGGCAGGTTTGGGGGGGTGTGGTTCAGTGACAAAGCATATGCCTAGAATGCACAAGGCACTAAAGTACAGCCCCAGCATCATCACCAGCACCACCAACAAAACAATCATGCCAGAGTAGTGGCTCAGAGGTTAAAGAACTTAGCACATAAGCACAGGACCTGAGCTTAGGCCCAGCACCCATGTAAAAGCCAGGGACAGCACTGCACGCCCAGCAGCCAGAGGCAGATACAGAATGGTTAAGGAACAAGATGAAAAAATGATAGTAGACACCAAACTTCAACCTCTGAACTCCATGCACACTTGCACAAGGCCCTGTACCCACAGTAAATGTGCCCTGCATCCTTTGGGCATCTAGAACACAAACAAGCCTGGAATTATGAAACTAAGATGTTGTGCATTTACTACAAAGACCCAGATATCTGAAGGGAAAAAAAGACAATGTAAGACAAATGGATTCAAGCCCTCAGTCCCCATAACTTCTCCTTTAAATGATTTGCCAGACCTCAAGGCAGGAAATAAAGACGCACCCTACTTAACATTTCACACATTTTCTTGAATCAGCATCCATTCCCATCAGGAGCCACCATGTCATGACCCTGACCTCAGGCAGGTTGGACAACCCGCAAAAACACACCTTGAGTATGATCAGTCACCAAAAGCAGACTTCCAAAGCCATCACCTGTGAGATGATCACTATGCACCCCAATTTCCCATGTCACTCATATCTCCCTTGAGCCTACACAGGCCATAACTGGCTTCCATGGAACCCCAGCCCATAACAGGCAGAGACCTAGGCTTCTTAGTGTTGATGGATCCAAACTAGTGCCCAGAGCTATCTACATGGATGTCTTCTTCATGAAGGTTCTATTAGTGTGATGAAAAACCATGACCAAAAGCAACTTGGGCAACAAAAGGTTTATTTCACTTACACTTTCATAACACAATCCATCACTGAAGGGAACTCAGGCAGGAACTCAAGCTGCTGATGCTGAGGCCATGGAGGGGTGCTGCTTACTGGCTTTATTCCATGGCTTGCTCAGCCTGCTTTCTTATAGCAGCTAGTACCACAAAGCCCAAGGTAGAACACCCCTCAGGATAGCTGAGCCCTCCCATATCAATTACTAAAAAATTCCCTAGAGGCTTGCCTACAGCGCAGTATTATGAAGGCCTTTGCTCCACTGGAGTTACAGCCTATCAGATGACTCTAGCTTGTGTCAAGTTGAGGCAGCACAAATGTCACCATAAACACAACTTCAAATCAAGACACCAAGACTCACAGCACATCATTAACAACTAGCAGAAGGTAAAACAAAACCAGATGCCCACAAATGGCAGAAAAACAAAGCTTGGTCTATCTCTGGAATGGAAAATGGTCCAGCTTACCAAAGGAAGGAAAGCCTGTTACAAGTTACAAAGGGGATGACCCTTTACAAGCAGCCATTTCTCTTGTTGTTGTAATAAAAGACCCAATAAGGGAAAGAGCTTATTTTGGCTCTGAGTTCAATCATCAGCACTAGAGGGGGGAAGAAGGATATAGGGAAAAGTGGGGAGAAGGGAAAAAGAAAGGGGGGGTAAGTAAAAGGAGGAAGGGGAGAAAGGGAAGAAGGGAAAGAGAAGATGTAGAGGAAGAGAAGGAGTAGACGAAGAATTGAAGGAAGGTGATGGAGGAATTGAAGAAGAGTAGGTGGAATAGGAGGAGACAGTGGTAGGGACTAAGACTATAAATGCTATATTATGTGTAATTTTTTTCCATATTAATTGATTGACTGTTTTTCAGGGCAGGGTTTCTCTGTATAGCCCTGACTATCCTGGAACTAGCTCTGTAAACCAGGCTGGCCTTGAACTCAAGAGATCCACCTGCCTCTGCCTCTAGGCTGCTGTTGGGATTAAAGGTGTGCACTACCATGCCTGACCTTTTTAATTTTTAAAAATTATTCATTCTACTTATTTACTCACTTCTTGTATAGGAGCACACGAAAGTATGTGATTATGTGCATATAGATGTCTAATGACAAATTTCAAGAATCTGTTCTCTCTTTGTCTCTCACATGGGTCCTGGGTCAGGTCACCTTTTCCCACTAGGCCATCTCATCCACCCCATAGTATATTTTGCCATAGTTTTTTTTTTTATTTTAAATGTTTCTTATTTAAATTTGGAACAAGCTTGTTTTACATGTCAATCCCAGTTCCCGCACATTCCTATCCTCCCCTGTTGCCCCCCACCAACCCCCATCCTATTCCCTTTCTGCTCCCCAGGGAGGGTGATGCCTTCCATGGAGAGTCTTCAAAGTCTGTCATATCATTTGGAGCAGGGCCCCACCCCACCCCCGTGTGTCTAGGCTGAGAGAGTATTCCTCTATATGGAATGGGCTCCCAAAGTCCATTCATGTACTAGGGATAAATACTGATCCATTGATCCATTCCCCATAGACTGCCCCATCCTCCTAACTGACACCCACATTCAG
The DNA here is from genome assembly GCF_943737965.1 of Phodopus roborovskii. Classification (NCBI taxonomy): domain Eukaryota; kingdom Metazoa; phylum Chordata; class Mammalia; order Rodentia; family Cricetidae; genus Phodopus; species Phodopus roborovskii. The sequence continues at coordinate 136,971 of NW_026126003.1, read as the reverse complement.
GGGGTCTGGATGATCCTATGCTGCTTTCCCAGCTATCAGGCTGGAGTCCATGAGCTCCCCTTGTTCAGGTCAGCAATTTCGGTGGGTTTCTCTAGCTTGGTCTTGACCCCTTTGCTCATCACTCCTTCCTGTCTGCAGCTGGATTCCAGGAATTCAGCTCAGTGTTTACTTGTGGGTATCTGCTTCTGCTTCCATCAGCTACTAGGTGAAGGCTCAGAGGGACCAGTGTTCTGCTCTCTCTGTCCTCCATGTTGAATCTCCTCTTCTCTGTTCCTTGCCACAGTTTTTTAAGATAACTATAATAGCAAATTCTTCTTTATTAAGAAACCCATCACTAGCATATATGACTCAAGACAACAATGTGCTGTAGGACAGAGATCCTTATGGACTACCCACCATGCCTATCTACGGCATCCCATTTTGCTCACAATGAGCTCAACAAACATGAACTACCCAGAGGCAAGTCCCAAATGGTTCAGTGAAACTTGTCTCCTAACTCCACAAGGAATTATTGGAGTGACCTTCTAGTAAATTGCTTCAAGACTGGGGAGGAAAAAAGAAAAAGATCAGTGACACATTACCTCAAAACCCTTCTAGGATTTCGCAAAATTTGGGTAATAGACTTAAGGAAATAAGACATTAACCCTTGAATGTCTTGTCTTGCCACTGGAAGGAAAGAACAGGAAAGCCATGACTGCTATAAAAATTCAGGCAGCTACCTCAACCTGAAGCCATTTTCCTCCCTGCCTGGTACCTTTCTCATGGTCAGAAGGAATATCTATGAATATTATCATGGACCCTACTCCAATCATAATTAACTCTGCTCTGACCTCATGGATGAGCTTAGTAGAGGCCAATGCTGAATACACAGCAGTCATTATATGTGCAATAAAAATATACAGAACTTATTTAACTTCATGAGTAACTACCAACAAAACACCAATACCACACCATCAAGGTGCTTCATGTGGCTCATAAAGTGTTTTTAAATAGCATGAAGACTATAGCTTCAGGACTCACAGGGTAAAGACTGCCTGTGGTATGTAGCTCACTACAGGCAGTCATAGTAGATTAAAGACAATGCAATAGGAGGGGGAGAGAGAGAGAGAGAGAGAGAGAGAGAGAGAGAGAGAGAGAGAGAGAGAGAGAGAGAGGGAGGGAGGGAGGGAGGGAGGGAGGGAGGGAGGGAGAGGGGGAGGGAGGGAGGGAGAGAGAGAGGAGAGAGAGGAGAGAGAATTAGATGACAGAATTAGAGCTAGAAAAAAACAATCAGCCTTATAATGTTTTAAAAACTTAAACACCTATTATTTATCTATCTCTATTATCGTCACAGCTATAAGAGAAAGAATACTACATTTCTAACTTTAAAGACTGAGATGAACTTTCCGGATAGCCAACAGAGGAAAATAGAAAGGCTGCAGCTTTTCCTGTTCATTTCAACAGGAAACCAAAACCAAGTTCTACCATCTAAAAAGAGAGGACATAGTTATTCTCACAAAACCAGAAATGTTCCTTGGAGTTTCTCATCCCCTCTTCAGGTTGGTCCCATTATCATTGTGTCCATAGATCCACAGATGTAGACTAGAACTCCAAATCTCTGAAGATTCTGTCACTTTACACCTACACAGATCTGTGACCATCCTCTTCTTAAATAAATGGAATCCTTACTATTCCTGTTCTTATAGATGAGAAAAGATAAATAGAAAAAAAAATAAATTTGAACAAAATGTGGGGAAATACCCTGAATGTCTTGATTTCAAGTGCTGGAGCTGAATAGCTCAGTATGTAAAATGGTCATCACACAGCATGCAGACCTCAGTTCTAATCCCCTGCACCTCTTATCTCTACATGTACACAACACACACAACATACACAACACACACACACACTATTGATAGAAATACAAAAATACCTTTAAACTGAAAGGCTGAAGGGATTTTCTGACCTAATTTTAAAAGAAGTCAGTATTTTGAGGAAAAGGAATAGAGGGAACCACGTAGTTTTTTTTTTGGTTTTGTTTGTTTGTTTGTTTGTTTTTAGGAACACAGCTCTTTAAAAAAGCCATTGATCATTTAAGACCACACTGCAGCCTATTAATTAAAAGATAGGTACTGGGATACACTGAATCTTAAACCATCATTTTAGCCAGACAATAACTTCAATTTCAATGACTGAGTTTGCTTTAATTGCTTTTAAACAGTGCTGGCTAAATGTAAATGTAAATGATGTTCTTCATTTTTTTGGTGATTTATGGCATGCAGGTAAGCTGTAATGCCAAAGACCAAGAATGACATTGTCAAATTGAAGCAAAATTTCCTGGACTCTGCCCTCCTCAATGACAAGGAAACCCAGCAGGTACCATAGTAATTAAGCCAAGGATGGAATTGGGGTGGTGGGTGAAGCTCAACAGGAAGAGTACTTATCTAACATGCAGAGGCCTAGGTTTAATTCCCAACATGACATAAATAAAGCATACTGGTTCACATCTACATTTGGGAGGTGGAAGTAGGAGAATGAGAAGTTCATGTCATTTCTCAGCTATAGAGCAAGTTTTAGGTCAGCCTGAGCTATATGAAATCAGTTAATTGTGACGGCTTTAGCATACAACTGAGGTTGATACAGTAGATACTGAAGTGTGAGCCTCACAGAAGTGTGGTGAATGCTATACTATGGGGCTGGTTGACATTAGTGTTGATGTTGTGGCTTACAGCCTAGGTCAATATAGTGATATCTGTAGTATGAGACTCAGGTTTGTGAAGTCAGTATTATGAAGTTGATTGAGCTGGCCTCTTCATGAGTCAAAACATATTAACGTAAAACCTAGCCTCAGATGAAAATGATCTCATTAGGGGTCCTATAATTTCATCACAGCCTAGCATCTCTCAACTAATTCCCAATGCTCTTTTACCAATTCCTCCATCTCCCCTTTTTCTGATCCTGCTTGCCTCCTCCAAGAGCTTACTATACAGTGACCAACATTCCCAAGTCTGTTCAACCTGAAGCTTTATGGCCACTATCACAGAGACCTAAGACTTGAAACCATGCAAATGGAGAGACACTAACACTTGAGTTTCCATCTCCACCTGATGTTCACTTCATAGACATCTTCCCTTATTAAAAATAAATAGTGCTACATAGCTTTATCTTTTAGCTCTATACAACCTCCTCAAATGTGAAGAGAAAGGATACAACTCCTGAGATATCCTTCCCCAAGGACAATTCTGGGGAAGCCACAGACAGTTTAAAAAAATAATGTTGCATAAAATCTAAGACAGTATTGTTTTTGAAATCCCTATATTGTAGGCACTAAGAAGGAACCAATGACTGTTCTTACTGTTCTGTGTTTTTTTAAGAGTCTGTCTAGATAACCCAGACTGACCTCAAATTTGCAATCGTGTCGTCTCCCAAGTGCTGAAATTGCAGATGCTCAGTACCACAGTGGGTTCTATGATCGTTTATATATGCTCCCTAAAGTAGTCAATTTCACAGACTGGCTGGGGAGATAGTTCAATCAATGAAGTGTGAGAGCCAGAATTTTGATCCCCAGCATCCACATAAAAAGCTGGGATCGGGTGATGGCCCTCCAGTCATCCTAGCACTGAGGAGGTACACAGGATCCCTGGAGTTAGCTAGCTAGACAGGTCCAATTAGTTGGCTCAAGTAAGAGACCCTGCCTTCCCGACAAAGTAGAACGTAGACCATTTAAGAAAACACCTGAAGTCAACTTCAGGCCTCCACATGCACATGCATGCTCACATATGTGCACTCACTAACAGGCACACACAATAGACGCAAAAAATTTCAGAGAGACAAAGTAATACAGTATATTCCAAAGACAAGAAGTGGGGGAGAGTAGATAGTTACAGTTTACTGGTCCCTGAACTTTATGGTGTTATGGCCTAAATAAGAAACTTCCCATTAGAACCTCAGGTATTTGGGGGGAGCCACCGGATATCGTTCAGACATGGCCAAGTCCAAGAACCACAACACACATAACCAGTCCCAGAAATGTCACAGACATGGCATCAAGAGACCCCAATCACAAAGATACGAATCTCTTAAGGGGTTGACCCCAAGTTCCTGAGGAACATGCGCTTTGCCAAGAAACACAAGAAAGGCCTGAAGAAGATGCAGGCAAAAAAACATGAAGGCAGTGAGTGCACGCGCAGAGGCCATCAAGGCTCTTGTGAAGCCCAAGGTGGTTAAAACCAAGATGCCAAAGGGTCCCGGCTGCAAACTCAGCTATCTTACTTTCATGGTTCACCCCAAGCTTGGGAAGAGGATTAGAAGCTACATGGCCAAGGGTCGTAGGATCTACCAACCAAAGCCCAAGATTCAAACCAAGGCAGAGGCCTAGGCTCCAACTAGGCCCAGGCTGCAGCTCCAGCTCAGGCTCTCAAAGGCACCTAGGCCCCTGTGAAGGCCCCACAGAAAAGGTTTCTGCCACTGTGAAGACAGATGGACTGGTGTGACACATCTACACACACTTTGCAGATGATCTGTGCCCTATGCTGTTTTTACAAATAAACTTGATGCAAGACCTGTTTAAAAAAAAAGAAAAGAAAAGAAAAGAAAGAACCTCAAGTATTTGATCCTCAGTTGGAGACACTAGTGTCTCCAGGTCAGGGAGGTCAGGGAGCATGGAGCCTTTAGGACATGGAGACTTGCTTAAGAACTCCATCACTGACAGCAGACTCTGTGATTTGATCCCTCACTTCCTGTTCTTATCTCTGGTTGAAATCTGATTCCAACTACAATGTTTTCCCAGTGTTGTAATCTTCTGGAACCCTAAGCAACCCAAGATAAAACTCCTCCTTTTTTTACATCATAGGAAAGAAGTTATTACTATATGTAATAACGAGAATCTTCTGGAACTATGAAAGGTGGAGATGGCTGCAAAATGATATCTGAGTATCATGGTACCTATAAGTAAAGTTTCCTTGGAGTATAGTCACATCTGTTCTCTGAAGCACCGTCAGTGGCTGTTTTTGTCACATACACTCATGAACACATGGGCCAAGAAACCTAAAATGCTACCATCTGCTCTTTGACACAGAAGTTTGCTGCCCCGACAAAAATAAGTCAAATTGCCCAAAAACTCTTACAAAATGCATACTTCAGGTCAGTAGTTAAATATGGCCTACAGATCAATGAATGCTGTGAAAAGTCACTCTACAAGTAAGACAATGATGAAATGTTAACAGTGACTTTTGTCTAAGGAGATCCACTCAACAAACATGGCTCTTGTTCTTTGTACATACATACATACATACATACATACATACATACATACAATCCCTCTCCAACAATCAAAATGTCTAAGCTTGGAGATCTCATTTAACAGTGCATTTGCCTGCTAACATGTTCAAGGCCCTGAATTTCATCCCCAGCACCTCATTAAATACCTTGTGTTATCTGAATATAGACAGATACACGCTGATGAATCCATTTTCTTCTCTATAGTTGCCTCCTAGAGCGATTCCCCATCTATTCATTCACTCCTAGCCCAACTTCACCCACCAGTGGGGTCTTTCAAAAGCTAAGAAAATGGTTCCCCATCACAAAACCTCTAATATGTGACTTCCCTTTGGGTACACCAAGGAATGTTTGTAAATACTTTTGTTGTATCTACCTTCCCAATTCTACCCATGTGCCAACTGCAGGGAGCCAACTTTCCACCATGCAGGGAAACTTTCCCTTATCCAAAATGCACAATACGAATGGAATTTCAAATCTTGCAGTATCTGTGCATTTACAATGAGAAGCCTAAACACAGAATTCATTTTGTGTATTTTACATACACAGCCTTCCTCTCTTCCGTCCTTCATTTTGAACCACAAGACACAACTGCACTTTATTTCTGAAACAGAAATCACTACTAAAAGCAATTAAGGCAGGAGTGTACCACAACACTCGCAAATCACAGCATCCTCTCTGAGGCAAATATTCAGAAAACTAAAATCTAAGATACCTCACAGTTCCCAAAGTATCAAGAATTATAGCATAAAAGTCTCCTTAGGAAAAATAATTTTCTCTGTACAAACACATAAGGAAATACACAGGGCACAATGTATTATCACATTGTACACTTAGAAAACAATTTAAATGTTGGCCATGCTGGTATTGTTTTCTGTGTCACCTATAATTACTAGCACAGCACATTTGTTTGACAGCTAAAGGGTGCTGTTTCCCTCTGTTCACAGACTAATCTTGCATAGCATAGAACCAAAGCATGTCCTAAGAGACTGCAGTTTTTTCCATTTAGATATTCATAATTCCTATTCTAAAAAGCACACTTCCATCTCAGAACCCATCTCCATACCATGTGAGCATTCCAGGGAAGACCAATAACTTCCTCTCACAGGAGCAGAGAGCACACTCCCCACAGCATTTGCTACCACAAGTGATTTCACCAAATTGCTCCAAATTCCCAGACATGCCAGATTCCAGATTCCAAAAACAGGGGGTATGCATGCATTCAATTCAGACATGAAGTAAAATGGTTCCAATATTCAAATCAGGGCAAGTTCCTCTCTGACCTAAAGAGCAGGAGGCAAGACTTGGGACAAAAGGAACTTTAACTTGAGCTTGCAGTTCATGCTGAGCAAGAGTAACATATTCTGTCCACTCTAGTCCAAGTAACCTTCTTCTAGAACATTCTAACAGTCTCCAATAGTGAACTCTCTTTCCCTGCTTTCTATCTTCAAGCAATCACAGCCCTCCCCATAGGAGCACATTAGGACAGCCCTCCCCTCTGTGGGTACTGCCCAGCACTCCCAGGTTCAGAGGAAACTTTAGGCACCAATTTCCTTCCTGCTCTGCTCCTCCACCACACACAGACATGCACGCACTCATGCACACACACGTTACACATTGGCACCAGCACACATGCATACAGGCAGACACAGACAAAGACATAGACACATACCCCTCCAACCATATTCTTTCCCCATGGGCACTTAAGACATTCAGTAACCCATAGACCCTCACAGCTGCCTGGAATAGACAATAGCCTTCATGGCTTTTGCAACTCAATAATGTTATGTTTGTGGCTACATGTCTGCTTCCCCTTCCTTCTTACATGGGAGAGCAATGTACATATATTTCTTCCATCTTCTTTATTTCTTGTGTACCTGTGGTAAAGTATATCAGACAATGCTAATCAAATGATTTCATCACAGAGTGCTAATCAAGTGAGTAAGTGAATGAATAAGTAATGAGGGTGGGAGCAATCCATGTTCAGTGATAAAATTCAAACTAGAGATAACAGAAAAGAAAGAAAAAGCTCCAGGGTGTTCTATAAATATAAATCTGAGGACTTGGTTAGAATGTGGACAGTGGGGGTAGGAGGTGGGAGCTGCTTTACTTTCACTAACTAAGCCTTCAGCAGATTTCATGACACAGGTGATAAACCCTGCTGGGATTAGCAACTCTCAAGATTCATCAACAGATGGCACAGACATTCCACAACACTCAACACTACTTTGAAATGGTAGCAGCTAATGTGGCCTGCCAGATCATGTTGTCTGAACTGTTTCAGAAGCCACGGAGATGGCTCAGGAGGTTTAGCATTTGCCATGGAAGCATGAGGACCACATTCAAATCCCCAGAAGCAACCTAAAAAAACAGGTACAGTTAATGTATGTCTCTGATCCCAGCACTCCTATGGGGGAAGATGGGAGGCAAACAGAGAATTTCCAGAAGCTCATGACTCTCCTAAAGGAAAGGCTTCATACCCACGGCTGTCCTCTGACTATTATACCATGGCATGTACACATAATACAAATATATTATTCCACAACAACTAAGTGTGCATGCGCACACACACACACACACACACACACACACACACACACACACACTGAGGGGAAGGAATGTGGGGAGGAGACAGAGAAAAAATAAAAAGCAGATGATGAAAAATACAGAATTTCAGAGGTAACCTGTATAGTCAGCTTCACCACAGCATGTTCACAGAAGCCAAAGGCTGGAAACAAACCAAATCAACAGATGGATGGCTAAACACTATGTAGTATATACACACAGTGGAGAACTATTCAGCCTCAAAAGGAAAGACACTCAGACACATGCCACAATGTGGATGAAGCTTGACATTATGCTAAGGAAAATAAAATTACTCCCCCATGCCTACCCAATACTGTGTGTAACTGAACAACTTCACTTATATGAAGTCAATAGGCAGAAAATAGGATGGTGGTTACTGGGCGCTTGGGAGTGGGTGGGGTATAGTTTGCAGGAACAATGTTCCAGACCTCTAAGATTAAAGGAATTCTGCAGAATCTCTGAACAATATAAATGAAGGAAGAAGTGATATACTTCAATAGTGATTGACAAGGCAAATTACTTATGATATACCCATGTACCAATGGAGAGGAAGAAGGAAAGAGCATGCAACTACTCAGTAAATCATTCCTTAACAACACTGCTATGATCACAGTGTCTCAGCTCTTCCTTGAAGTTGCTATTTTAAATGTATTTAGAAATTACTGAGACCAAAGAACTGTGCTGTAAAGAGAAATCAAAACAAATGGTTCAAGGGAGCTTGGTATCAGAGGAAAGGCAACCTAAGAATCTGCAGCACACACTCCTGCCTTAAAGGCAGGCAGTTGGTACATATGGCCTTGGTGAAGGGACTTGCTGAAAGCTCCTATCCCCAAGGCAGTTGATGAAGAGTCAGCCATGCCTGTTCTGGAAACATCCCTTCAACAACAGCACAATGAGGGCTGCTAGGTGTGAGGACAGAGACCAAGAGAGACGAGTGGCAACTCCTACCCTTATGCCTGCCACAGGACAACTTGGAACAGATGTAGGGAGGTAGAGAAACTGAAAAGGCCAGGACTATTAAGTTCAAGGAAGACCTGCACAGAAGTTCTTCCAAAATTAGGATGGATGCCAGAGCTCTCAGTCATCCACTTCACATCCTGATTCAACCACACAACTACCCATGGGGGGGGGAATTTTCCTCTAGGACCTGGGGAGATGGAACAGTGGAGAACCTGAATTTGGTCTCCCAAATTCACAGGGGAAAAAAAAAAACACCTATAGCTGGTAGGGAGTGGTCCATGCCTTTCATCCCAGCACTCAGGAGGCAGAGGCAGCTGGATGTCTCTGAATTAGAGGCCAGCCTGATCTACAGAATGAATGAGGACAGCCAAGGCTACACAAAGAAACCCTGCCTCAAAAAACCAAACCAAACCAAACTAAAAGGGAAAAAAAAAAGGCAAACACCCAGGCATGATGGCATGCTCTTATAATTCCAAAGCTAGGGAACAGAGACAAACATCAAATCCCAAGAGTTCTCTGACCAGCCAGTCAGAGAACCAGACAGCATAGCCTACTTGGTATTCAAAACAGAGCTTGGTAAAAAAAAACTCAGTGCTTGCCCTGCAAGCATGAAAACCTGTATTCTATTCCCCAAAATGTTTTTCTGCTAATTTTAAAGGTGAATTATCTGGCATGTAATCCCAGAGCTGGGTAGGCTGAAAAAGGAGGATCCCTGGAGCTTCATGACTGACAATCAAGCCTGATTAGCAAGCCTCAAGCCAATGATACAACTATGTCTTTAAAAAGGGGGAAGGAAATAAATGAGGGGCACCTAAGGCATAGTTTCTCAAACCTGTGCACCTACACACATACCAGTAATCATTATCATCTGCCCTACCAAGAATTCTCTTTTTCTCCCTACCTTTAAGGTCAGACCCATCTCTGAAGAGGTATATACTAACCCCCTCCCTATTCATCCACTATTCTAATTGTCTACCACCTTCACCCTGTGTTAGGAGCAGTTTTCTGGCCAGCCTGGTCCCAGAGTCGCATCAGCCCAAAATTATAAACAGAGACACTGTATTAGATATAAATCTGTTAGCCTGTTACTAGCATTTCTTATTGGCTAGCTCTGTCTTGAATATTAATCCATTTCTATTAATCTAAGTATTTCCACGTGGTCTCATCTTACCGGAGAGAGGGCCCGGCATTCTGTTCTCCCCATCCCACATCTTGAAACTCCTCCCTACTTCTTTCTCTCTCTTCCTAGTCTCCTAGTCCCACCTATCTTGCTTTCCTATTGGCCAACAGTGCTTTATTCATTAAACAAGAAGAGAAACATGTTTACAGAATGACCTCTCCCATCATCTCTTTTCTGTCCAAATAAAAATATATAACAGTTATCAAATAAGAACCAGTTAACAATGTTTAGTCCATTAATATTTAGCAAGATTTAAAGAAAATATTTTATCATCTATCTTATCTTTGTGAGTCTAAAGTCCTATATGTAACTTACCTTTAATTCTAAGGAAAACTATAAACATAATTATCTGTCTTTAACTCTATCACAGACCACAGGAAGATAATATATAACTCTAAAAATGACAGAAACATCTAACTGCCTGGGCAGTCACCAGAAGTTCTTCTGTAATGTTCCATCTTCAGCCTATAGGCCAATGTGTGTCTGGCAGACTCCTCAACAAAACAGAAAACTTTAAACTGTTCATGTGTATTGGCAGTTTGTCAGTCACTTTTCTCTGTGTCCTGCAAACTGTCTGGCAGACTCTTCCATGAAGCAGGAACCCTGTAGCAATGTCTATCTTGTATCATCCGTCACTTTACTATGGGTCCTGCATGTCCAGTTTATACAGCATAAAGTCAAACAGTCCAGACAAGAATAGTCTCTTGTCCAAATGGTTAGTCTTGTCATACTGGAAGTAAACTCCATAAAGAGTTTCTTCAATGTCCATTTTCCTTTCTGACTCAGGTGATGTTGTCAGGAGTAGTTGTGCCTCACTGTCAAAAAAAAAAAAAAAAAAAAAAAACCCTAAACCATTTTAAATGCCATATGCTGTAGGTCTTTGAAAGGTTTAAAAAATGCCTATCCATCTCATAAACACCTTAAAAACCTAACTAATTTAACTCTTAAGTTTTGACTATTATAGTTAACTATCTATATATAATCTGTGTTAAATTATACATTACATTTTAAATGAGCTATATGACCACAATACCTAAACAAGAGAAATATACATATCGTAAAATTGACCTTAAATTTGTATCTATAAACAAAAATCAATTCCAAAACTAAGTATTCATATCTATACCATAATCCTGCTACAAACAGAACATCCATTTTTTTGTTTTTTGTTTGTTTGTTTTTGTTTTGAGACAGAATTTCTGTGTAGCCCTGGCTGTCCTGGAATTTACTCGATAGACCAGGTTGGCCCCAAACTCACAGAGATCTACCTGCCTCTGTCTCCTGAATGCTGGGATAAAAGGCATGTGCCACCACCACCCGGCTAACAACTCATTCTTACCTCAACGTTATCATGGTATTTCAATAGCTATCCATGTCTCATGTCTGCCAATCCTCATCTCTCCAGGTGATACCTTTGGATTCTGACAACTCTTCTCCGGTCACTGTTCAGGGCCTCTAAAGCCCACCTGCCTTTTAGAGCTTGCCCCCAGCTTCACCCATCACCCAAGCCACCTTATGTGCTCTGGTGAGAGAGCAGTTTCAAATTCCTGTCTGCAGAGTTTCCCAGCACTTCACCTCCTAAGACTTGTGAAATCACCTCTGCTTGCTTCAGCAAGACTAGAGCCTCAAGCAGGGGAAGATTATTTCTGATTCTAAAGCTGGGGTCCCTTGGCAAATAGGATTTACACACGTGCACAGCTGTTTCTGGCTACATACATAAAAGGAAGGTGTGGTGCCAAGACTATTTAGGGAAGTTGGTAATGGAAAGCAGAGGCAGACCAAATAGTTCTGCAGTGAAAACAGACTGGACTGCAGGCATGGGCCCCACCCCCACAGCCCCAGGCTCCAGGAGATTCAATAAAGAATGTCAAGTTCCTTTAAGCTCTGTTCTTACCAAGAACTAACCCATCGACCCCAAGATGCTCAGTGGATAAGGATGATTGCCAGCATGTCCATCCCTGGGAGAAAGAGTACAAAGAGAGAACCAACTGTTGCAGGTTGTTCTCTGACCTTTGCCAACACCCCTGCATCAGCATACACACAAAATAAATAGGTTTGGTTTGGTTTTTATTTTAAAGAGAACTACCCCAGTCTAAGCTGATCATGAGCATATCTCCTGAACAAGGTATTTTTTACAAGAGGGTAGAATGAAAAATTACTTAGAAGTCATTGTTAACTAACTTTGTATTCTACATATCCTTCTATCTTCCAACCCCCTTTCCACTGCTCTCCATACCAAAAAAAGGGGTGTGTGCCTGTGTGTCCCTCCATCTTGAATGCTTTGGAGAACACAGCCCTTGGGAAGTAAAAGCAACAGGATGTGAATTCAAGGTCATCCTTAGCTGCATGAAGGTCTGCCTGTGTGCACACGCATGCTCGCTCGCGTGCGCGTGCGCGTGTGCACACACACACACACACACACACAGAGAGAGAGAGAGAGAGAGAGGGAGGGAGAGGGAGAGGGAGAGAGAGAGAGAAGAAAAACAAGCTGGGCAGTGGTGGCCCATGGCTTTAATTCCAGCACTCGAGAGGCAGAGGCAGGAGGATCCCTGTGAGCTTGGGACCAGCCTGGTCTACAGGGTGAGTTCTAGGACAGCCAGAGCTGTTACACAGAAAAAAAATACTATCTGGGGGCGGGGGGGGGGCAACAATAACAACACAAACAACCAAAGTAGTATGCCATCCACCAAATTCATGATGAATGGATGAAAACACTCTGCCTTCCTACTACACATTCCAAAGTATGAGCTGAGAAGAGAAACTGACACAAGAAACATACCAAACAGCCTTATACTTTACATGCTTTCTTCAGAAATTATTTTTTCCCAAAAGGAAAACATGATCAATTTCTACATTATAAAAATAGGGTTCAAACAAGGAGATATCTCCACACTTACTGTCAAGCCTTGATTACCTGAGTTTGATCCCCAGAACCCACACTATACATTGCAAGAATCAACCCAAGATATTTCATGGACACCTGCCACATGGCTGACAACAATGCAGAGACTGAATGCTGAGAGAGAGAGAGAGAGAGAGAGAGAGAGAGAGATTGTAACACACGGGTACATGTCTACACATGCGCTCATGCATGCGGCGGCCAAAAGATGGTCTTGGGTATCAAGTTTCCTTGGGTGCCTCATCTTTATAAGGCAGAATCACTCTCTTTCTAGCTGGGGGGGGGGGGGGTACAAGCCTTTAACTGCAGCACTCTGGAGATAGAGACAAACAGTTTGAGTTTGAGACCAGCCTTGTCTACAGAGCAAGTTCCAGAATAGCCAGGGTGGTTATGGAGAAAGACCCTGTCTCAAAAGAAAACCCAAAAAACAAAACACAAAACAAAAATAAAAATAGGATCTCTCTGTAGCATCTGGGCTCACGAGGTAGGGTAGGCAAGTTCCAGAGATCCTCTGCCTTTTTACAAAGTTTCTAGGGATAGAAATCGGAGTTCTCATTCTTGTACAACAAGCACTTTATAGACTGAGCTATCTTCCCCAGCCCAGATAGTAAACTCCATAGGTTTCCCCCAGGCAGTTGAGTTTATCTGTCACAACCCTTTCAACACCCTTTGTAACAAGACAGCCAAACACAGTACATGAATACACAGCACAGCTGTGTTCCTGTGAACCGCTATGCATGAATGCTGACTTTGGAATTCCATGTCACTTTCAGCTGTCACATGGTTTCCAGCTTGTGCTCACACACGCACACACACACACACACACACACACACACACACACACACACACACACACTGCACTCATCATTTAAATATAAAACCCTTCCTGGTCCACTATCTGTACAAAAGCAGGTGACAGTCTGGTCTTTGCCATAAAAGAAGCCTGTCTCCAACTGCAACATATCTTGTGCATGTATCAACTGACATGTATCTGCAGCCAGAGAACACCAGGTGTTCTCCTTCACGCTCCTCCCTTATCTCCCCCAACCACCCACCCCAACTAGGCAAGCCAGCAATCCTCCTGTGTATCAACCCCAGTAATCCGGTTATAAGCACGTATGGTCACATCTGACTTTCTATGTAGATGTCTGGGCTCTGAACCTAGGTCCTCAAACTTGCACAGCCTGGTTAGCCATCTCCCCAGCACACACATTGTCATCTGTACAGGTTGCTCTTGCACACATGACAGGGCCTCAACACATCACACACCAATGGCCTCTGGACTCTCCGGGATACTGTGGAATGCATATACTGCTTCCCGTCATCAGTTATGGCATAAAAACCTAGTATTTGAAAAAGCATTGCACCATCCCAAGACCACAGGGGCTTGGAAATCATACTGGCCCACATGTGACCATCCCATTCTTGCTATCCCTGTAGCTGTGAGATCTGCTGTTGTCATTACCCTCGCCTCAGTTTCCCCAAATATAAAACAGAAAGCATCTCTCTTGTGATAAACTCCTGTCACATCAGCTCCAATGTCACGCCTAAAGCAATTCCATGCTGATAATAGAGGCCCCAAGAAATGTCTCAGCTATAATTCTTTTTCTCCTCTTTCTGTCCTCCTACGGTATAGTTTCACTCTCCTGCCAGGAGGGCACACTGCTGCCCTCCCCAGGCGGGCCAGGCCCACCATGATGAAAAAAGGGGGGCTGGTTCCACCAGCTGTTCCTCTTCAAGGTTCCACTTTCCTGAACCTCTTGGCTCCTAGCCTACCTCACCAGCAGGCTTCATCATTATCCACTCAAGGATACACAAAGCAAACTATACTTCTTTAAATTTTATATCTAGACTCTTAATACTCCTTTAGCAAGCTTCTTCTGTCCCTTGTAATTGGTCACTCCTTAAAATCCATAACAAAGACACCTTCTGATCAGTGCAGCAAGTGAGAATTAAACAGCAGAAAGTGAATTGCCCAAGTATCATTTTTCAGAAAACTGCTCCTACTACTCAACTCTCACCTAATAGCTGCCCAAAGGAGAGCAAGGTCATCCTTGGCAACACAGCCAGCTTGAAGCCAGCCTATCTGCTCTTCCCTCATCCCACCCCAAAAAGGAACATGTTAGTTAACCTTATCTCCAGACCTAAGACCCAGGGCACTAATTAAGCCACTTTCTGTCTCCACATCAGAACAAACTCTTGCAGCCACAGATGGCATTCCCCAAATTCCCACTCCTCTCCTGGGTCTCACTTGCATGAGTCAGGAAACAAACCCACCTTTAGCGGCTAGTATCTGTTATTCAAACCTCAGCCAGCACACATACAACATTTTGGATGAGGGGTACCCAATGCTACTGTGCCATCAATTGTTGAGATGGTTGCTGAAATTAAGTACTGCCACCTCTGTGTCTCCACACAGCAAGTCACTGTTCAGTCATTAGCCACTTACAATCTCATTACCAAAGCATTGTGTCCTGCAACAAAAGCACAAAAGCAAACTATCTTGCCATATTTCATGTGGCTAGGACATGCATATCTATTAAGAAAGAACTTTAAAACCTAGCAAAGCACATCTCTGATGTCAGCAGCACTAGGGAGGCTGAGGCAGAACAGTCTCCAATTTTAGGCTAGCCTGAACTACATAGTAATAAAACACTATCTCAAAAAAAAAAAAAAAAAAAAAAAAAAACAACAACAAACCAAGCTTGGTGTGATGGCAGATTTTTAATCCCAGCACTAGGCTTTAATCCTAGCACTAGGGAGGCTAAGGTAAGGGGATGTCTGTGAACTCAAAGCAAACTGTAGTACAGCCAAGACTACACAAAGAAACCCTGTCTTGAAAAACCAAAAAATAAAAAAAATAAAATAAAATAAATCAACCAAAATAACTTTAAAAAACTATTATTGTTTAAGCTTTTGAATCACATGAGGCAAGGGCCTCCCCTCACCAAATGGAAGCTATGGTTCATCACCCAAGTCATCATTTCCATGCACATTACATCACATTATTTGGCCAGTTTGCTGCGGAACTTTCTTGTGGCCTCTCATTTAGACAGGCACTGAGTCACGAGTTCTAGAATGAGTGAGAACCATGACTATCAATCACACTGGACCTTGCAAGATTACAAGTACCAAAATTATTCAAGAAGTTCCTGCCAGAGGTTGCAGCCTACAGTAGAAGGAGGTACGAACAGGAGGAGGAACCCCTTACAGAAACAAGCCTTTCCAATCAGGGAGGAGGTGGGTTAGAGTCTGCTCATCTGTAAACAGTGGCCCAGTGCCCTGTGAATCATTTGATCTAAAGGCTTTCCCTCCACCCACATGGAAATCTAAAGACAGCATTAAAATTGCAGCAATACCAGATACCTGTCCCCAGCAAACTATCATGCCAGTGAAGGCTGGTATCAACCTCCAATCTTAACAGCTAAAACCTAGGCACTAACAGCCCCCTGACCTGCAACAACACAGACATGAGCCTCAGGATCCTCAAAAGTCCCATCCAGGAAGAAGGAAAAATATGCTAGTGGATCCCTCACCTGACCATCCTACTGCCATTGTCAAAAGGATTGTCTTTGCTACCTGAACAAGAGTAGCCAGAATCATCCAAAATCATCCATCTTCTGACAGAAGTCTGGCTCTTCTCTGATAGTCTTGTCCTCCTGCTCTGGGTGCCAGTAATATCATCTGCATAGGCAGCCCCCTGTAGCTGGTATGCCAGTGCAGAGCTGTACAAACACCATGCTGGAACATGGTGTTTGTACAACCCATTCTACAACCCATTCAGGAATGCACAACAATGCCTACTGTATACTTTGAGAGTTCACAAACTGTTACTGGTACACAAATGGTATGGGCAAAGTACAGGTTCAAACTCCTCTGAGATAAATACAGTATATACTTTACCTATATGCTGGGCAGAGATTGCAGATACTCCAGGGTTTTTTGCAAACTAGGCAAGTATGCTACAACAGAGCCACATCACCAATCCTAAATCCTCTTGAAAGTGAACATCTTTGTTCCCACAATTAGCATTTGTTACATGCTCACAATCACTACATAGAACATTAACTATAGGTGCTTGTGTTACTGAAATGATACACAGAAAATACATTCTTACCTGAACAACAAAGCCAGGAATGCACACTGCACACCACCACCACCACCACCCCATCCCACCTTCCCGCATGCCACAAAGCAGCATCAATATGATGTGGGCACAGGAGAGCTGACTACAGCAGCATGGGCGAGGGAGAGCTGGCAGAACCATAACGGCAGGATCTCCATGACTCAGGGCAACAACAGAATAGCAGACAGGAATTTCAGTGAGAATCCAGTATTGATAGTGTAGCAGAACCCAGAGGCCTTAAACCAAACCAACAACTCGTTGCAATGAGTATCTGCAAGCAGAGCTGTTTGGCCAAAATATACTGTGTGATATGCCACAGCCCCCAAAGCCACTGTGATTAATAAATATGTGACAGAGAGGAGGAAAAGAAGGAAGTGACACACACGGTGAAACCGACTATGAGTCAGCTGTGACAGGTGTAAGAGAACACTGAAGTTAATAGACTAGGTCACTACCCAGAGGGGTCAGCGAGATGTTTTGTTTTGTGTTTGCCTTTTATTTTTATTGTTTCATTTCCTTGGGGGGAGAGGTTACAATGTTAAAGAACAGACATGGAAGGACTGGAAAATGAGTGGAATTGGGGATATGAAATTGTCAAAGAGTCAATAAAAAATATGTTACAAAAACACAATCGGCCAGGCAATGGTGGTGCACACACCTTTAATCCCAGCACTCAGAAGGCAGAGGCAGGTGGATGTCTGAGTTCCAGACCAGCCTGGTCTACAGAATAAGTTCCAGGACAGCCACAGCCACACAGAGAAACCCTGTCTCAAAAAAGTAAATAAGTACAAGGAAACAACAACAACAACAAAAAAACAATCAATCATTTTAAGCAATACTCAAAACTGTACCATGGCATGGGAGTCTATAAAGTCTAACTCTTCCATGCTGAGGACACAATTCACTTCCTTGGGATTTTACATCTGATGAACCCCATTTCCTGTGAAGATGCTTTTTTTTTTCTCCCATTAACAAAAACAGGCAGCATTCCATTCTGTGAGAAGGTCTCAGAAAGAGGTTGGTCTCTAACTCACTATGTAGCCAATAATGACCGTCATTATTTTGATCCTCCATTATTCATATCCCAAGTCTGGAATTACAGACACATGCACCCTGTGTCCAGTTTATTAGGTACTGGGAATGCAACCCAGGGATTCATTTATGTTAAGCAAGCACTCTGCAAACAGTCACATCCTCAACCCTAAAGGTAGTATTCCCAAAGGGAATGTGAAGATTCAAGGCAGGAAGGACATGAGGATTTCTAGAGCAATGAAACTACTATTTGGTACAAAACAGATAGACACACTTTATTATACATTCATCCAAATCCAGATAACAAACACAGAGAGTGACCCTGTGAACTGTGGACTTTAGTGACCACACTATGTCAACTGACACTTCGGGCAGCTCATGACTCACAACTAGGTAACTCTAGTGCCACAGGAATCACTGCTTCCTTGGGCACTCACATGTATGTGTTCATGCACACAGATACAAATAAAAGTATTAAAAGGAAAAGGGAGCTAGAATGGGTTGCTCAAGCCAGCTCAAGAAAACAAAAGCAGAAGTATTAAGATGAGAATTCAAAGCCAACCTGGACAATATGACAAAATACAAAAACAGACCTGGAGAGATAATAGTTCAATTGGTAAACTGCTCGCTGTTGGCCTGAATTCATGTCACAGAACCCACATAGAAAGCTGGCCATGGTGGACCACACCTGTAATTCCAGAACTGTGGAGACAGAGACAGGAGAGCCCTGAGGCATGCTGGCCAAGCAATCTAGCTGAATAGATCTGTGGAAAGCAAACTCCACCTCTGGCTTGCACAGATATATGCACACTGCATTCTCATGCTATCATTTGCACACACAGAAACACAGACACATACATACATACATACATACACACACACACCAAAAATCTATCCAAACAAGTCAAATTGTTAACAATGGATCCCATCACTTTTTATATCCACCCACCAATTAACTATCAGATGTTCTTTTAACTATGAGCTGGACTCCAACAAGCTATGCAGCTAAAGGTAACTCCCAACTGTATTCTCCTGCCTCTCTAACTCTCAAGTTCTGGCAAAACAGATATGAGCCACCATGACTGGTGAACACAGTGGTGAGGACGCAAGCCATAGTTTTGTGCATGCTAGGCAAGCACTCTCCCACTGAGCAAAAGCCCAGGCCCAGATGCACATTTTTAATGGTATAACCTGCACTTTATTGGACATGATCATGGCTTTAAGATCAAGTTTGGGATGTTATTTCATAGCAGAAATGCTATTCAACATTCCCATCATTTTGAGAGGCGCTGTCCTGTTTGCTGTCATAACTAACACTTTTTTTTCCCAACGATACAACTATAAAACAGGACTTGAGTTTTCAGCACTGAAAAAAAACACAAGGAAAAGCAGGAAGTGGTAGTACACACCTTTAGTCCTAGCACACAGGAGGCAGAGGCAGGCCAAACTTGTCAGTTAGACGCCAGCCTGGTCTACACAGAGAAACCCTGTCACAAGGGGAAAAAAACAAAAACAAACAAACAGAAGGAAAATGACTGATTTGGCCATTTCATTCTCATGAACTAAAACAAATTTTAAGTTACACCACACACTGCAGCACCTAGCCATGAAAGCTAAGTGGTTAAATTCTTGACTGTTGTCCCTCTCTTAAAAAGGCTATTGGTAGGAAGCAACTTGGATGACAAAACAGCAGGTTTTACCATTCTACACAGAAGAAATATTCCAGGATTGCTAGGGCTACAGAGAAATCCTGTGGGGGGGGGGGGGTTAAAACTCCAAGTGAAGGAGAATGAAAGACTCTCCTCTCCATTCAAAACCTTACAAATGCAGAGAGGTCACCTTTGCCCTAGAGCTCAGTAGGTAATGACTTACATACACTTTAGGCCCATGCATTCCACAAATACTGTCATCCTTAATTTCTTTCTGGTTCCAGCCCCAGGTAACACTTCAAACGATTTTAACTGAGACAGGAGACTACAAGTCTGTCCACTTAGGCAGATAAGAGAGTTACACAACAAAGGTATTATATAGGGCCAGAATTATTTTAAGTACACCAATGTGGTCCTTTTTCCAAATAGTTGTCACCAAGGGTCATCTTGACCACCTAGCAGAAAGTCTTTCCTGATAAGAGCTCAGGAGACTTAATGGGAGACCTGGATTTAATGATTATGATCCTACACTGCACCTCCAACATTAGGCATTCAAGGTTTGTGTCTGCTGTGGGAATCAGAGCCTAATTAATGGTTGGCCAATCCACTTAAGTAAACATTTATAACCCAACATCCTAACATTCCCTTATCTCTATCTAACAGGCCTGGTTAGCACACTACTTACCTTTGGGTATTTTGGAGGCTGTGTTCCTTAGCTAAGTTTTACTTGTATAACTTACTTAATGTTTCCAAAGCAAATCTATTAGTAAGTCCATTATAATACCAATTCTATCACTTGGAGTTTCTGCTATATCAATGGTACAATGCACTAAAAAGGTAGGAAAAATAGATTCTCCACAAAATGAATGCACTATGTGCAGTAACAGTTTTTGTTTTAATTTTTGTTGGTTAGAATTATTTCCAAGCCAGGTACAGTGGTGCAAGCCTGCAAAGGTGGGATGATCTCTGTGAGTGTGAAGTCAGCCTGACCTACATAGTGAGTTCCAGGACAGCCGGGACTACATAGAGACCCTATCCCAAAACAAAAGTAAATAATTGGTTCTAAGCCAAGAGTTCATAGTTGTAATCCCAGCACTCCTGTGGTTGAAGGATCCAGTTTTTGAGACTAGCATGGGCTAGGTGAGTTTAAGGCCAGCCTGGCAATAAAGAAGCAAACAAAAGAATGAATGAATACAGAAGCAGAGTGCTGAGCCTTGGTTAATTAATACTGGCTTCCTTATCAGAATTTGATCCGAACCAACTGTGGAAAAATGCAAAAATGAAGGCTTAGACAGAACCCACTTGAACGTTAGACATCACAGCAAGCTCCTCATATCCACCAAGAAAAAGAAACCAAAACTCACCTAACTGTGCTTCACTATTCCTGTAGCCATCTGCAAGTACCCTTTTACTCTCCATTCCCAGACCCTGTGCCTGCCTCCTGAGGACAGGCAGCTTATAGGAACCTTCTGCTATGTCATGTCCTCATACTTTTATTCAGGTGAAATTTGGTAACATAATGAAAAAGCCATAGCCAAAGAGAGAAAAAAAATAGGAAATGAAGGTCAGAGGTCAGTCTATCCCCTGTGCTGAGTGCTGGCTCTGGAACTGTCTGCCATGCCAGGTCTCCCCTGGGACTTCTATGACTCAGCATCTTTCAGAGGAACTTTGCTATTTGACCCTTTTGTTTAAGAGGTAGATTGCCTGGGGGAGGGGAGATTCACAATTGAGGCCAAGCAGCAAATCTAAGTTATGAAACAGTCTGTTAACTGCTTCTTCCTGTTTTACACAAGTCTAAGACCAGATGTGGAGACATTTCCAAGAAAGCAAAGAACCCACAGGGACTCAAAGTGAACCTTTCTTCTGTAATGTAGTCAATCACAACAGCCAAACATGGCTGAACGCTACAGGAGGACTGTTCTTGACCACATTCTCAAAGGATGGAGACAGATAATGAGGTTTAATAAGGATCAGGAGAAACAAATAGGCCTAATAGGTGTTTATTCAGGGAGAAATAACTTACAACATAGACAGATGAACACCAGCAGGTTCCTGGTCCCAAGGATGCCTCCAGATGTTCTCCTGTCCCTGTGCTGCAAGCAAGAGAGCTCCAGGAGCTCCTTCCTCAGCCTTAGTTCCCCCAGGTAATGTCCGCCCCTGTCCCCACCCTCAGTGGGCGTGGTCTGTGCCACAGGTTAGGACAAAGTGAATATCTCACTAGAGACAGAATCTTTTTAAAAGGTACCAATGTGTTCTTTAATGTACAAAACAGTGCGATGACATGGCTCACTGGGTAAAGGTACTTGCCCAGTGAGCAAGTTCCATATCCAGAGTCCACAAGGTGGAAGAAAAAAAAAATCAATTACTCCAAGTTGTTCCCAGACCTCCAGATGTGTGTACTGGTACACATGTGTGAAGAGACACACACAGAGAGAAATGTATTTCAATCTTAATTTTCAAAATTTCAAAAAGATTACCAATTTTCTTTTTTCTATTACTGAAAATAGATTTTTTTTTCACACAACATATTCTGACTATGGTTTTCCCTCCTCTAACTACTCTCAGAACCTCCCTACCTCCCCTCCCATCCAAAAATCACACCATTCCACCACCATCTCTTTAGAAAACAAAACAGCATCTAAGTAATAATAATAAAATAAAGCTAAAACAAAGCAGAACAGGCAAAACAGAAGAGCCAAAGAAAATACATAAGAAACATATCCCAGGCCATTTCTTTTAAACAATGAAATCTTAAAAACCAAACTTATTTTTACATTGGAGATTTTAAAAAAAAGATAATGTGACTTGTTCTCTAAGAACTTTTCAAGAAGAAAAAAAAAATCTCTTCATACCTGTCATATACCAACATGATGCAGGGTTATCTAATAAAGATAACTGGGATCATGATTAAAGGTAACCATATTCCTGTACTTCTATTTATACTAGTGTCCAAACTGATTTTTCTCTAACAGGATCCAAAGTCAGCTTTTAATTATGTCACACTTTTAATTATGCCTTAGGTTCAATTTCCAACCATGTAAGAACGAAAAAGACACACAAGTGGCCTGCAGATGGGGCTCAGTTGGAAGTGCCTTCCATTCCACACCAAGAATCATATAAACCAGGCACAGTGGTACACACCTGTCCCAGAAATAACCCACCCCCCCCCCATTTATTTAAGTTTTTTTGAAGAAACAAAGGGATTAAGGACATAGTTCAGTGATGAGAGTGTTTGCCTAGGGTTCAAACCCCAGCAATGCGAAAAGAGAAATGGAGGGAAGGCGGGAAGGAAAGGGGCCAGCTACCAGCATACACAAAAAGATTCTTTCTCTATGACACATAAGGAATTTCTAGATAGCCAGACATGACACATGCCTGCCAATCTCAACACTCAGGAAGCTGAAGCAGGAAAACACTCGGTTTAGGCCTGGCCTGGGCTACATAGCAGATAGTCACTTGTAAACAAGCCTAATGACCAGTCTGATGCCCAGAACACTCAAGGTGGAAGGAGAGGGAACTTCGAGCTGCTCGTGGACTTCCACATGAGCTACTGCACACACACACATAAAAGAAAAAAAATATTATATCTGCCAGTCTTAGGGTGTCTTTTCTAAAAACGGACATTGTTTTGCAACTGCATTTACTCTAAAGAGTAACCTTATTATCACATTAATTTTCTTTTCAAGATTTGTTTATTTTTAATTATGTGTGAAAAATGCACACATGAAAGCAGGCTCCCCCAGAGGCCAGAAGAAAACACCAGATCCCCTGGAGCTAAACTTATAGGTGGTTATGAGCTATTCAATGTGAGTGTTAGGAACTGAATTGGAGTACTCTATAAGGTCAGCAAACTGAGCCATCTTTCCAAACCCTCATATCAACTGTCTTTGACAGAAAAAAAAAAAGTTAGAAATGAGCTAGACTGGTGACATGATGACATTTGGAACTGACAGTCCTATGCTTGGAATATACATAGCACCCAACTTTCTCATTCTTCCTTTTTTATAATTTTTTAAATTTTATTGGTATTAGTGTGAGGGTTTTAGATCTTGGAGTTACAAACAGTTGTTAGTTGCCATGTGGATTCTGGGAATTGAACCCTGGTTCTTTGGAAGAACAATTTAACCACTGAGCCATCTCTCCAGCCGCTCTCATTTTCAGGCCACCTAGTCACACACACACACACACACACACACACACACACACACACCAATTTTTCACAGTTCTATTTCCATCTTCTCTTCCTGCCTGCTTGTCTTAATGGTGTAGGAGATGGAAGGCAAATTAACAGATGGTAAGAAGAGCAACAGAGAGGCCATGGCTCAATGAATAGAGAGCTGGCCTTCCACATATCCCCAACACTGCATGAAACGACATTAAAATGTGCGTCTAGAATCCCAGAACTTGGGAGGTAAAGGCAGGAGAATCAGAAATTCAAGATTATCCTTGATTTTACAGGAGTTTGAGGCCAGCCTGAGATACAGGAGACCCTTTGGGAGGGAGGGAGGAAGGGAGGGAGGGAGGGAGGGAGGGAGGGACGGAGGGAGGGAGGGACCCCACCCTTCACAGGCTATATATCCTTCTGCAGGGACCCAGCTAACTAGAGTATCTTTCTGTGTGGAAGAAGGGAAGGGAGGACAGGAAGGGAGGACAGAGACTAACAATGATAAGAGGCTACTCCCTAGATACTTGAGAAACAGTACCTAACCAGAGTGCAACTTTCACTTATGTTGCAACAGATGCCATTAGCAAGCAACCAGCAGTAATTACCCTATACCAACTACTCTATGGTGCATAAAAACATTGAAGGTACAAGTGCTGCTTTCAAGAATCTAAATCAGTACTCTGTGCTCTTGACTGGATGTTATGTGAACAGTTGCTCCCAATTTCTTGCTACTCTGGTTTCCTTGAAATGATGTACTATAATCCGAAATTAAATAAACCTTTCCTCCCCCCCCAAAAAAAAATTTTCCAAGCAGGGCTGGGAGATGTCCATCCCACAATCCTATGTGCATAAAAAAAATAAAAAATAAAAAAAAACACCGCAAGGGCCCCTTGAAAAGGAAAATACAGGAATTTAAAGCTCAATAGTGAAATCTCTTACCAAAATGTGCTTATTTTCCACAGCAAATAAAAGGTTCATTTTTATTAATCCGAAGAATGAGAAAAAAATTACTAAAGCTGAAAAACATAGCTACAAAGAAAAAACAATTCACAAATACAGAAATCTCACCAAGACCCTTGGCTTTCAACTGGTCTCTGCATAGTTATTTGTGGTATTCTGGACAATTAACACCCCCCCCCAAGTGCTGGGGCTTGAAGCTCTACCCTTTTGCTATGCACTACTTCCTAAGCTGTCCCTTCAGAAACCTCTTCCAGATTGGACAGTCTTGTAATATTTGACTCTTACCTACAGAGTGCATGAAATTGCCCTGATAACCTGCTTCTCAGCTCTAGGACTCTTGGTGTTTGGGGAAAACACTATTGCGTTGGGAACAACCCTGACTTCTACCAGCTTGGTGCCAGGCAAGCCTCCTACCCCACCCCACTTGTGACTATGCAAGTGTCTTCAGCTGCAAATCACAGCCCTAATATGGAACCAAGAAGTTCCTTATGTAACCAGTTCTCGTGGCTCCAGGAGTCCACCAAGAGATGACTTCCTAACTAGAGTAAGCAGACTCTTGTACTTGTGTCATCTTCCTTGCCTCACAAACACAGCAAAAGCCATCCTACCTTGCCTGCCCATAATAGACATCTATGCTTGCTACATCTGCCATGTGGCTCCATAGCTATTCCCAACTAAAATAACCCTCCATCTCCCCAGGGAAGCTGTGACTTAATCAAAGGGATGTTATTGAGAGTGACAAGCAGATATTTTAAATGTGCCTGCATGCTCACCTAATTATATCTGATGAAAGCAGCACAAGACCTACCCTAGGATCCCTTGGCCCCAGTACAAGATCATCCAATGCAGAAACTACCCAGACTTTCCTGACAGCAGCCAAGCCAACAGCAGCCATGGCTATGTTACTACTAGGTAAAAGATACCAAAAGACATAATATTCTGAATAGGGTGGTGCATGTTCTGAATAGGGTGGTGCTATTTGTTATGTGACAGTACCATAGCAAAAAGCTGACTGATACACTTTTCAATTATTTATAGGGCATAAAGATCTATCAGCAAGGCAATATTAGTTTTCAAATCCTAATCTCATTTGACTTACTCTACCATTCTGTGGTGGCACAACTCAGTAGCTATGGATTTAGCCCCCACAAACCCACCTCAAGTCATACACAGAACCCCAAAGCCCCTAGGGGACAAGTCTTAATTGCTGCTTCTGCTGGCAGTCTCATTCCTCAAAATCAACTCAAGACTCAGACTTAAAGTCAGAATTCATGAAAATGGCTGTGGTTGCAACTCAAGATAACTCCCCAAAAGCTCAAAGGCAAACAGAGACCTGGAAAAGAAATTCTGGCTAAGTATAACTGTATACAAAAGGAGACAGGATAATCAAATGGTCAGAATGGTCCTTTGAAACTCAAAGGAAATGGGGCTGACCACTTGAGCTTTCCAAGAATTAAGTAAATTAAGTAGCTTGCTGCTCTCTTCAGACTTCTGAACTTCAAAACTATAAAACAGGGGTCCAGAGGGATGACTCAGCAGTTAGGAGCACTTGCTGTTCTTGTGGATGAAGGCTCAGTTCCCAACAGCCACATGATGGTTCACAACCACCTGTAACATCAGTTCTGTGGTATCTAGCGCTCTCTTCTGGGCTTCCCCAGGCACTGCACTCATATGATAACACATACATGCACTCATATACATAGAAAACAAATTGTTCTTAAAAACTAAAATGAGGTGAGTGTTGCTGTGCTGTTTAGCCAACTAGTAAGTTGGTGGTCCTGTAATGAATGTTTGTTTTAAGATTAACAGGAAAAATACCTTCAGGCTTACCAACCATAACAAGTATAGATATAGAAAAATATCTTCAGCCTTACCAACCATAACGAGATGGACAAATGGATAAAATCAGCCTTGAGGTTGAGAGAAGGAACTCAGGGATAAGTGACTAGCTAGTAAGCACCAGCTTCCAGGTTCCATCACCAGCACCACAAAAAATGATTTTTATATTCTCAAAC
This sequence comes from Phodopus roborovskii, assembly GCF_943737965.1. Taxonomy (NCBI): domain Eukaryota; kingdom Metazoa; phylum Chordata; class Mammalia; order Rodentia; family Cricetidae; genus Phodopus; species Phodopus roborovskii. Next base: position 110,143 of record NW_026126003.1, on the reverse strand, counting down.
CCAATCCTGGAACTGTAAATTAGGCCATACATACACAAATGGCACATAAAATTAAACATTCATGATTTGCTACTATGTCAGCAAATGCTGTGGGCTTTGGAATGTTCTACCTGCTTGGTACCCCCAGACACCAAATGAATGCCACACATACCTTTGGGAATGCCAGGCTTCCTGAAACTTCACTGCAGAAAGGACTTCCTAACATTCCTAACAATCCACCAAAAACTGCACCACCACCTAACACAGAGGTCAGCAGAAGCGGCTGACCAAAACAATGTTTATTGTTTGTGTTCTTGTGCACATGTGCATGTTGGGATATGTGGGTGTGTTGGAGTATGCGTGTCTGTGTTTGTGTACATATACTCTGAGTATCTTCCTCAATCACACATCTCATTTTACTTTTTTATTGACACAGATCTCTCTCTGTACCAGTAGTCCAGGCTAGCTGTCCAGTGAGCCCCAGGGACCCTTCTGAACCCCACCTCCTCATCACTGGGTTTATAGGTGTGTGCACCTATGCCCAGATTTTTCCATGAATACTAGGTACCTGTATTCAGCTCCTCATGCTTGCACAACAAGTATTTTACCCACTGAGCTGCATTCAAGTTCTCTCAGGGTGCAGGGAACTGAGAGAAGGAAGGAAAAAGACAAGAGAAAAATGGCAATTCAGGCCCAACTGGCAGCTGGTTTCCTACACAATCCTGTACCTGTGGATCATTTTCCACATCCAAAGTAATCACAGGAGATGCTGACTATGACTACTGCCTATCATCCTTTACCACACACCCAAGCCACTCAGCCCCAAGCATCTGTCAACATGGGTAAACAACAAAAAAATTAACAGAAGTGCTGGGGAGAAGGCTATGTAAAGTACTTATCAAGCATGCTTGAGGACCTGGAGTTTGAATCCCAGTGCCCAAGTAAAACATGCTAAGTGCAGTGATACACACCTCTTAATCATTGCTCTGGGTATATGGGAACAGGAAAAAGATCCCTGGAGCTTGGTAACCAGCAAGCCTGGCTCAATCAATGAGCTCCAGGTTCACTGAGAGACCCAAATCTCAAGAAATAAGGTGAAAAGTAAGGAAGACAGTTGAAGAAATATCTGGCCTCCACACACGTATACACACACAAACATGTGCATATAAACAAAAAGTAAATTGATGGGGTTTTTGCTTTGTGTTGTGTCTTTGTTGATTTTGTTTTGGGATAGGGTCTCGCTATGTACCTCTGGCAGTTCTGGAACTCACTCTATAGACCAGGCTGGCCTCAAAGACATCTACCTGCCTCTGCCTCCGGAGAGCTAGGATTAAAGGAGTGCATCACCACCACCCAGTTGTGATTTTCTTTTTTTAATTAAGAGCAAAAAGCCAGGTATTAATGTGCACATATAATAATGTATGATTCTATTTTTATGAAATACAAAGACTAGCTCTGTGGCTACCAGGGGCTTCAGGGAAGAAAAGATGGGGTTAATATCATGATGCCACAGGATCTCTTTGGAAGCTGATAAAAATGTTCTAGAATTAGGAAAGCTGAGTGGACTAGTTTGTAAATACACTAGGAAAGTTCACAACTGCGCACTTTAAAAGATCAAGTTTATGCATCCTCAGGAAATCTGTCAATGTAAAAGCATAGGAGACTGGGAGGTACAGTTTACCAATACAAAGCACATTTAACACAAGCAAGGTCCTAGATTCAATCCCTAGTGATTCAGCTACCAGTAACCTTATAAGACAAGGAGCAAACAGTCTAGGAGAGAGGAGAGAAGAGTGTCACAAGACCGACCAGAATAGGGGTGGTGGTGGCATATGACTTTAAATCCCAAAACTCGGGAGGCAGAGGATCTCTTTAAGTTTGAAGCCAGCCTGGTATACAGAGTGTGTTCCAGGACAGCCAAGGCTACACAGAGAAATTCTGTCTCAAAAAAAAAAAAAAAAAAAAAAAGTAGAAGAAAAAAAAAAGAACAGAGTTCTTGTCATCACTTACAAGGAGCCCTTCAACTATGTGTGTGAGCCTTCCACCAGCAGCTGGGAAAATGTTACAAGGTGGGCTCAGGCATAACCATCCCGGAGTTAGAAACATGTGAGTGTGTGCTAGCAAGCTCTCCAGGGGCCAATTCAACAACCACATGTATGGTCACACATTTAAATCATGGTCTAAAGCTGTAGCTCAGTGGTAGAGGAATTGCCTAGCAGGCACAAATTCTTAGGGTGGGGATGGGGAGAGGGAAGGATTAGTGGTTACCTGAGGGTTGAGCAGGGGTGTCCAGACAGACTAGAAGAACACTTGGTATTTGGTTGTCATGAAATTTTTACAGATATTTATGTGTACAAATGTGTGTAAAATTTGATTAAATATATGCTTCATTCCTACTTCATTTCCATTATACCTTAACAAAATCAAAATATAAAGTAGGTGGAGCTAAATATAACACAATTCCATCTAGACTAAAAGCATAAGGCTGTATATCTGCACAGGACTTAGAAATCAATAGAAAAAAAAAATCCACCATGTTACACTCTACCATGTAGATTGGGTATTCTAGAAGGTGGCAGAGAGAAGAGATTAATGCAGCCTGGACCCTTTTTAAAGCAGCATTCATGTATTTACCGTCTCAGAAAAATGAATGGATTTAGAGCTGGGATCACTGCCAAACTGGCAACATAGTGAGTTCCAGGCCAGCCTAGGCTACATAGCAAGACTATCAAAAACACAGAAATAGAGGGCTATCACTGAAAGACAGCCAAGAGCCATGTAGAAATTGCAGGCCAGAGTCCTGGGGCAGGAGCAGATATCTGTTCAGACCAGAGTCCTGGGGCAGGAGCAGACAAGAGTTGGAGAGAAGACTGTAGGTAGGCCACACAAACTGCAGGTAGCAAGCTCATCATATCTTAAGAAAGGCAAATGACAGCCAGGCCCTTCACAACCAAACCCAACAGATGACATGTAATTCCCAGAAGAAAACTTTGAGCCTCTACTTCCTCTATCTGCACTGCCCAAACACAGTTTATGAATGAATACTTCCAAGAGGATAGAAAACCATTTCCCCCTCTAAAGAGAGCTGCTAAGTCTTGTGAATCCTTTGTTTTATAAAAATATTGCCCACTTGCTGGTCATTAACATAGTCTTACGTTTCATCTATGAGCCAATCAGAAAGAATCTCCTTCCAAACTGTAGCCAAGGAGCTGCAAGAAGGCTCAACAAGCCAAGGTGCTTGCTATGAATGAAACCTGACAAACCAGAGTTTGATTCCCAGGACACAGATAAAGGTAGCAGGAAAGAACAGACTCGGTAAGCTTTTCATACATCACAAAGTATTTATTTTTAAACTGTACAGTGCTGGAGTTCATATAGTAGAGTGCTGGCCTATTATACACAAAGCCCTAGGTTCCATCCCCAGAATTTTCAGATAGCAGGTGTGGCAGCCCATGCCTGTAATCTCAGCACTCAGGAGACTGAGACATTAGAATTTAAGTTTGAGGCCAGCCTGAGGTAATCCACCTGGGGAAAAAAGGAAACTGAGGCAGTATACCAATTATAGTAGCCCTCTTCCTCCTGCCTCATCCATCATTCCAAGGTAGGGGAGGGGAGACCAGAATTAAGTCCAATGTTACAACTCAGAAAGTTCAGTCAACAGAAAGACACAAGGGGCCTCTAGAATTCCAGGAAAAGAACTTGCCCATGGCTGAGTTGGGAAGCCAACTGACAACTGGACATGAACTACAATAAGATGTTGTACAACTTTCTAATGGTGAGATTCACATGGCTCATTTAAGATGGTGACTTTCATGGCATGTCACTTATACCTCAACAACACTGGTTACAAAAAGCAAATTCAATTAAAAGGCAGATTTTAGAATTTTATATCAAGGGTGGAGGGGATGGGGGAAAAATATCACTTAGTGAGAGAAACAATCAATGCACAAGGCTTTGGGTTACATCTTCAGTGCTTCAAAAGAAAAATAACTAAATTAAAATAAGGTCTATGACAAAGGAATCATCCCTGAAGCTGATATCTCCAACACCCAAAAATAAAGCAAATACTGAGGGCTAAGCAAAGCAAAACAGGGAACTGCTGTTAACTCCACATCCAGGACCATCTATTTCAACTCTAGGGAATACATGAAGCCAAACACTAGCTGCTACCCCTGGTGTGCTTGGGGAAATTCCACTCCCAGGAACATCTGGGACATCAGAAACCCACCCACAGAAATACATTTATTGCCCAAATATAGAACACGGAATGGAAAAGTAAATAGAACAGGAAAAGACAGCAAACCATGAACTGAAAAAAGTGAAGGCATCACAGAAAAACAAGACTAAGGTAATGGCTTCCTGCTGCTCATTTACTATGACAGGCATGGAACATAAGAGTTAAAACCCCATACTGGGTGGTGGTGGAGCAGGCCTTTAATCCTAACACTTGGCAGGCAGAGGCAGGGGGATCTCTGCTAGTTTGAGGACAACCTGGTCTACAGAGTGCCAGGACAGCCAAAGCTATACAGAGAAACCCTGTCTCGAAAAACAAAAACAAAACAAGAAACCAAAATGGCTAATTAAGCAGGACATGGTGGTGAACACCTATAGGACAAGCTTGATGCCATATCAGCTGGTTCACACTTGGGAGACTGAGGCAAAAGGACATCCATGAGTTTGGAGGGTAGGAATTTGGACATTGCATTAAGTGTCGGGTCATACTAGGCTATAGAGTGAGACTGTCTCAAAAAGACAAAAACAGGGGCTGGAGATGGCTTTAGCAGGTAAGAACACCTGGTGCTCTTCCAGAGGACCCAGGTTCAGTTACCATTACCCACATGGCAGCTCACAATCTTCTGTAACACCAATTCAGGCAATTCCATGCCCTTTTCTATCTCCTCAGGCAAGAGGCACACATGTGGGACACAGAGAGGAATGCAGGAAAAAACTCCTCATACACATAAAATGTTTAAAAAATAAAATCTTACTTAAAGTTTGAGACCATGGGAGGAGAGGAGGGAAAGGAAACTGCAGTCAGGAAGTAGATGAGAGGAATAAATAAAAGAGAAAAATAAATAAAAAAAAAAAGTTTGAGGCCAGCCAGGGTAATTTAGTAAGACCTTGTCTAAATGGAAAGAAAGTATTCCTGTTTTTTGTTTTGGGTATTTGTCTTGGGTATTTGAGACAGAGCTGGTCTGTGTAGCCCTTAATGTCCTGGAACTCACTCTGTAGACCAGGCTGGCCTCGAACTCAAGACATCTGCCTGCCTCTGTCTCCCAAGTGCTGGGATTAAAGGTGTGAGCCACCATGCCTGGATGCTGAAAAAAACTTCAGTGGTCACTGGAAGTCCCCTGGCTATAACTTGGTTAGCAGAGTGCTTGCCTCATACATATAAAGTCATAAGTTTGTTCTTCAGCGCCACACAAGCCTGGCATGGTGGTGAACAATCCCAGCATTTGGAAGGTAGAAGGAACAGAAATTCAGTCATCTTCTGTGATAGTGTCTTTTTGGTTTTTTTCTTTTTGTTTTGTTTTGGTTTGGCTTAGTTTTTTTTGCAAAACAGATATAGTACTATATTCGTTTTTTTCCAGGTTTTTCTTTCTGTTTTTACATTTTTTATTAATTTACTTTTCACATTCCACTGTTATAGTGTCTTAAATGGGGGAGGGGGATAGTTCAGCAGTGATTCACCTGCCTAGCTCACACAGGGTCCTAGGTTCCATCACCTTAGCACCACAGAAAGAGTTGGCAAATTATGCCATGGCTCTGATATTTAAGGAATTGGCAACCCCCAGCCCCACCACAATTAAAAGTCTCTTGTTTCAACTAATTTCCTGAAAACAGATCTAAGATATTCAAAACATTAAAAAATGTATCCAGAAGACAGCTAACTAGGATGTTGAGGATGTAGTTCAGTAGTATAGTGTTTACCTAGCATATACAAGGCCCTGAGCTCACTAAGAAAAGGAAGGTAAGAAAGGGGAAGAGACGAGAAAGGGAAGAGGAAGAAAAAGAACAGGAGGGAAGAAGAATAGAGGATGGATAGAAGACAGCTGAGGATAGGAGGCCCTATAGTGACATAGAAATGCTAATCTTGCTCTATATTTGGTTTGAACACACTAATGTAATTAACTTGGGCTATATAATTTTGCTAACTTCGGATCTTTATAATTATAAAGCCTCACATACAATTATTTGAATGAAAACTGATTTGATTTTTATTTCAATGGAAAAAACATGACAGCTCATTTTAATAGCATTACCTTCTAAGAAGTCATTGCATTCCTTTAGTGAATTTTGTCAACAGACCTTCCACAGTATAACCATCCCATGCACTTCTGTTTTCTCTCTGCAAGATTTCTAAACTCAAGAGCATTCATGGTCTACTGGCTTTTACCCTTGCCTTGACCAGTCCCCTCCAACTCTGAGGAACAGTGCAGAAAAACATGCACATAGTGACCATAGTCTTTCAACACAAGGGAAATACAAAGCAGTAGGTTTCAGAAGCTAAAACCCATTTAGGACCATATTAAGACAGATTTCTAAAATATTATAGTATTACAAATATTATAATCATGCAATTGGCTGACTAATCAACAAATGGATAATGAATGTTGACACTCAACAAAGACACAAGAGGATGCTAGCTCAGAGCTGAAGCATTCACAGGATCTTGCTGACTTGCTTGGGCACCAGGCAAGGCCTCATTCAGAATGTGGGCAGTGGCAAGTAGACAGGGTATTAGGCCAAAGAGTATCTCTACCTGAGTAACCTTCACTAAAGGGGGTAGGTGTGTGTGCGTATACATGTGTGAGCAAGTATATGTGTTTCTTAACTATAATATATATCATGTCCTATTGATATTAACCATAGAGTGCATATTTTAATCATAAAAAGAGCAATAGTCAAAGGCAGAGATAAAAATAACTGCCTGAGGTCAGGCATTGGTGGCACATGCCTTTAATTCCAGCAACCGAGAGGCAGAGGCAGGCGATCTCTATGAGTTTGAGGTCAGCCTGTTCTACAGAGCAAGTTCCAGGACATGCTCCAAAGCAATAAGGAGAAACCCTGTCTCCAAAAAACCAAAAATAAATAACTGCCTGTTCATCCCAACCCCAGCATTTAGTCAACATAAAATACTGATTCTTAATAAATCTGAAGGAAAAAAGTAGTCATGCCCAGTAAACTTAGTGTCTGGCTTCCTAATGAAAATCTTTCCAACTTAGCCCTGAGGAGTTGATGTGGTTTGTAATACACATACTGCAGACATGGGGACCTGAGTTCCCTCCCCAGAACCCATATAGAAGCTGGGCAGTAGTGGCTCATGCCTTTAATCAGTAGGCAGAAGCAAGCAGATCTCTGTGAGTTCGATACCAGGCTGGTGTACAAGAGATAGTAGTTTCAGGACAGCCTCCAAAGCCACAGAGAAACCCTGCCTCAAAAAAACAAAACAAACACACAAATGTATGAACACATTTCAAAAGCCCATATATTCCCACAATTAGCTTATTATGGCTGTTGTCTCAACATATAAGCTCTCAGCTACTGTTTCAGCACCATGCCTGCCTGCTTGCTGGCATGCTCCTCAATATATTGGTCATGGACTTCAACCCTCTGAAATTGTTAAGCCCCCAAATTACATTTTTTTGGAAAGTTGCCTTGGGCATGATGTTTTGTCATGACAATAGAAAAGTTAACTAAGACAGCCTAATGTAAGACCTAAGCTGTCAAACTGACAACAGGCAAAGTCTTCTAGAAAACACATCAGCTGCCATAAGAACACAGAAAACAAAAGTATACCCTGAAGTAAAATGTAAGTGAGGAAGTGTAAGAATTTGCTTTTTGTTTTAAAGCCTCACATAGGAGTGCACACTCATCATCCCAGCACTTGGGAGGCTGAGGCAGGAGGATCAGGAAGTCGAGGCCCACATGTGATGCTGTCTCAACAACAAAAAATAAAAAACAAGAATTCATTTCATTTTTTCCCAAAAACCAAACACTTCTGTAATTTTACCATGGCTTATTTTCATGATTGATCTATAAAGAAGACTTCAAGTGCTTTGCATGCCCAAGTGCCCTGTGATTCAAGCTAACGGCTTGGACCCCAATTCTGAGCCACTGGAGATGTTAAATGATGTTAAATAACTGTCAGTAGTTCTACACAGAAAAATTACAACTTTTTGTTTGTTTGAGACAGGGTTCCTCTGTGTAGCTTTGGAGCCTATCCTGGAACTCATTCTGTAGCCCAAACTGGCCATGAACTCACAAAGACCCACCTGCCTCTGCCTCCGGAGCGCTGGGATTAAAGGCGTCACCATGGCCCAGCTACAACTTTTTTAAAAAGATCTATTTACTGTACTATTTTATATGCATTTTATTTTGTCTGCATGAATGTTATGTGTTCCATGTGCATTCCTGGTATCCAAAGAGGTCAGAATTGGGTGACAGATCCAATGGGGCTGGAGTTGCAAAGGGTATATTTGGGAAGAGAAAAGGCAAGGGAGGTATGTTGTAATTATATTATAATCTCAAAAATAACAATAACAGCCAGCAGCAACCTGAAGGCAGAGCTGATCAGAGACCATGGAAGGGTGCTACTTACTGGCTTACTCCCCATGTGCTTGCACAGCTTGTTTTCTTACACAATCCTTGACCACCTACTCAGAGAAGGCATCTCCCACAGTGGGCTGGGCCCTCCCACATCAATAATTAATGAAGAAAATGTCCCACAGACTTACCCAGAGGCCAATCAGATGCAGGTATTTTTTTTTCAGTTGAAGTTCTCTCTTCTTAGTTGATCCTGGTGTGTGTCAATTTAAAAAAAAAAAAAAAAAAAAAAAAAAAAAAAAAAAACCTCACCAGCATAGTCCCCAAACCTCTAGGTCAATCTACTATACAGATACAGACAAATGAAGTATCTAGAGTCAGCAACCAGCCAAAGCTTGAGACACTCCCTAGACTATACCCTTCCAGGTTTCTTGGCCTACCTGTGTGGCAATGAAATTCCAGGCTGGCCAGTGTTTCCAATCGTTCCTTTCTGGGTCTGTGTAAACAAGACACAGTGCTATCTGGGGATTTTCCCCATCACAAACAAGAAGCTAACCTCAAGCTAGACTTAATCACCTTTGACATCTATAAACACCAAAGCAAAAAACAGCTTTGTGTATTCCTGGGGTTCTGAGTGCTTGGAAGGCAGAATTTATATGGCAGACTCTTTCCCCATACCTATAAGCCTGAAATCCAACCATTCTTCAATGACCATCTCTCCTGTCTTCCCTTTTCCTACAAGCATCTGAAACTCTTACTGTAGCTGTCAGCAACTGTGGTCATTTATTTCCTAACATACCCTGGCCCCAAAACTCTGATGTACCAGCTGCAATAAGCATCAGCAATCCCAGCACTCTAGAGGCTGGGTTGGAGAAAAGGCTCAGTGAAATACCACATACTGGTCCCAACAGACCTGAAATCAATTGTCTTCCAAAGGATCATAAGTAGGAGGTCCCACACCTATCTCCATCAGAATACCTGGGTTGCCCTGGGGTAGCTCTCCTCTGTAGGTGAAAAAAGAAAGTCCTTCAGAGGGAGGTCAAGCTCACAAAAGCCATCTATAGTGAGTGCATAGTTGAGGGCATGTCTTCATTTCCTGCTAGGCATAAAAAAGGCTCCCTCCTCTGAGCCCCACCTTCCTGATCAAGATTTCCCTACTCTCTGCTGTGACCTACAGTAATCTCTCAGGACTGCACAGATCAAAGTCTCTGGACTGAGACAAGACTCTTGGCTCCCTTCAGGTTTTCTGACACCCAGGATTCACCCTTACTCCCCTTTAAGAAAGTCATATGTACACTACATTCAGTAGATTGATCTTTCACTACCAAATACGTTTAGAAACTAGCTCCAATGAGGAAGCAAGATTAAAATCATTTTGTAAACATTTATTCTTTCTTAATGTTGGAAAGATAAACTTTTTCCTTTTTCCATGACTATTTTTAGTGTGAAGGAAGGAACTGGCCTTTGGAGAGACAAGACTGAAGGCAAGATTTTCCCTTCAGGCCTCGCCCTCTGTCACCCTTCCCTCTTTTCCATCTATCTTTTCTCTGTGGCTCACTCACAAGCCAAACCAATAGAAACATAACTCAAAGCAAAATAAAAAGATGGGTGCAAAGTGGAACAAAAAGAAGGCCAGCAAGGTGCTGAGTCAGCAGAGGCTCACAGTCTTCAAGGGGAAAATGGGGAAGCCAGGTTTGATGGCACACACCTTTAATCCCAGCACTCATGAAGCAGAGACAGATGGATCTTTTGCTAGTTCCAAGCCAGCCTAGTCTACAATAGTGAGACCCATCTCAAAAACCACATAAACAAAACCAAAAACACCAACCATGGAGGAACCATCTCCCTGCCTGGCAGCTGCTCAACCAGCAGCTAGGGCCTTTGGAAGAAAATGACAGAGGAAGACATCAACTTCAGCCTGAGCTACACAGTAAAAACTATCTCAAAATAAATCAAGTAAAAGGTGGAGATATGGTTCTGTCGGTAAAGTGCTTGCCATACAAGCACAAAGACCTGTTAGGATCACTGCCACCCACTGAAAAAGCCAGGAACAGTGTCAGTGTACATCTGGGATCCCTGCACTGGAGGACTGGTGAGAGCTCCAAGTTCACTGAGAGATCCTGTCTCCAAAAATGGTAGGATGAAACATGATTAAGAAAGACATCTGACATCAACAACAAAATATGAATTAATTAAGCCAAGCATGGAATTTGTCATCCCAGCATTTGGGAAACAAAGGCAGCCAGAACTATGTAGTGAGACCCAGCCCAAAAAACAGAAAAATGGGAGGGGTGAGGGAATGAATAAATGAATCTAAATAATAAAATCAAAAGATAAGATAAAAATAAAAAATAGTACAAGAGAACTGATGCAAAAAGATGTCTCCATTAAATACAACATTGGGTTTATTCTCCCTTCCCTCATCCTTCCTTACAAATGACTTCTCTAATGTATACACAGAACTATGCAAAGAATATATTAAATAACAAATAATAATAAGGTTTGACTCAAGGGCCAGTGTTCAGGAAATACTACCAACTATGTTTCATTCTTAAAGGAACTGACTGCTGTGACCAGCACCTTGTGGAAGCATTTCCTCTGTGGATCTTTTAATTTGGAAGACTCTGACCTCTTGGATTCAAACTCAATATTTAGGATTTCATCTTCAAGAAAGGACTACAAAGAGCCCAAGTTACTCAGAGCTTACTTACAAGAGATTGAAAACATTAGACACAGGCAGACCAGGTGTGATGACACAAGCCCATCATAGCAGCTACTCAGGATAATCACCCATTCAAAGCTAGCCTAGGCCACCTGGTGAGGTCTTGCCTCATAATAAAAACTAACAATGACCAGGCGGTGGTGGCACACGCCTATAATCTCAGCATTTGGGAGGCAGAGGCAGGCAGTTATCTGTGAGTTCAAGGCCAGCCTGGTCTACACACCTAGTTCTAGGTCATCTAGGACTGTTACAAAGACAAACCCTGCCTAGAAAACAATTTAAAATGGATTGGGAGTGTTGCTCCATGGTAGAGTACTTTTCTCACATCTCACATGTGTGAAGTCCTTGCAGCACAAGCAGACAAGAGCTGAGTTCAATCCCCAGAACCCACACAAAAAGCTCTACAAACTGGCCAAGAGATGGTGACACACACCTTTAATCCCAGCACTCAGGAGACAGAGGCAGGTGGATCTCTGTGAGTTCAAGGCCAGGCTGGAATGCAGAGCTAGTTCCAGGATAGGCTCCAAAGCTACACAGAAAAAGCCTGTCTGGAAAAAGCTACACTCAAATTCCTGCTTTATGAAAATGTCACTAAGAAATACCAAAACAGCCCTGGGCAATCAATCCTTTGCACATTTAACTGTCCAATAAGACATGTTATTGGTTGAGTCCCAAGTGCTGTTGAATCCATAAAATGGACTCAGATAAACTAGAATTGGTTTTGGCTAATTCAAGTCTAAATACATGTGACTCAGAGTTGAAGCTATAGAAGAAAATAATCCCTACACTATGGTCTGCCTTCCAAGATGTTGAGAAACAACTAATACTGATTGGCAGACCTCTATCAACATTTAATGGAGATCTGAGGGGGCAGGAAAAGGGAAAGGAATTTACAGATATCTTGTCTTAAGTGGGAAATCCGCACTAGACAGATAAGAAGGCAGAAGACCAACTTTAACAACTGGGCCTTAAGACATATGCCCTTCCCTCCACTATGTTTCTGTGCATTACTCCCCCATTAAGAGTCAGTTTCCAACCAAGCATTTGTAGCAGACCCCTTTAATCCCAGCACTTGGGAGGCAGAGGCAGGGAAGATCACTGTGAGTTCCAGGACAGCCAGGGCTACAAACTGAGTGCCAGGATGGGCTCCAAAGCTACACAGAGAATCCCTGTTTCAAAAAAAACAAGCCCCCCAAAAAGAACCTGTATAAAAAAAATCATTTTCTTGGCTAGAAAATGGAAACAGTGAATATAATCCACAGCAGAAATTTCTAAGTACTCATCACAAGGTGGGTAATGTGGCTTATCCAGTAAGGGGCTTGGTGCAAAGTTTGACAACCTGAGTTCTATACCTAGTACTCACATGATGGAAATAAAAACCTTATTCCAAGTTGTGTCCTCCCCCCCCACACACACACAAACACACACACAAAACAAATGTAATTTTAAAAAATGAAATATTCACTCCAGGGACCCTCTAGTAAAGTGAAGACTTTATTTGCATACCAAAATGTATTGGGTTTTTTTTTTTTTGTTGTTTTTGTTTTTTGTCCTTTCTAGAGGTAATGGGGATTGAATCAAAGGCCTTGTGCATTTGAGCTAAGACATGCACTCTGCAACCAAGCTATGCCCCTATACTAACCTTTTTCTACCTCTTCAGTGTTAAGATTACATCCATAGATGGGGACTGAACAACTAGCCTCTTGATTGCTAGACAAGTACCCTACCAATCGAGCTACATCCTTAGTCCCTCCTTTTGATTTTTTTATGTATATAAAATGCTAGGAAAAATTACAGTAGTAATTCCATCAACTGGTGGGGGGGCTCTTTCACAGTTCAGGCCAACTGGGGTAAAGCATGGTCTTGTCTCCAATCATTACTTGAAATGGACACAACAACTCAGCTGCTCTAAGCAACCACTTTCTCAGCTATGGTGCCCAATAAACACCCTCCCAAGAAACTACCAAGACAGATTCACCATGTGACCACAAAGATAAAAACACAGACTCTAATGTAAAAATGGTGTTCAATGAGATGGCACAGTACAATGAGAACCTGAATTTAATCCCATGTAAAATGTGGATGCTACAGCCTGTGTCTATAATCCCAACAACGAGGAGGATCCTTATGGCTTGCTGGCCAGCCAGTCTAGCCAAATTAATGAGCTCTGGGTTCTGTGAGGAAACCCTGCCTGAAAACATGATAGCTACCAACTCAGGAAGACAGCCCTTATCAACCTCTGACCATCACCATGCATACACACATGCAACCAGAAACACAAGTACACAAACATATACATAAGATGAGAACACACAAAAACATGCTTCAGGACCATTTACAATTCCACAGTCTTACACACCACACTAGTGGTAGCCCTACACTGCCTACTAAAGCACACAAAACTTGAGATTAATATATAAACATTGAAGATGTTTATAATTCTCTGGACTGATCCAATTGTCTTGGTTACTTTCCTGTTGATTTGAAGAGACACCATGACCATGGCAATTTGTAGAAGGAAGAACTCATTGGGACTTGCAGTTTCAGAGGGTTAATTAGTCCATGACCATCCATCATGGCAGGGAGCATGGTGGCAGGCAGGCATGGCACTGGAGCAGTAGCTGAGAGATTATATCTGATCCACAAGCACAGGCAGAAAGTTAGCTAATTGGGAATGCTGTGGGCCTCTGAAACCTCAAAGCCCACCTTCAATGATACACACTTCCTAAGCGTTCCTAAAAACATTTCCACCAACTGGAGAATGCACATTCAAATATATGGGCCTATGGAGGCCATTCTTATTCAAAACACAACAAACTTGAATCAAAGACTATTGTTAGCACCCCTAGGATTCTGATAGCCCACCCTTACCAGATATCAATTAGCCTCCATTTCCAATGTTCCCCAAAGGCCTTTCTTTGGTGACTCTGAGCCTAGCAGAGTACTCAGCATTTACCTAACAGCAAAACCAGGGTAATATTTACATTATCTTTTATGGCTCAATACCATAAAAGGGGGAAAATGCCTTCCTTTTTCTTTCATTAGTACTACCAAAATGGATTTCTCTGACCTGAGTAAGAAGGTATCCTAGAGTAGATGGGAGCCTTATACCCCAAATCGCCACGCCAGTCCCACAGGTGTGTGTGATTAAAGGCTTGAAAAGCTTTAGGGGGCCATTTTAATAAGTGGATCAAGTGAACTTTCATCGTCGTACTAATTACCCAGGTGGGTGGTTCCATGAAAATCTGAAGCACACTTGAACACAAAATCCCTTTAAAAAAGAAGTGCCATCTACACCCATTTCTGCTAGAAATGACTAATGGTAAATTTCATAGAGCCACGAAGGCCTATTTGCTACCCTAAACTGAAGCCTGGGGGTAAGGTGCTCATTCCTCCTCCATAGTCCTGTGCCCTCTTTCAAGTTAAACCAGGGACTAGCTCAGAGCAAAACACAAGTCGAGTCAAGGCACACACACCGAAGCAGAACAGAAACAAACACTTGCACTAGCAGTGAGGCTTAGGTTTTGGTTGGGGGGGAGGGGAGCTGTTTTAGGTCTTGCTCAACAACACTTCGTCGGAGCTGACCCTTACTGCGGAATTTACAGTGCAGACGGCCCTGAGATGCCAGTCACCCGAAAGGAAAAAAAAAACAGAAAGAAAAAAAAAAGGAAGGAAAAAAAAAAAAAACACAAGCCGAGCTCCTGATTGCGCACTGGCACTGGTCACGCACGTGAAGCCCAGGCCCCATCCAGCACCCGCGGGCCTCCAGCGTTTCTAAAGTTGTCACAAAATAGGGAGATCACCAATGTTCAAAGGCGCACCCCTCCCACATAAACTCCCGCTCCCAGCATCCGTCCCTGCGTAAGGGAAATTCCTAAGAGGGAAATATGGGTGAGGGCAAATACAGAGAACCCCTCCCCAGCCCCAAAGCAACAGGTTTACACCCTCCCCAGGCCGCACTGGGCGGTCCCTCACCCTCACCTAGCCGGGGGAGCCGCCCTCCATCGGTGTCAACCCCCCCCTCCGGCCTGGTCCCCGAGACCAGGCCTGGGAGTGGGTGTGGGGAGGGGGCTCCCGGACTTCCTTGACAGTTTGTGCCTCGGAAACTGAGCTTAGGCGGGCCAACCTCTCTCCCCCGCACGCCGCTGCGCGTCCACCGGGTTCCGGGAGCGCCGGCCTGCGCCTCGAGGATGAATGGGGCGCCCCTCCCCCACAAGGGGATCCCGCGCGGCCCCCAAGTCCCAAAGCGACTCAGGTCATCCCAGCCAGGCCCCTCTGGTGCCGCAGACAAAGAGATTCAGGGACTAAACGGCGGCGCTTCCCTAAACTTGCCTGTCCCCCTCCCCAAAACAAAGGCGCACCCAGGCCTTTCCCGCCCCCCGCGCGCGCGGCCACTTTGGGGAGCGGCCGCCCCGGAGGTATTGTTCGGCACGCAGGGAACGCGGCCGCCCCGGGGGGGGACACACGGGAACTTGCCCCTCCTAGAGCTCCAGGGCCCTACCTTTGCGATCAGGGTCACCGCCAGGCCCCTGGGCCCGAGAAGTTTGCGCCCCTGCCAGGCATGCACTCACCTCACCGCGAGCCTTGCAACTTGTGGCCGCGCTCTGTGCTTACTGGCAGGTCCACCGTCACCAGCCCGGGCCCGAGCGGAGGCCGACGAGGGCCAGGCGCCCCGGAGCAGCCGCGCGCCGCCCCCGGCCCGCCACCGAGTCTCCGAGAAGAGCAGGCGCTGGAAAGTTTCGGTGGCGAATGGCGGCCGGAGGGCGCTGCAGCGGCGGCGGGGCGGGGGCGCTGGCGGCTTGTCGCTCCCGAGCGTCGAGACTGGGGGGGCTGGGCTGGGAGCGGCGGCGGCGGGAGAGGGCGGGACGGCGGGAGGGACCGACAAGGCAAGTGACCTCCGCTGGGAGCGGACGCAAGCGCGCCTACCTTGGCTGGGAGACGTGCCAAGGGGGTCGCCAGCACGCAGCCCTCCCCAGACACCTGGAGGAGGAACTCTACAGCTCTACCCCCACCGCGTCCCCGTAGGCCCCTCCCCCAGCGCCTGGGGGGGCTGCGTCCCCACGCGGCAGCCCCTCCCCCACCAAGGGCTGGGACGCCAGACCCGCCCTCACCCCGACCAAGTCCAGACCCAGCCCCCCGGGGGCAGGGAAGAGACTTACATCCCTGCGCAGTTCTTCACCCTAAAGCCTCCCCACCCCTGCTCCACTCCGCCCCACGCCCAAGGTGGAGGAGGGAAGACCAAGCGTTGCCCTCTGGGCCCCAACCTGGTCCCTAGCTCCTTTTCTACAGGAATAAGGGCCCCCACAAGCATACCCAATCCTAAACCCTGGCACTCCAAGGTGGCTTTGAGGGGGGGGATGGGAACAAGGCCACCCTGCAGGTTGGGGGAAGGAATGGTAACCCAAGCCACTGAAAAGTGTTACCATCCCCCACCTCAAAGATGAAGCCGCCCAGCTGGCCTAGGAGGTCCTCGTGCACCCCGTGCACCCCGTGCAATCCGTCTCCTGGAAAATCTTCAAAACTAACGATTTAAAGCACACACACACACACACACACGTTGCCTTTACGCCCACCCACAAAAAAAAAAAAAAATGAAGACTCGGGCGCAGACATGACCTTTGCAAAACACCTCCCAGCCAACAATCAGAAATGCATAGGGGATTAGCTTCAGTACAAGGCGAAGACCCGAATATACTGGGGAGGGGTATGTTAGGGTACTGGGGTCCTCAGACCTGCAAATCCCCATCCCCAGGCCTGAAACCGCAGGCGCTGGCAAAATGTTCTCTGTTGCCATGGCTGTTAAGGCCCAGCCCTGGCGCTTCTTCCTCCCTTCCACGTTGGTGACAATTCCCCCCCAACCCCCGGCTTTAATTCAATTAAATAAATATGCGGCCCTCCTCCTCAGCACCTTTGGTGTCTGCCTTGTTGAGTATTTTTAAAATCAATTTGCCCCTCCCTTAGGCTTCTAATGAGCTTGGTGCTAAGAGCCCAGTAACACTCAGCAATTTAAAATCTAACCTCACTTGCTCCTTCCTTGAACACTAGGCGTTTGTTGCTCTGACGGTTTGGGGGGAGGGGGAGAACCCGGGGCGAGTTTTTAAGGGGCCGATTCTCCATCAAACAGGCGGACCTCAAAATTACCTTGCAAAATATTGCTGCGAAACGTCAAAGATGTCAAACGACTGTTGGTACACCGTTATTAGAGCGCATCAATAAAAAATACACACTTACACAGTCTCCATAATTGTGAATCAGCAGAACACTGGCTTATTAGCTATCGGCTGCCATTCAAGTCCCCCCACCCCAAAGGATTTGGTGAGGCTCCCTTGAGCTGCCCTTCGTAGCTCCCGGGCTCCTGAGCTCGTGCAGACTGATGCTGAGGTATTACGAAGGGTGCAATCGAAAACCCGGGCCCGCTCATGATGCAACCCTGGCCCGGTTTACACGTGCTTCCCTTCCCCCACTGCATGCTGGTGGTAGCGCTGCGTTTTTTCCGCCTGTAGGGTCACATTGTGGTTGATTGATTCTCCTTTCGCCTTGCTCAGTCATTCAGATTTGGAAAGTAAATAACAAGTTGACATCATTACAGCTTCAGGCTTTACCCGGTCGCCAGCTCTCGGCTACCGCAGACCCTCGAGTAGCTGCGCAGCAAACCCTACCCACCTAGCCTGCCCAGCTTGACTTGTACAAATTAGTGCTTGGAGATTCCAAGCTGAAGTTGGTTAAAAGCTTCCCTGCATGTTTCTATTACTTGGCAAGTGATGATCATTTTTTAAAAATGGGAAAGTGGTGGGGGGAAAATCTCATTTTCCATGTAGGGAGCAGTGACCAACCAGGTTTTTATTACAGGCCTCCTCTGACTAACAAAGTGAAGGCTTGATTCTACTTAGCCAGTGTGATATAGTATCGCAATAATCCCAATTTTTGCTTTTGGACACTCAAGGACTAGGGAGTTGGAGAGATAGCTCAGCGATTAAGAGCATTTACTGCACATACAGATGACTCAGGCTCAGTTCCTAGTACCTACAAATCAGATCCTGCCACCTGTAACTGGTTCCAGAGGATACTATGCCATCATTATACACTCCTATGGCTTCTACATACATATGGGGCACATAAATTCTCGAAGGTACAAATACAACTACAAATAATGACTAAATAACTAAATAACGTCTGTTTTGTTTTGTTTTAGAAAGGAAGGAAGGAAGGTAGTTGGTAGAGGGCTATGGGTAAGGTTTAAAGGTTGGAAGGCTGAGGCATTAGACTGAAATGTATAGCAAAAACCTATCCAGAAAAAAAAAAAAGGTCAAGTGTTTCAAGTGTTTCTACTAAATACTCCTGGTACCACCACAACATTGTAAGAACTAAAGACAAGAAAACAAACCCCTTTTTAAATAATAAAATTGGCCAAAATTCTCTCCTAAGTGTTACTACATGAATGGAAACTTAAGACTTCTATTTATTTATTCTGGATGTTTCATGTAGGTGCTGGTGTGGAAGAAAACATGAAAATAACGGAGAGGAAGCAGCTAGTGCTCTGTGTGTGTGTGTGTGTGTGTGTGTGTGTGTGTGTGTGTGTGTGTGTTTCAGTCTTGGTGACAGTTTTTGCAAAAAGAAATTGACGTACTGAGTTGCTTTCACTTTGTTCATGTGTTCTTTTGTGTAGCACCGAGATTATTCTTTTCTCAACAGTGGTAGCTTGAGCTATAATCCTAAAAACATGAAAGAAAAAAGTGAGTGGGGTTTTTATCAAAATTATGCAAGTCTGCAAAATTACTGTTGAGAATGGAAAATAAGCCAAAAACAGAGAAAACAGTTGTAAAATCCATGCCTGTCAAAGTATTGCCATTAGAAATATACAAGAACCTCTCTGTTTTTAAAGATTTGTTTGCTTTTTAAATTATGTGTCCATATGTCTCTGAACATCAATGTGAATGAGTGCTTGGGAAAGCCAGAGAGGGTGTTGGATCCCTTGGAGCTGGAGTTACTGACTGTTGTGAGCTGTCCATGTAGATGCTAGAACAAAACCTCTGCAAGAAAAATTCTTGATCTTAACTGCAGAGCCATCTTTCCAGCCCCCAAAGAAGTCTTAAACTTCATGTGGTAAGAAATAACCACATTAGCAATAGATAGGAAATAAAATAAGGCAAGGGAGATGACTCATCCAGGAAAGACTAGAACAGATGAAAACTGATGTCCACATGCATGCCCATGCACATACAAATATATGTAAGTAAATGTAACTTTAAAAACTTAGGTCTTTGGCCTAGTGTTGTGGCACACACCTTAAATGGCAGCACTTCAGAGGCAGAAGCAGCCAGATCACTGTTTGAGGTTAGCCTTGTCTACATAGTGAGTTCCAGGCCAGTCATGGATAAATGTTGAGGCCCTATGTAAAAAATAAGTAAATAAATAAAATTCGCTCTTTTAATATATCTTATGGCATAACTATTTTACAACTGAGAAGAAATTGAAAGAGGTACAAAAAATACAGCTGTCAAGATATAATGCCTTTTTCCCACTAGGAAAGTGGACACAGGAGTGATATGAGAAAGGAACTTAGGGAAGAGCAGTGTGGACTGGAGATGCAAAGCTAGCCACACTAGTTAAACACAGATGCCAAGCAGTGGTAGCACACATCTTTAATCCCAGCCACACTAGTTAGCCTTAGAGGCCAGCAGTGGTAGTGGACACCTTTAATCCTCAGGAGACATTGGCAGACAGATCTGTTAGATCAAGTCCACCCTGAGCTACATGAAATTGATCCAGTCTAAAGAGCAACAGAGCTCACAGAAAGGTGATCCCACGACTTTTATCCCAACACTAGAGAGGAATATAAGGCAAGAAGAGACAGGAACTCAGTGCGGCCTGAGTGCAGTGAGAGGAGCAGTGCAGTTTGGAGATGTAGTCCAAGGCCTGGATGGCCCTTTTAGTCCAAGCATTGGTAGAGGAGGGAACTCTCTAGTGGCTGACCGCTCTGCTTCAGGCAAGCTTTATTTGTTAGATCATAAAATATCACAGAAATATCTGTAAGAATGACCTTAAATTTCTAATTCCACACCCTCTGTGAACCACTATTCTGTGCTTATGTGGCTCTATGAATCAATCTCAGGGTTTCCTGCATGCCAGATGAGCATCTTACCACAGTCACATCCTCTCCTGACTTCAATGATCCCTAATGAGAATGTACATGCTTTTTCTCTCCCTTTGTTTCCTCTTCTGCAATTAGCATGGACAAGCTTTATGGGAATGAACACAGAATAGGAAATGATCTCATCAAAAATAGTACACACACACACACACACACACACACACACACACACACACCTGGGCAGTGGTGGTGCATGGCTTTAATCCCAGCATTTAGGAGAAAGAGACAGGTGTATCTCTGAGTTCGAGGCCAGCCTAGTCTATAGACAGGCTCCAAAGCTACACAGAGAAACCCTGTCTCAAAACACCAAAAAAAAAAAAGAAAAAGAAAAAGAAAAAAAAAAGAAAAAAAAAGAAAGAAAAAGAAAAAGAGCGAAGGAAAGAAAAAAGAAAAAAACAACTACACCTATGTCAAGCATGACATTAAATTGACCCCCCAAAAAAAAGTCCTTCAAGAGATGATTCAGTGATTCTGTGGTCCCTGGCAGATCAATAGGCTCATATTACATTCTCATATACATGTCATTGGCTGGCTAGTTTTATGTCAGCTTGATACAAGCTAGAGTTATCTAAAAAGAGAGTCCTGAATTAAGAAAATGCTTTCAGAAGATCCAGCTGTAGAACATTTTCTTAATTAGTGATTGTTGGAGAAACCAACCCATTGTACGAAGTGACATCTCTGGACTGGTGGTCCTGGGTTCTACAAGAAAGCAAACTGAGCAAGCCATGAGTACCAAGTCAGTAAACAGCACTCTTCCATAGCCTCTGCATCAGCTCCCGCTTCCAGGTTCCTGCTCTGTTTGCGTTCCTGTCCTGACTTCTTTCAGTGATGAACACTCATATTGAAGTGCAAACCAAGTAAACCCTTTTCTTTCCAACTTTCTTTGCTCCTGGTGTTTCATCACAGCAATAGAAACCCTAACTAAGAAATGAGCATATGCACCACTGTATCCAGCTTCTAGTAAACACTCTGTAACACGAATAAATAAATAAATAACCCAGAGACTGATACTGGGGATCAAACTTCAAGCTAAATATCAGAAAAGCAAAGCAGCTGGCCACTAACTTCTTACCTCTACCTCAGACTGCAGGGGCTGATCCACTCATGAGCTCTTCACCAAGTCTCAAACTGATGCCTCTCCTCAGTGTGGTCTGAGAACGAAGGCATATCTGAGACCTTGCTTCTGTCTTATATACTTCCATAATGTTGGGATTAAAGGTGTGAGCTATAATTCTCTTTTAGACTGATTCACTCTTGTATAGATCTTCATGGCCTTGGATTCCACCTCTTAATTCTGAGTCCTAGGACTAAAGGTGTGTACCACCAACTCCTAGCTTCCGGCTGCTGGCATTAAAGGTGTGTGCCTGGCTTCTATAGCTTGTGGCTGACTTTGCTTTCTGAATCCTCAGGCAAGCTGTAATAAAACATAAACAATATATCACCACACACTCATGGGAATGAAAGTTTAAGGCCCTTACAATCTGTATGCAAAGGTTTTCTTCCACAGCTGTCAAAACCTACAAGCACCAGACACCCTTCCACAGGGTATATAGTCCATCCATAAAGCAGGGTACCAATGAACTGCATCAAGGACCCTGTTGGATATTTTCTAGGATTACCCTAACAAAGTACCTACCATAAATGTAGTGATTTAAGGCAGCATTCATATATTCTCTCCAGGTTCTGTAAATTCAAAGTTCAAACTGGGGATGTCTCTAGGGTTGCCTTCCACCTCAGGGCTTGCTGTGTGGATTTGTAGCCAAATATACAGATTTGCATTATGTTGAGTGGAAAGTTAACACAAGGACAGCCAAGGCATGGTAGCCAAGGCATTGTAAGAAATATAAAATGACTCTTTTCTATCAAATACTATAAACCTTGTGTTTAGGAAAAGGAATTCAAATAATTCTATCTCCAACACTTTATAAGACTTTTGTACAAATGTTTTAATCCCCCACACACACCACCCCAGGAAACCTTTGTTTACACAATGCTCCCCTGCTGTATTCTAGGAATTTAATGGCCTGGAGTAATGCGACTTCCTTTCCTCTTCCTCCTTCACTTTCTGTGCACAAATTCTTTTCAGACTAGCCAATTAAATTAAGACTATGAGACCAGACCCCAGCCAATGGGGAAGCCACCACCTGAGTTAGACTAAAAGCCAAATGCACTTCTGTATCTGTGTGTTCGTTTTTTTTTTCAAATTGTTTATTTAAGACAAGGTTTCTCTGTGTAGCCCTGGCTGTCCTGGAACTTGCTCTGTAGACTAGGCTGTCCTCCAACTTGTAGATCTGCCTGCCCCTGCCTCCCTAATGCTAGGATTAAAGATGTGCACCACCACTGCCTGGCTCTGAGCACAACCTCTGAATCAAGAGAAAAATGTGCCTTGTCCAGTCATTTCAGTTGGCATGGTGGTCTCTTTACTTGCAACCCTAAACATATTTCCAATACAGTTCATGAAGAAAAAATGCCAGGCACATATTTGGGCAATGCTTAGCTCAAATTCATGGAGGAGAATATTCTGAAGGTTGAATACCTCTGGCCATGCTCGGCTTCCCTCATAAAGATGGCTGACAAGAATGCCTCTGGTGTGCTCAACTTTCTCGAGATAGTTTTAGCTGAAAAGAAGGAGAGGATATTTTGAAGATGTATTAAGTTAGGACTTTACCCCTAAAAGTGCGTGCCCCAATTAGCAGTAAACACGTTTGTTTTTATACCTCTTGCAGGTTCCAGTGGTAGCCAGCCTCCTTGGTGTTCCTTAGTTTATAGCGACATCAGTCCTATGTCTTAGCTGTCTTCACAAAGTTCTGTATATAGATCAATACATATATTTGTTTTTTTTTTCTTATTTTACATATCCGTCCCAGTTCCCTCTCCCTCCCTCCAGCCTTCTCTCCCATGTCCCCAAACCACCCTCCCCCCCCCCACTGCACAGGGAGGGTGGTGCCTTCCAGGAGGGATCATCAAAATCTGTCAAGTCATTTGGAGTAGGGACTAGGCCCACCCTCCTTCCTCTAGGTTAAGGGAGTATCCCTCCATGGAGAATGTGCTCCCAAAGTCCTTTTGTGCACCAGGGGTACATCCTGGTTCTACTCTCAGAGGTCTCTTAGACTGCCCAGGCTTTTTAACTGAGACCATGTTCAGGGCGTCTGAGTTGGTATAATGCTGGTTTCCCAGCTATCAGTCTGGGGGCACATTAGCTCCTCCTTGTTCAGGTCTGCTGCCTCTGTGGGTTTCTGTAGCCTGGTCTTGTTCTCTCTCTTTTTTTCTCTTGTCTATTCCTCCCCGATTCAATCTTCCTAGTCCCACATGCTTTCCTCTCCTCCCCTTCCCTTTCTCCTAGATCCCTCTCCACTCACTGCCCTCCTCCCAATATGCTCAGGAGATCTTGTTCCTTTCCCCTTCTGTGAGGGAACTTGGATGAATCTCTTGGATTCCTCCTTGTATCCTAGTTCCTCTGGCATTGTGAATTATAGGCTGGTGATCCTTTGCTCCATGTCTAAAATCCATATATGAGTAAGTACATACCATGTTCCTTTTTTTGTGACTGGGTTATTTCATTAAGGATGGTTTCTTCAAGTTCCATCCATTTGCCTGTGAATCTCAAGATTCCATTGTTTTTTACCCCGCAGAGTAGTATTCCATTGTGTAAATGTGCCACATCTTCTTTATCCATTCTTCAGTTGAGGGGCATCTAGCTTGCTTCCAGGTTCTTGCTATTACAAATAATGCTGCTGCGATCATAGTTGAAAAGATGTCGTTGTTGTATGGATGTGGTTCATTTGGATATATGTTTCAGAGTGGGATTGCTGGGTTCTGTGGTAGACTGATTCCCATTTTCCTGAGGAATTGCCATATTGATCTCCAAAATGGCTGTACAAGTTTGCACGCCCACCAGCAGTGGAGGAGTGTTCCCCTTTCTCCACATCCTCTCCAGCATAAGTTGTCATTGGTGAATCTAATTTTAGTCATTCTGGCATGAGTAAGATGAGATCTCAGAGTTGTTTTGATTTGCATTTCCCTGAAAGCTAAGGATATGGAGCACTTTCTTAAGTGTCTTTCAGCCTTTTTGATTTCCTCTATTGAGAATTCTCTCTTCAGTTCTGTACCCCATTTTTAATAGGGTTATTTGGTGTTTTGGTAACTAGTTTCTTGGGGTCTTTGTATATTTTGGAGATCAGCCCTCCATCAGATGTAGGGTTGGTGAAGATCTTTTCCCAGTCTTTGGGCTGCCGTTTGGTCTTGTCAACTTTGCCCTTTGCATTACTGAAGCTTCTCAGTTTGAGGAGGTCCCATTTATTAATTGTTAATCTCAGTGTCTGTGCTACTGGAGTTATGTTCAGGAAGTGGTCTTCCCACATAATAGTCATAACACCTAACTATACAGAATAAAGAAAGAATATTAAGAGAAGCGAAGGAAAAATGTCAGATAACATATAAAGGCAGACCTATCAAAATTACACCTGACTTTTACATGGAAATTCTCAAGGCCAAAAGGTCCTGGATAGATGTTCTATAAGTATTAAGAGTCCACGGATGCCAGCCCAGGCTACTATACCCAGCAAAACTCTTAATCATAGACGGAGAAAACAAGATATTTAATGACAAAGCCAGATACGTATTTTCACAATCCGTATCTACAAATCCAGCCCTACAGAAAGTTCTGGAAGAAAAACTCCAACCCAAGGAAGTTAACTAAGCTCACAAAAACATAGGCAATAGATAATCCCACTTGACCAGAACCCAAAGGATAAAGCAGGGCAAATATGTTCACAATACCAACAACAACAACAAATCTAAAACAAACAAGAATTAACAATCAATGGTCCCTACTTTTCCCCAACATTATTGGTCTTAACTCGCTTATAAAAAAGACACAGGCTAACAGAATGGATAAGAAGACAGAATCCATCCTTCTGCTGCATACAAGAAACACATCTAAGCTTCAAAGACAGATATTACCTCAGGACAAAGGATTGGTAAAAGATCTTCCAATCAAATGGACCCAAGAAGCAACCAGGTGTAGCTATCCTAATATCCAACAAGTTAGACTTCAAACCAAAATCAATTAAAAGGGATGAAGATGGTCATTTCGTATTCATTACAGGAGAAATCCATCAGCACAAAGTCTCAATTCTGAACATCTATGCCCCTATTTGTCATACATTAGTTTGCCCACCTAAATCTTCCTCTCCTATCTTATAAAGACAGTAATTGCTTGGGTTAGAGCCCACTCTTACCCCACATAGTATCATTTTAACTTCATCACATCTGCCAAGGTGAGGTGCTGGCTCACTGGGTAAAGGAGATTGCCATGTAATCATGAGGACCTGAATTCAGATCCCCAGCACCTATGGAAAAAAAAAAACTGAGTAAGGTCAGGGTATCTGTATCTATAATCCCAGAAATGGGATTCAGAGAGGAGCCTCAGACTTTATGTGCAGCTAGGCTTGCCAAAAGGATGAGCTTCAGGTTCCATGATAACACTGTTTTCAAAACTAAGGAGGTTGAAAAAAATGAGGAAAATGTTTGAGGATGGCACCTGATGTCATCATCTGACCTCCACATGCGCACATGTGTACATGTGTACCCATGAAAACACCACACACAGAGATATAAAAAGTGTAATAGTAAGTGGCACTTACAATGTACCCAGTACATGATCTATTTTGGTTATGAGCCTAGCCTTTAATGGTTGAGCCATTTCTTCAGCCCACCAAATGTAATCTAAATAAATGTGGATGGAAATAGCAAATTGTGTATAAACAGTGATCAGAAATAAATCATCTTCAAGGCCTAAAAAAAATCACAAAATCATTTAAAATACCCGCTCTTATACTTTTGAATCATAAGGCTCTAATGATTAACACCTTGCTCCTTTAAAAAGCCAAATTAGGACAGGTCCATTCTGTGCTGCATCCAACTACCCAACAGCCAGATTTTACACATCCTCCTCCAGGTCTAGCCAGGTGACTGTCCCTGAACTCCCTTTCCATACCTTCTCCTCAATCTTCAAGATCTACCCAGGGACCCACATCCAGTGTCCCTGCCTATTCTGGCCTCCCCCTCCTGCATAGTTAACTATCTCTAGGCTTAGGCCAGAAACACTCCCTACCTATGCCCCAAACTCAGCCAGATCTACTCCCACACTCCAGGCTTACACCAGGAAACATATCCAGTGTTATAGCACAGTACCTTCTGCCCACCTGACTTCGTTTCACCTAAGCCATTTCCAACCTCGACCCAACCCACCCATACATCCTTTTTTTGTCCCAACCTGCTCTATCCATGATAAACTCAGAAGCAACAGAAGTCCACATGCTAGATGTCATCACAAAAATGCCAGAAGTATGAACAATCAAGCCAGTATCTTCTTTCCAAATCTACCACTTCTATAGAAATGCTTACCAATTACAATTACCTAGATGAACCCCAGGATATAGGATTTAAAGAACAATCATAATCTTCATCAAAGAATTCAAGGAGTTGAAGGAAGACACAAAGAAACAACTTAATGAAATCAAGGAGAAAGAGTTTAGGGAGAATAAATGCCTCAGCAGTGCCTAAGAAAACATAAACACAAGACTGATGGAAACGACAATAAAAATCCAGGACTTGAGACTGGAATTCAATAACCAGACAGAAGCAAGGAAGAGGACTCAAGCTGAAATGAGGATGGAATTGAAAAACCTGGTAACCCAACTAGAAGACTCAAAGGAAGGCCCAAAAGTATAATGAATCAAGCAGAAGATTGAATATCAGGACTTGAAGATAACATAGAGGATCTACACCAAATAAGCAAGTAATATAAAACAAAATCTTAACACTTTTTTAATTCAGGAAATGAACATACAGGAAATTTAGGACACCATGAAAAGACCAAACCTTCAAATTATAGCCATAAGTGAGAGAAAAGAAACCCAAGTCAAGATCATACAAGAAAAACTTCCCCAACCTGAAGAAAGACACATAGGTACAAGGAGCACACAGAACACCAAGCACACAAGACCAGAAAAGAGCATCCCCACTGCATAAGATGGACAAGTACTAAATATATATATATATATATATATATATATATATATATATATATATATTCAAGAAAGTGTGTTGAAATATATAAATAAAAAGAAATCAAACTATCTTTATTTGCAGATGGCATGATACCTACATTAGAGAGCCCAAGAATTCTATTAGAAAACTTCCAGAAATAATAATCAAAGTCAGCAATGTGGCAGGATATGGAATCACCTTTTCTTTTCTTTCTTTTTTTCAGTATAGCTTTGGAACCTGTTCTGAAACTCAATATGTAGACCAGGCTGGCCTTAAACTCTGACAGAAATCCACCTTCCTATGCCTCCTGAGTGCTGGGATTAAAGACGAGTGCTATCACTGCCTAACCTCAATAACTTTTCTATGCACCAACAACAAACATACAGAGAAGGAGTTCAAGGGCACACTCCCGTTTACAATATACCTAAGAATAAACCTAGCCATGGAAAGGAAGGAGCTCTACAATGAAAACCTTAAATCTCTGAAGAAAGAGATAAAGACACTAGAAAATGGAAAGACATGTTACTGGATTAATAGAATTAACATTGTGAAAATGATCATTTTACTAAAAGCTATTTACAAATTCAATGCAATCCCAGTAAAATCCCCACCTCCTTTGTAACAGAAATAGAAAAAACTATCCTAACATTTATTTGTATGGAATCACAAAATACTTGTTAGCCAAAGCATCCTGGGTGCAAAGAACAAGGCTGAAGAGAATCACAATTCCATCTCTCTCTCTCTCTCTCTCTCTCTCTCTCTCTCTCTCTCTCTCTCACACACACACACACACACACACACACACACACACACACACACTATTTTTTGTTTTTTGTTGAGACAGAGTTTCTCTGTGTAGCTTTGGAATCGGTCCTGGGACTCGCTTTGTCGACTGCACTGGCCTCGAACTCACAGAGATCTTCCTGCCCCTGCCTCCCGAGTGCTGGAATCAAAGGCATTTGCCACCAGGGCTGATCACTGACATAGAAAATCAGCTCAGGTGTACCTCAAGACATTTTTCAATTGTCGTTTCTTCCCTTCTTTTCTGCCTTCCTCCTGAATGCTAGGATTATAGGTGTGTTCTACCATGCCTGGTTTTGTGTGTTGCTAGGGATGGAATTCAATGCTTCATGAATGCAAGGCAAGTGTTCTGCCACTGGGCTACAGCCCCTGCCCCAAAGATTTGTTTGTTTGCTTGTGTGTTTATTTATTTATTTATGGTTTTTTGAGACAGGGTTTCTCTGTGTAATAGTCCTGGCTGTACTGGAACTCACTCTGTAAGCCAGACTGACCTCAGACTCACAGAGCTTTGCATGCCTGTCTCCCAAGTGCTGGGACTAAAGGCATGTGCCACCACTGTTCGGCCCATGATTTCATTTAGCTAAGTAATATTCCATTGTGTAAACATATTACATTTTCTTAATTCATTGATGTGCATCCAGGCTGTTTCCAATTTTAGACTATTATCAATAGAGCAGCATTGAACATAGTTGGGCAAACAACGCTGTGGTAGGATGAAGAATGCTTTTGGTATGCCCAAAAATGAATGGTATAGCTGGATCTTGAGGTAAATAGATTTCCATCTTTCTCAGGAACCACCACACTGATTTCTATAGTGGCTATATATACAAATTGGCACTTCCACCAGCAATGGAGAATGTAACCCTCAATCCACATCCACATCAGCATGAGCTGTTATTTATTTATTGCTTTTGTTTTTTGGGTTTTTTTTTTTTTTTTTTTGGTTTTTCGAGACAGGGTTTCTCTGTGTAGCTTTAGAGACTGTCCTGGAACCAGCTCTTGTAGCTCTTGTAGACCAGGCTGGTCTCGAACTCACAGAGATCCTCCTGCCTCTGCCTCCCGAGTACTGGGATTAAAGGCGTGTGCCACCAACACCAAGTTATGTCATTTGATTTATTGCATTTGACCATTCTGCTTGGAGTAAGAAGAAATCTCAAAGTAGGTTGATTTGCTTGTCCCTGATGACTAATGATGTTGAACAGTTAAGTGTTTTTCAGCCATGTGTGTTTCATTTTCTGAGAATTCTGTTTAGATTTGTACTCTTATTTTTTACATTGGGTTATTTCTTTCCTTTTTCCAAGTTTTTTTGAGACAGGGTCTTTTTGTGTAGCCCTGACTGTCCTGGAACTCATTCTGTAGAACAGGCTGGCCTCTAACTCAGAGACCTGCCTACCTCCAGAGTGCTGGAATTAAAGGCAAGCACCACTCTGCTGTGTGTTTTCTTGATATTCAGGGTTTTTTTTGTTGTTGTTGTTGTTTAGTTCTTTATATATTTTGGATATTAGCCAACTATCCAATGTATAGTTGGCAAACTTCTTTTCCCATTATATAGGTTTCCATTTTGTCTAAATTAGTGTGTCCTTTGCTGTACAGAAGCCTCTCAGCTTCATTAGGTCTAAATTGCTGATCTTAATGCCTAGACTAAAGGTATTCTGCTCAGACAGTCTTTTCATGTGCCATATGATCAAGGCCATTCCCACTTGGTCTTCTATCAGGTTCCGTGTATCTCCTTTTATTTTGGGGTATTTGATCCATTTGGAGTTGAGTTCAACATGCAAAACCTTTGCTCAAAGTTTGATTAAGCTTAATCCACTGCAAACTGAGATATGTATGAAATGTCTGACTCAATGTTTTTTTTTAAAAATCATATTAGTTATAATTTCCTAATGGACCTACAAGTGTTTAGGTCTTCACTTACTGCAATCATGACCTCTTGAGCAAGGACTCAAAGCTATTCTTAGAACAGCAATTTCAGTGTCTTCTCTAGCAAAAACAAACAAGCTGGAAACAAAAATATTTTTCTCTAATGTACATTTAATTCTATTCAACTATATGGGTGGTACCATCCCATGGGCTGAGCTCCCAGGGGAATTGTGGCACATACCTTTTATCCCACCATTAAGGAAGCAGAAGCAGGTGAATCTCTGTGAGTTCAAGGCCAGGCAACCAATAGTGAGACCCTGTCTCAAAGAAAAAAAGAAAGACAAGGTTAGCTGAGTATCAACATTTACCTCCCTCTGCTTCTTGACCACAGATACAACACGACATTAAGGTCCTGCAACCCCATTTTGTTCTGAACACTTAAGTTGTGAGCCAAAATAAAAGCTTTACCCATGAAATTGCTTTTGTCAAGTATATTATCATAGCACAAAGAAAAGTAACAGACCACATGACAAACTCCACCTCTGGTGTTGTGTACTGTGTTCAAATGTATCTACAAAAGTCAAAAAGAGTGAACCACTTACCAAATCTTGGGCTTTGTCTCTGAAATCTCTTTCAATTATACATTACCCAGAACAAGGTTTTTCATGATAGCAACAAAGGCATGAACGGGAGTTTTTAGTGTTTGGGAAAGGGTCTGTTGGGGGTGGGGTTGACTCACAGTGCTATACCAGCTGGAGACACGGGTGGGTAGGAGGCATGTCTGAAACAGAAGAAGCCAAATGTGGAAAAGAAGGAACAGTACGGGAGTTTTCAAGAATTCAGCACCAGTGAGAGAGGATAACAGTAAAGCAGGTATCTGTGGCATTCACTGGCCAAGTGCCAGTTTGACATGGTAGGGAAGGGTTCACAATACACCTTTGCTATGGTCTTCAGTGCTCCTTAAGAAGTGCTGGTCTTCTGCAGAACAGAAAGAACAACCTATACAAATGCCCTTTCAGAACAGCTATGTGTAGTGGTTAAACAATGGAACAGGAAGAAAGCCCTTTGATGTTCTTGAAGCCTTGACCTTGGCACTTCAGATGAGCGCTGGCAAGCTACACCAGTAGCAAAGTCTGTGTTGAGCTGACATTTCTAAGATGACTTTATCTGAGAGCAAGAATCTTGTTTATTGTTGTTGCTTAAGGTCTGATATACTTCCTGGGCTGGCTTTAAACTCCTCAGCTCACACAGCCCTCAGCTTCCCAAGTACCTGGGTCTATGCATCCAGCTATTGGGCCTGGTTCATCCTGGCTTTGAATTTCAGATCATGAACAGTCATTGGGACCATGCAGAAGTTACTTCAATGGCTATTTTCCAGATTGTGCCTTGGAAAATCGAGACAGCACTATCCCTGTCCTAGGAGTAAGTTGATTTCTGTGGTCAGTGCTATGTGGCACACAGCAACTGACTGACAAATGGAAGCTCTGAGGATTCCTCTGAAAGATTTATCTGAAATGATGGTAGGAATGTGAGCAGACTCAATACTCATAATAGGATTTGCAGTCTGCAGTGTAGAATGCAAAATAAGCCAACTATGATAAAGCTGGTAGTGGGGTAGGGCAGAGACCCAAGAATTATTAAGGGTCCCAGAGTCTCAAAATAGAAAATGTTGGGCTGGCAATGATTCATCATCAATGTATTAGCTTTCTGTGGCTGGGGGGGGGGCGCTAGGGATTTGGCTCAGAAGTTAAGAGCACTTACTGCTCTTGCAAATGAACTGGGTTTGGTTGATGGCACCTGTATGGTGGCCCACTGTGGCAAGTACTGGATGCTCCTTCTGGCCTTCATGGGCACTGGGTATGTACATAGTCCACATACATAATACACTCCGGCAAAACACTTATGCACATACACTTTTTTATCTTAAAAAATACCATAGACAGTTGGTTTACAAAAAGAATGGGATGTGGGGCTGGAGAAATGGCTCAGTGGTTAAAAGCACTTATTACTTTTGTAGAGGACCTGTGTTTGGTTCCCAGCACCCACATTTTAGTTCACAACCATCTGTAACTATGGTTCCAGGGGATTTGATATCCTCTGACCTTCATGGGCACATAAGCATGCATGTGATACACATACATCTATATAGGCAAAACAGTCATACACATGAAATAAAATAAATAGACCATTTTAATTTGAGATAGGGTCTCGGTATATAGCACTGGCTAGACTGGAATTTGCCAAGTAGACCAGGTTGTCCGTAGTGTGTAAGGGCTGGGGAAATGGCTGGGTGAGGAAAACACTTGCTATACAAGCATAAGGATGTGAGTTAGGATTTCAAAACTTCTGTAAAACCAGATGTGTGTGAGCACCTCTGTAATCCTAACAGTCCTACAATGAGATAGGAAGTAGAGACAGAAGAATCCCCTGAGGCTCATGAGCAGGTTAGGCCTGGCACACAAAGGTTCAAACAACAAAGAGACCCTGCCTCAATGAAGGTGGAAGGAGAGGACAACACTCAAGGTTGTCATCTGTCTTGTATATATACACCATTGCAGGCTCACATCTACACTCCCAAACATGAGCATGCACACATACAAACACCTACAAATAAACTGATAATGACAAAACACACATCACACACAAAAGAAGCATGTGTATACAGCAGGGGACCTCCACTTCCTGAAAACAAATTACCACAGCATCCTATACACCTCAGAATCCAGAGACGATCTGCTGGCAATCAGGTTGTAATTTAGTAAGTAAAGAATGTAAAATGAAGCCGGGCATTGGTGGTGCACACCTCTAATCCCAGCGCTCAGGGAGGCAGAGGTAGGCATATCTCTTGAGTTCCAGGCCAGCCTGATCTACAGAGCCAGTTCCAGGACAGTTAGAAACCCTGTCTTTAAAAAAAGCAATAGATAAATAAATAAATGGATAAATAAGTAAATAAAACAAAAATTTAAAATGAGCTCCCAAGTTATGCTAGAAATTAATATGTAGGAAGAGGGAGCAGGGAACGGTGAAGTGTTTGTATGAGACATATGAGCAAAATGTAATGACATACATCATAAAATATTGTCATAAGATATTTATTTTGTAGACTACAACTTAAAATTTTAATATTAAAGGGGGAGTTTCTTTTTCTTTTTTCTTTTTTGAGGCAGGGTTTCTCTGTGTTGCTTTGGAGCCTGTCCTGAAACTTGCTCTGTAGATCAGGCTGGCCTCAAACTCACAGAGTTCCATCTGCCTCTGTCTCCCCAGTGCTGGGATTAAAGGTTGCACCACCAATGCTTTGCCTTCTAGAGCACTTTCTTAATTTCCCTTAGCCAACTCCTGGTTGCTCTTTCTCTCTCTCTCTCTCTCTCTCTCTCTCTCTCTCTCTCTCTCTCTCTCTGTGTGTGTGTGTGTGTGTGTGTGTGTGTGTGTGTGTGTGTGTGTGTCTGCTTGCCATACCTACAAAAGCAGGAAGTTGGAGTTGAATTCCTTGGATCTGGAGTTACAGGTGGGTGCTGGGAACTAAACACGTATACTCTGCAAGAGCAACAAGCACTCTTAACTGCAGAGGCACATCTTTAGCCTCTTTTAACAAAAAGATTTACTGCTAATGTTTAAGTGTCAGTATGTGTGCTAGTAAAGTGCACTGAGGGAACACACATTTGAGTATAGTGGCTATGGAAGAAGCCAGAAGAGGTCATTGGGTCCCCTAGAGCTGGAGTTACAGGCAGTTGTGAATGGTCTGGCATGGGTGCTAGGAACCAAACCTGAGTCCTCTGGAAGAGCAGCAAGCACTCTTAACAGCTAAGTCATCTCTCCAGCACCATCTAAATCCACCAGCCCTGTTTTGTTCTTTCCATTCTAATGTCTATAACAAATTTTATAATACTATCTGAAAATGGTGTCAGACCAAGGCTATTTGATGGATTCATGTGCTAGTTAATTTTATGTGTCAATTTGACTGGGTGATGAGCATTGCCTCAAACATTAAATTGGATGTCACAGAAAGGGAGTTTCTGAATAAATGTGATTTACATATGAAGTGTACACTGGGTAAAGTATATTCCTTTTGCCAATGGAAGGTTTGAATGAAGCAAAGATGGTAAAAAGTAAGTTTTCTGGCTTGACTGTGTTGAATCCATTCCTTTCCCACATCTTCAGTGCAATGTGATAGCAGCAGCCTGTTGTTTTCAGAATGTCTTCTGGGCCTTAAGCATTTTGGAGCTCCATTCTCTCCATCCTTCCTCTGGATTAGATATTCTGTTTCCATCTATCTAGAATACTCTTCCTGATTCCTCATTGACTTGTGACATCTCATTTGAGCTCACTTTGATTTTTGCTTCCCCAGCAGCACTTTGTGACTCTGATGTTAGCCTGAGTCCTCCAGTAGAGGCTCTGAGCTTCTATAGAAGGGTCCTGATTCCAAATATTAAAGAATCACATTTGTTGATGTTTAAATGAGTATAGCCCCCATAGGCTCATATATTTTAGTGCAATTGATAGAACTATTTGGGAAGGACTAGAAGTTGTATACTTGCAGGAGGAGGTTTGTGGTATGAGACGAGGTATGAACTTTGAAGTAACAAAAGCCCATACCAAGCAGTTCCTCTCTCTTTCTCTACCTTTCTCTCTCTCTTTACCTCTCTCTCTCTCTCTCTCTCTCTCTCTCTCTCTCTCTGCTTGTTGTCTGTAAATCAGAATGTCAGAATGTAAGCTCTCAGCTCCTGCTCCAGTGCCATGTGTGCCTGTCTGCTGCATGCTCCCTGCCATGATGGTCATGGACTAAGCCTCTGAAACTGTTAGCAAGCCCCCATCCAATTAAATTCTTTCTCTTATAAAGTGCCTTGGATGTGGTTCAATTTTATGACAATAGAACAGTAGCTAAGACAACACTCTTCGATACAATCTGTTCTCAAAAGTCAAGCAAAGGAGCTAGGGACATGGCTTACGGGTAGAAGTGCCTGCTGCACAAACATGAGGATCTGGTTTAAAATCTCAAGAAGCCATGAAAAAAACTTGGCATGGCTGTGAGTATAACTATAACCCTAGCACCACTATGCAGTGGCAGATTGCTGGAGCTTGTGGGTTTCCAGCTTTAGTGAGAGACTCTGTCCCAAAAGGACTAAGTCAGAGTGTGGTAGACTAGGACATTCAACATTCTCCTCAGGCCATCATGTATAAGAAGCATAGGTTTGTATACAACACACACACACACACACACACACACACACACACACACACACACATGCTCGCACGCATGCACACACATGCACATGCACACGTGCACACCCCCCACACACAGATGAGATTTGATTTCTACCAGCACA
Source organism: Phodopus roborovskii (assembly GCF_943737965.1). Lineage (NCBI taxonomy): Eukaryota > Metazoa > Chordata > Mammalia > Rodentia > Cricetidae > Phodopus > Phodopus roborovskii. The sequence continues at coordinate 74,703 of NW_026126003.1, read as the reverse complement.
AACAAGAAAACTCATTTGTTTTCTCAGTCTGGGATGAGCTACAGGGAGAATCTCACAGGGTGACAGATAAATATAAAATTCTGTTATTATTGCCCCAGTCTATCCTCTCATATTTCATGTCTTCTTCATTACATCTCTTGTACAAAGTGTTGCATACACAGTGGTAAATATGTACTGATTCCTATTTTTTAGGGGTATATAAGCTTATCTCTACAGAGATGTGTAATGGTGGCTTCCTACCTTTAAGGAATGGGGGCGGAGGCTGGAGATCTTCCCTAGCCTTTGTGTAAATTATGTTTCCTCTTTCTGAGACAAAATACTTGACAGAACCCCTTTTAGAAAGAAAGAGTTTATTTTGGCTTACGGTTTGAGGGTACTATCCGTCATATTGCTTGAGGATCCCACCACATTGCATCTGCAGGATGCTGGTATTTAGTTTGCTTTCTGCTTTTTATTCAGTTCAAGACCCAGGGAATATTAAGGGCGAATCATCCCAGTTCAATTAACCTAACATAGACACTCTCTCACAAACATGCCCAGAGGTGTGTTTCCATGGTGATTCTGGATTCCATCAAGCTATCAAGATCACAGCCTTGTAAGGACTGGCTTCCTAAGGGGCCCTGCAGCAACATATAAGCTACCACTGTTCCACTCTGTCCCTTGCACACTGAATAAACCCTTCCAAGTCAAAGCTGGATGCAAGACCTTATGCAAGAAAGGGGACCCCATTGCCACTGCTTGGGAATGCATGTCATAGCATCTCCTTGTCTGTCAGGAGACCCCTTTCCTCATAGCATTGGGACTTTGCAGGGAGACAAATTGTAGAGCTCGTATGCTGCTGTCTTTGCTGAGTGTTCTATGTGTACTGTCTTCCCTTAGTCAGTTTGACACATTTGCTTTGTGCAGATGGGAGTAGTTTTTCCCTTGGCCTTGCATGAAATAAAATTCCCTGTTTCTGTCTTCACGTTCTTCCAGGGGAGTTCATCACCAGACATCCCATTGTATATCCTCAGCTCCTGTCTGTCTGCTGCATGCCATGTTGGCTGGTGCCTGCACACTGCATTGCCTGGTACCTCTGGGGAATTTTTGCCTTCACAGCAGACACTGAGTCCTTGTTCCTAATGCTGACGAATCAGCTCATATTGAGGAGTCTTGCCAGACTAGACTTGGCTCAGTTGCATATAGTCTTCCCAGATCTAGTGCTATATCTTAACTGGCGCCTGCTCTTCTCAAGGACAAGTACAAGTCAACCTAGATGCACCAATGCATTTAAAACTTCTCCTTGGGCCTTGGGATGTAGCTCAGTTGGTAGGACACTTGCCTGGCATGCAGAAAACCAAGGTTCCATCTCCAGAATCACATAAACCAAGCATGAGAAGGTAGTTTTGATGGCTATCCTTAGTTGTGAACCTGACACACATAGGAAGAGGGTGCCTCAACTGAGGAATTGCTGCCATCAGATTGATCCATGGGCATGCCTGTGGGGACATTTTCTTGATTGATGATTGATAGAGGAACACCTACCCCACTGTGAGCAGTGTCAGCATGGGACAGGTGATTCTAGATTTTATAAGGAAGCCAACTGAGCAAAAGCAGAGAACAAGGCAATAAGCAGCACTCTTCCACAGTCTCTGCTTCACTTGCTGCTTTCAGATTTCTGCCTTTAGTTCATGCCTGACTTTTCTCAATGATGGACTGTAAACGGTGCCAACCCTTTCCTCCCCAACCTGGTTTTAGTGTTTTATCCCAGCAACAGACAGCAAGCTAGAAGAGTGGTGAAGGCCTGTAATCCCATAACTCAGGAAGTAGAAATGGGAGGATCAGAGCACCTACACAATGAGTTTGAGGCCAGGTTGATGTGCATGAGATCCTGTGCTAATGTAAAATAAAATAAGCTTTGCTTGTATGTGTTTTGGCACACCTGTTTATATCAAAACATACCATATGAAGAAGTTGAAGACCAAAGCATCAGAAAAGGACTTTCTGCCTAAAAGAGTCCCAGACAAGGGCCAGGAACATTGACAGTGCTGCCTTTCATATACAGCTTCCTGTGTTCACTCTCTCTGCTTCACTTTAACACCTTCATCAAATAATATTCTCCACTTAATCTCTCTAGTACTTCATCTGTTTCCTGCCAAGACCACTACATCAGCCTGGAGTCCCTCTTGGGTAAACACTGGGGTTGTGCTGCTACATTGGGTCTTTATTCCAAGGCTGTGTTTATGGGCTAATAATCTATTAGAGCTAGATTCTTACTTTAATAAAATACATCCTTAATAAACATGACCACATTCAGAAATAAATTCTTTTCCAGTGGAGAATCCTTGTTTATTAGTACAGTAAGATTTTTTTAGGGCTATTGGTAATCTTTGATGTCAGTTATGATTGCTAATGGCAATTCCCAACTCAGTATTGATACAATTTAGTAACATATTTATATTAATGCCAAAGAATTAAATTTGCATACAGACTTTTATGTTGTTAAGTTAGACCAAGTTATTAAAAAAAAAATGGCCAGATGTGGTGCTAGATGCCTTTAATACCAGCACTTAGGAGGCAAAGTCATGTGAAACTCTTTGAGTTCAAGGCCAGCCTGATCTACAGAGTAACTTCAGGGCAGCTGAGGCTTCATAGTGAGAACCTATCTTAAAGAAAAAAAAATCATTTGGTCAGGGGTGTAGGTACACAATCTTCAGACCTTCATTTTACCTCCTTCTCCAAATCCAAACCTCCAGTCTCATCCCAGCTCTGTCTGTCCTAGCAGACAACCTGCTGCAGCTTCCTCTTACTCTGTGCCCTAGCCTCCAGCAGGTCATGCAGATCTCCTGCAGCCTTCCTCCACAACATCATTTTGTCTCAGCCAACTACCCCAGACATTCCCTGGGGACCGAACCTGCAGGCCACACTGGCCACCAGGGAAGCAGGTAAGCTATCTTCAGATCTTCACTCTCCCTCTTCTCCTCCAGCTCTGTAGCAGACCACTGCCTTGGCTTCTCTACCTCTCCCCATCTCCAAAGGTCTAAGCAGATCCTGGTAGCACATCCTGCCTTTCTCCTTCCTGTAGACACTCACAACCCTTACCCTCCTTCAAGCTCATCTCCATTCCTAAGTGTCAGATCCCAATACCAAGAAACACATTCTAATCAAACCCCCCAGTGGCCACAACTGGAAGGATCCCAGAAACATTCCCTACCAGGCAACACATAGTCATTACACTCTCCTAAGAAACAGAGAGGGCCTCAGAAACAAAGGAATGCAATACCACATACCAGGAACTAAGATTACAATCATCCCAAACCCAGATGTTTAGACACCATCGTAAAAACACAATATGATCCAGGACAATAAGCAATTCTACTACAGTAGGCCATGAGCAATGTAACATAGCTGAAGAACAAGCCAAGGGCTTAAAAATAGCCTTTATAAATATGTTAGAGGACTAAAGAGGAAATGAATAAATCACTTAAATAGATCTGTGAAAATACAAAAAAAGGTACACGAAGCATAGAGAACACCAAATAGACTGGACAAGAAAGGAAATTCCCCACATCACATAATAATCAAAACACTAAATGCACAGAACAAAGAAAGAATATTAAAGCCTTCTGAATATTGAGAAAATTATTCTTTTTTTTCCCAGGCAGAGTTTCTCTGTTACATCTCTTGCTGTCCTGGAACTCACTCTGTAGACCAAGCTGGCCTTGAACTCACAGAGATCCACATGCCCTTGCCTCCCAAGTACAGAGATCAAATGTGTACATCACCAACACCTAGCAACTATCCCCTTTTTTTAGACTTTCCAATTTGATGAACAACAGATTTTAAAAGTATGTCTCTGGATTTCCTTGGTGTCTGTTGTTATGTCCCTTCTTTCATCTCCAAATTAGTTAATTTGGATCTTCTCTCAGTCTTTACTTAATTTAGATAAGAATTTGTTGATCTTATTGATTTTCTCAAAGAGTCAACTCTTTGTTTCATTGATTTTTTTGTACTTTTGTTTTACTGATTTCAGCCCTGAATTTGATTATGTCTTGCCATCTACTCCTTTTGGGTATGACTTTTTTGTTCTAGAGCTTTCAGATATTACCAGTATGAAATCTCTCCAATTTTTTTATGTAGACACTTAGTGCTAACAACTTACCTCTTCGAATCACTTTCACTTTGTCCCATAAATTTAGTTATGCTGTGTACTCACTTTCATCTAATTATATAACATCTTCAATTTCTTTCTTTATTTCTATCTTGATCCAGTCTTCATTCAGTAGAGAGATTTCAGTTTTCATGAGTTTGTAAGCTTTCTGTAGTTGATATCCAGCTTTAATCTTATGGTGGTCAGGGCCAGGTAGTGGTACACCTTTAGTCCCAGCACTCAGGAAGCAAAGGCAGGCATATCTCTGTGAGTTCAAGGGCCAGTCTGGTCTACAGAGATAGTTCCAGGACAGCCAGAGCTACACAAACAACCGAACAAAAGCAAAAAACAAAAAAACAAAACAAACAAAAAAAAAAAAAAAAAAAAGGAATTTTAGGGTGGCCAGCCAGGTAAGATGCAAGGTGTTATTTCTATTTTCTTGTATCTGTAGAGACTTGCTTTGTTCCAAGTATGTGGTCAGTTTTGGAGAAACTTTCATGAGGTGCTAGGAAGAAAGTATATTCTTTTGTGTTTGGATAAAATGTTCTGTAAATAGCTGTTAGGTCCATTTAGTTTATGACATCAACTTCAGCATTTCTCTGTGTAGTGTTTGTCTGAATGACCTGTCTATTGTCGAGAGTTGGATATTGAAGTCCCCACTATCAATGTGTGAGGATTAATATGTGATTGAAGCTGTAGTAGTGGTTCTTTTATGAACCTGTACTTGGTGCCCTTGTGTTTGGTGAATGGATTTAAATGTCCTCTTAGTGAATTTTTTCTTTGATGGGTATGTAGTGTACTTCCCCTGCCTGTCCTGAAACTCACTTTGTAGACCAGGTTGGTCTCAGAGATCTGCCTACCTCTGCCTCCTGAGTGCTGGGATTAAAGGCATGCACCACCACCACCCAATTTGATCCTATTTTCTTATGTTTTTGGTTGTGAGCCTAGCCTTTAACGGCTGAGCCATCTCTCCAGCCCTTGATCCTATTTTCTAACCTATTCTGTTATTCTGTGTTTTTATTGGGGAATTGAGACCACTGTTGTTGAGAGTTACTAATGAACAGTGTTATTGATTCCTTTTATTTTTTGTTGTGTTTTTCCCCATTCTTTTGATTTCCTGGTTTAATATTATTTATTCTTTGTGCTTTCTTGGGTGCTATTAACCTATTCGTGTTGAAGTATTCCTTCTAGCACCTTCTGTAGAGCTGGATCTGTAAATAGATACTGCTTATATTTGGTTTTGTCATGGAATGTCTTTCTCCATCTATTGTGATTGAAATTTTTGTTGGGTATAGTAGTCTGGAAAGGTATCTGTGGTTTACTAGTGTTTATAGAACATCTATCCAGGTGTTAGTCTAATAGGGCTGGAAGTGGTGGCACGCTCCTTTAATCCCAGCACTCAGGAGGCAAAGGCAGGCAGTTCTCTGTGAGTTTGAGGCCAGCCTGGACTACATAGTGAGTTCCAGGACAGTGAGAGCTGTTACACAGAGAAACTCTGTCTCAGAAAAAAGGGAGATAACTTTTCTCATTACTCACCATTTAGGAAGGTAAAATCAAGATCAGATGAGCAATTTAAATCATGGAAACAACTTCTTTTCAATAGCCACAAATAATATAAAATATCTTGAAGTAATTCTGACTAAGTTAGTGAAATACTTGCATGGTAAAAACTTTAAGACATTGAAGAAAATATCAGAAGATGGAAAGCTCATTCATGCTCATGGATCAGTAGGGTTAATATAGTAAAAATTACTATTCTACCAAAAGCAGCATACAAGTTCAATGCAATCCCTATCAAAATTCTTACATACTTTTCACAGAACTTGAAAAGACAATTTTCAGTTTCATATGCAAAATAAGAAACTCAGAATAGGCAAAACAATCCTTAACAATAAAAGAACTTCCATGGGTTTCACCATCTCTGAGTTCAAGCTGTACTACATAATTATAGTAATGAAAACTGCATGGTGTTGATACAAAAACAGACATGCTGATAAGTGGAATCAAGTTAAAGATCCAGACATAACTCTACACATCTCATTCATGGGCACCTCAATTTTGATAAAGAAGCAAGACAAACACACAGGAAAAAGACAGCATCTTCAACAAATGGTGCTGGTCTAACTGGATCCCTGCATGTAGAAGAAAGCAAATAGATCTATACTTACCACCCTACACAAAACTCAACTCCAAATATATCAAGGACCTCAACATAAAATCAGATACACTGAATTTAATACACAAGAATGTAGGGAATAGTCTTGAACTCATTGGCATAGGAGAAGACTTTCTGGATAGAATATCATTAGCACAGGCACTAAGATCTACAATTAGTAAATGGGACCTCATGAAATGGAAAAGCTTCTGCACAGCAAAATACACCCATCATTCAGAGAAAGCATCAGGCTACAGAATGGGAAAATATTTTTAGCAATTACACATTACATAGAGACATAATATCCAAAATATAAAGAACTAAAAAAAAGTTAGATATCAAAAAATGATATTGTAAATGGGTAGAGATCTAAACAGTGAATTTTTTGAGTTTTTTGTTTTCTTATTATTTTTTTTTCTTATTTTACATATCGATCCCAGTTCCCTATCCCTCCCTCCCCACTCCACAGGGAGGGTGCTGCCTTCTAGGAGGCATCATAAAAATCTGTCAAGTCATTTGGGGTAGGGACTAGGCCCTCCCCCTGCCTCTAGGTTAAGGGAGTATCCCTCCATGGGAAATGTGCTCCCAAAGTCCTTTTGTGCACAAGGGATACAACCTGGTTCTACTGTCAGAGGTCCCTTAGACTGCCCAGGTCTTCTAACTGAGACCCATGTTCAGGGGGTCTGAGTTGGTATAATGCTGGTTTACCAGCTATCAGTCTGGGGGCCATGAGCTCCCCTTTGTTCAGGTCAGATGCCTCTGTGAGTTTCTGTAGACTGGTCTTGACCCCTTTTCTCGTCACTCCTCCCTCTCAACAGTGAATTTTTAACAGAGGAAACCAAAATTGCGGAGAAACACTTAAAGAAACGTTCAACATTCTTATCTATCAGAGAAATGCAAATCACAACTACTTTGAGATTCCACCTTAAACCTGTCAGAATGTTTAAGATCAGTAACACAGGTGACAATTCATGTTGGCAAGGATGTGGAACAAGGGAAGCATTCATCCATTGCTGGTGGAGGTACAAACTGGTAAAGCCACTGTGGTAATCAATATGATGGTTCCTCAGGAAGATGAAAATCAATCTACCTCAAGATCCAGCTATACCACTCTTGGGTCTATACCTAAAGGACACTTCATTCTACCACAGGTATGCTTGCCCAACTATGTTCACTCTTGCTCTAGTCATAGTAGCCAGAAATTGGAAATAACCTAGATGTCCCTCAACAGGAGAATGGATAAAGAATATGTTGTACATTTACACATGGAGTATTGCTCAGGCATTAAAAATGTGAAATCATAAAATGGACAGGTAAATGAATGGAGCAAGAAAAAAAAATCATTCTTTATGAGGTAACCCAGTCCCAGTAAAACAAACACAGTGTATATTCACTTATATGTGTAAGTTAGTGATAACCACGCTACATAGAGAGTTACATAGTGAGTAAGGGACTAAGGCAAAGAGATGGCTGTCTCCAGGAAGGGGAAATAGAATAGAAAGCTATGGAGGCATCAAGGGGTACTGAAATAGGAGCATCAAACAGGTAGGGAGAGAGAAGAGGGTGGCTAGAGAGAAAATGCAGGGAAGGACAATTAAAACTAAGGGCCATTTGAAGGGTTGTATGAAAATTTAATGCAGTAGAAGCTTCTTATATACATATATGAAGGTGAACTAAGTAAAATTGCCAAATAACAGGGAAGAGAGGGCACCAACTGGCAATTTCTCATCACCAAACAAATACCAGGAATGGGTTACATCTAATTGAGTTGCTAGCCAAGGAAACCCCATGGGAACTCTCATACAACCCAGGCAATTGCCAAGACTATAACTAACCGATATCTGATTTGACAAGAACTTGAGAGGAGATGTAGCAATATGGTCCATCCCTAACCCATAGACTATCTCCAATTGATAATCCCTTGCAAATGAAAATTGAGTGTTCTCCAAGGGAGTCTCACTGGGAAACAAACCACTCTGAAAGGGTAGGCTCCATGCCCTGAAGCAGATAGATGGCCAACATGAAACAAACTCAACAGCATCTTTGGAGATTTTTTTTTTTTTTGAGTAATAATCTTAAATCAGGATTTTTTTCTACTTTACAGGTTTTTTGCATATATAATGGATTCTGGTTTTGGGTTTTTATGGGATTCCTGTGTATGTGAATGTGTGTCTTATATGTGTTTCTTTTGCTGTTTCTTTGGCTTTTTTATTATTTGCTTGTTTTGACATATCTCATTATGTTTGTTTTTTATTTATCATATTTGTCTTATTTTATTGTTGTTATTAGATGCCTGCTTTCTAAGGAGGGACAGATAGGGCATGGATCCAGATGGGAGGAGATGTGAGAGGGAACTGGGAGGAGTAGGGAGAGGGAAAACCTAAAATGGAATATATTGTAAGAATAAAATCTATTTCTGCTAGATGGTGGTGACATACACCTTTAATCCCAGCAAGGCAGGGGCAGGCAGACTTCTGTGAGTCCAAGGCCATCCTGGTTTACAGAACAAGTTCCAGGACAGCCAGGGCTGTTACACAGAGAAACCCTGTCTTGAAAGAAAAAAAAAGCCAGAAAAAAAAATATTTTTAGTAAGGCAAAAAAATTATTTTGTGTTTGTGTGTGCACACATTCACTTTACCGTGCCCACACATGGAAGCCAAAAGGCAGGTTCCCACAGTCAGATTTCTTCTTTTACCATATGATTCCCAGGGATTGAACTCAGGTGGTCAGGCTTCATAGCGAGTACCTTTACCTGCTGAACCATCTCACGGACCCCAAATAAATTTCTTGTAAGAAATTCATGGCTAACCATATTGAGAAAGCTTTTGCGTGTCTGTCATATGTGTGCATGTGTACCCTAGGTTATGCAGGAGCGTGTGGAGGCTGCATACCCAGCCTCCTGCATACCTGCATACCCAGAGTCTGGGTGTCTTCCTCTATCGCTCTCTGCTTTGTTTTTTTTTTTTTTTTTTTTTTTTTAAGATTACTCATTGAACTGGAGCTCATCATTTCCACAAGCCTGGCCGGCCAGCCAACCCCAGAGATTTTTGCTATTGCTTCCCTCCCCCACATGCAGGTGTTTGCCACCCTGCCTGGCTTTACTGTGGGCCCTCGTGCTTACTGACTAAGCTGTCTTTTTGGCCTCTAATTTTATTTTTTTTCACAGTGTCTTCCTGTTTGGTTTATTTTTTTTTTCAGGCTAGGTATGATATACCCCAGGTAGTCTTGAGCTGTTTACATATCTGAAACTGGCCTTGGATGCCTGATCTTCCTGCTTCCATTTCCCAAATGCAGGGATTATGAGCATACATGGCCATGTCCAGAGTTCTGTGGGTATCTTTCCTTCCATGAGGGCTTGGCCTCTGCCCTACAGGAGGTCACAGGATAGGAAGAAAAAAGGTCAGAGCACACTGAGCAGTACAGGGACACTGTGTTCTCTGCTCTGGAACTAAGTCCACACTTGGGTAGCTCTTAGTTTTTCTTACTGTGGTCACTACCTTGGTTGGCTAGTGGCTGGATTCCTGGCAGCCTTGGGAAGCAATTTTCTGGAAGCACGTGTGTTGTTGTTGTTTGTTTGTTTGTTTGTTTTCTTTTCAAGCTAGGGTCCAAGGCTTTGTGTAGTTTAGTAACCTGTAATGTACTCATCTAAACTTTCAGATAAAAATCAGTGCCTCGGGATGATGAGGCTTATTTATCTTGTGGTTCTGATCAGCCCCTGAGACTGCACAAACCCTTGAGGGCTGATTTAGAATGAGGTGGAAGAACAGGCTCAAAGCAGGGCTGGCCTTCTGGGCCTGCACTGTGACACAGAGCCCCAGGCTCTATTCTGCTACTCTGGATTCCATATTCTCCTTGTAGTTAGAGAATTCTCCTTGTACAATAGCCACAAGAGCCTGTAGGAAGGATCAATTCAGCTCATGTAAATGCTTAGCAGGGTGCCTGTCACACAATGGATGCTCAGCAGGATGATGGGGAGAAAAGGATCTGGAAAACTCTGTCCTCTTGCTAAAATTGTTACTCTTTAATTTTAATTTTTTAATGATTTGGGAGGACGGGGGATTCAACCTAGCTACTCAAAATTACTGATACAATAAAAATAAATAAATTTTTACATGTTTTTCCAAAGAAGCAGCTGTAAAGACATTTGCTTAGCTAGGCCTCCTGACACAGTCCTGTGATCCCAGCTTCTTTGGAGGCCGAGGTAGGAAGATGGCAAGTTCAACACCACCCCGCACAGCGCAGGGAAACTCTATTTCAAAGTAAAAAGAGGGCTGAGAAGCAGGCTGTAATGGTGCATACCTGTGAAACCAATGTTGGAAAGGTGGAGGCAGAAGGATTCTCAGGGTTTGCAGCCTAGCAAGTCTAGCCGATCAGAGAGCTCCAGGCTCAATGAGAGACCTTGTCTCAAAAAAATAAGGTGAAATGATTGAGTAGGACATTCAAGGGCAGCAGCTGTCCTCCACAAGCACATGTACCCAACTCTTTACACACAGAGAGATAATTCAAGGTTATCCTCAGCTACATCTCCAGTGTGACACCAGCCTGGGATATATATCTGGGATATTTATGATCACACACACACACACACACACACACACACACACACACACACACACACACACGATCGTGTCTCAAAAGTAAAACAAAAACTCAAATGAACAAACAGATAAACAAAAGGATACCTAGGGAAACAGCTTCATAGTAAAGTGTTTGCCTCACATAAATGAAACTCTCAATTCAGTACCAAATATCATAAAAAACAAACTAAATAAAACTAAGTAACTCAAAACATATCCAATGTGAGACAGTATAACCGTATGCACACAGGAGAATATACACTTTCCTATCCCTTGTCTCTTATAATGTGGCACCCACATATGCTTTTTTGGTCCTCATAACACTGAGTATAGAAGGACCTATAAATGATCTCCTTTACGGAAATCTCAAAAGTGAAGTTTATTTGTCAACCAAATTGCCTAAATTCAGAAAGTACAGTGGAACAAGAGAAAGGACCACTGTCCCAATCTACCCTTCAAGAGCACATTCTCAATGACCTAACTTTCTCCCACTGCCTAAAGTCTCCATTACCTGGCAATAGTGTCACCAGATGGGAACCACATGTTTAGCATGTTACTTAATCTAGTTGCAGGAGATATTGTCTTTGCAACTTAAATGTATATACACCACATTTCAAGTCCCTTCCTATTGCTCATGCCAATCCTCATTTAGACCAAACAGAGCGCTACACAATGTGTGTGTGTGTGTGTGTGTGTGTGTGTGTGTGTGTGTGTGTGTTTCTCTCTGTGTGTGTAGCCAGGGGTGTCAAGTGTCATCCTCAAGCACTCTTTACCAACTTAGGATCACTCATTCAGATATATTCAGATGTTCCCGTCTCTGTCTCCTTAGCACTGAGATTGCAGGTATGTGCTGACTACCACATCTTTTTCCTTGGGGGATCTGAATCAGGTTCCCATGCTTGTGCAATGAGTACTTTACTGATTGAGCCATCTCCCTACCCCTAGAGATCCACTCATTTTATGGCCAAGGTAGTGGCTTTATTTTTACTTTTTTGGAAAACCCACAGACATAAAGAAGACTGAGGGAAACAGATCCTCTGGCCAACTTTCAACTATGGATTGGGTGCCTCGTGGGTGAGATGCTAGCTGTCTAAGTGGGGTGATGTAAGCACCCGCAAGTGAATTTTGCATCTCTAAAGGGAGTCATCCAGTATTTTGTGCTTGTAGACACAGTGGCTCCTGCTTGGCTGGACTCATTTAGAAGAGATGGGTCATGGGTAAAGGTAAAATGACACCGGGTCAGGTCATTTGGGAAACTGTTGTGATGTTATAGAAAGGTTCTAAATTTAAAATGTTTTTTTAAGTAACTGTATTTTCAGTGCAGAAGCTTAGAATATATAATAACCTGGTTTAGGTTACTAAGTCACCTTAAGCCTGTCCTTTGAGGATAAGTCACAAATTCAGTCACTAGAGCACTTGGTGGAGAGTGTTGGGGAAAACAAAGAAGTGAAATTAGGTACAAAATTCAAGAACATATTTGGAATATCCAACAGCATATTTTTAGACACATGCTAAAAATAGCACCATGGAAAAAATTCAGAGTCACTCAATAATAATCTAAGAAAATTTATCTATTCAATTATTTGCTCTGTATGAGAGAGAGACAGAGAGAGAGATGTATGTGCACAACTGTGTGGATGTGCACACCTGTGTATGTGGGGGTCAGAGTAGGATGCTGGCAATTTTTCTCTACCACTCTAGCCTTATCACCTCAAGATAGTGTCTCTCCCTGAAATGGAAGTTGGTCGTATTAGCTGGGTTTTTTTGGGATCCACCTGTCTCTGTCTCCCCAATGCTGGGGTTTCAAACACATTCAGCCATGTTCAGCCCTTTATGTGTGTGCTGGGGATTTGAATTCATGTCCTCACATTTGTGGAATAAGTGCTCTTACCCATTGAGCCATCATCATGCCCTGCCGGCATTGTTTTTTTTTTTTTTTTTTTTTTTTTTTTTTTTTGTTTTTTTAGTTTTTCAAGACAGGTTTTCTGTGTAGTTTTGGAGCTTGGAGCCTATCCTGGCACTTGCTCTGTAGACCAGGCTGGCCTCAAACTCACAGAGATCCACCTGCTCTGCCTCCCAAGTGCTGGGATTAAAGGTGTGTGCCATCACTGCCTGGCTCCTGCCAGCATTGTTATAGGGGGTTCAAGAACCAGAGCCTAATAATTTTAAGTGCTGTATGTCAACAGACTTTTGAAAACACTTGTCCTGAAATAGTTAATTGAAATAAAAGTATATTCAAATCCGAAGTCATATTCCTGCATTCATTTATTCCTGACAATTAATTCAAAGGTAATTACAGCATCACTCATGGCTCATGTATACATCAATAACTTCCAGGTTTTTCTTTCAACAAACACACATATTCCTGGCTCCACCATCTCTTTATACACCTGAGCACTATGTCAAATGTCTCTGTTTCTAAGTTTGGAATATTTATTTATCCTGTTGTGCCATCTTTATCTTTAGTAAGAAAAAAAAAAGCTGTGCTCTGTGATTCAGAAAATTCTTTGTTTTTCTTTTAATGGTCTCTGCCTGGACTCAGTTGTTACATAAAGAACATTATAGAATCCCTGAGGAAAATAGGATTTCTTTTCATTTTTTTCTATAAAAACATTGTGTGTGGGAGAGAGTGCATGCATGTGTGTATTCACAAGATTGTGTGGATGTATCCACATGTGTGCAGGTGTCCTTTGAGGTCAGAAGAGGGTACCAGGGAACTTGAATTACAGGTACTTGTGAGTTTCTGTGTGGATACTGGAAATGGATGCTCTGTAACAGCATCAAGTGTGTTTAAACTCTGAACCATCTCTCAGCTCCCAGTGTGTGCACAGAATTTTTACAGGCAAAATGTATACATTCATTCTCAGGCTGGTGTGGCTTGCAGGATATGCACATTTAGGGAATGTAAAGACAAGCAAATACAAGCATGATAATAGTGTAAAATAAAAACAAAAAACATGGTTAGGGAGTAGGGAGATGGCTCAGTGGGTATGGGCACTTCTCCAAAATCATGAGGACCTGAGTTCAGTTCCCTAACACACATGTTAAATAAAAAAGCCAACCATGCTCATGCTTGTTAACACCAGTATTGGCAATGTGAGACAGGCAGATCCTGAGAGCTGGCTGACCAGCCACCTTGGTCAAATGGACAGCTTCTAGTTCAGAAAGAAACCTTGTCTCAAGGCAGTGAAGCCGATTTTTTTTTTCTCTCCCTGGTCTGTATGTGTGCATGCTCTGCACAACCACATGTGCTCCCCCAACCATACACAGGCACACTGTGCACATACACATGCACATAGACACAGCCACCCACATATGAACCAGAAAGGGAGGCATAACTTAGCATACAGTCTGAAAAACCAAAGATAAGATAACTTTAAATGTATGTTAGTCTGAGGAAAAAGCAGGAAGTGGGCTGGGATTAGTTGTGTGGTTGGAAGACAGCTTGCTAACGTGTAGGAAGCGCTGGATCAGATCTGTGGCACCTCATAAACTAGAAGTGGTGGTACATGTCTATAAAACTAGCACTAGGGAGGTGAAGGCTGGAAGATCAGGAGTTCAAGGTCATACTTGGCTACATTGGGGCATTTGAGGCCAAGCCTGGGTTACATGAGACCCTATCTCAACAAACAAAAATCCAGCATGAACTATTTACATGTATGTAAAGAACTGTCAGAGCTCTGGAACATGAAAAAAATGTATTTACCAGGACTTTGCAGTGTTTCCAGCATTCCAAAGATTAGCAAGCCCTGGTGGATCTCAGGCTACAGTTTGCCAGCTTCTGTCAAAACCATCATGTCATGCAAATTAACAGAGTCTAAATTCATCATCTTTTGTTAATTAGGAACTTTCTAGCTCCTAGCAAGAAACATACAAGAGGTTGGAAATTCACAAGCTCATTATCAATCCTGGAAGCAAGAAAGCTGAGTCAGGCAGGCAGGAGAACAAACAAACCAAAAAAACCAAAAAACAAAAAATAAAACAACAACCCCAAAATACAAACCAAAACCCCAAAATGTGTTCCTGGTAGAAAACAAGGGTGGGTGAAAATGTAGTTACAATCTTAAGTGAGAGTTTCACACTCAGCAGTGGTACTGGGGGTTGGGTGTGTCTTCAGCTTCATCAGGGATTGCACTTCAAGGCTTTATTTGCTGGTCAGGCTAAAAGCTGGAGTAATCAAGAAAATTCAGAACTTGAGGGGGGCTTTTTCACTAAAGTGTTTGCAGTGCAAAGATGAGGACTTGAGTTCAAATCCTCAGTACTGGCCCAGAAACCTGAGTATGGCAGTACACACCTGTAACTTCAGAACTGTGGCAGGAAAGAGGCCGAGACAGGTAAATCCCAGGGACTTGCTGCATAGCATGCAGTATAGCTGAATCAGTGAGTGCCAGGTTCAGAGAGACCCTGATTTAAAAATTAGGTGGAGAACAACTGAAAAAGACAACTGATGTCTACCTCTGGAGACAGCACATCACACAAACTTATAACTAATAGTGAAAAATATTTAAAGACTTATTATATACATTGATAAAAACAGATCTCAGAACTTGAAAAGACAGCTATACCCTGTAAAGCTCTTATTTAAATCCACTGTGCAAAATTTCTACCCATGACCACTGACTTTCTTTAAAATGTTTGTGATTAAAATTGATTTCTTTATGTAGCAGGAGACCACAGTATATATACAGAGCTCAGAAGACAACATTTCTGCTTCTATCATATGGTTTCTAGGGACTGAACTTAGATCATCAGGCATGGCAGCAAGCGCTGTTACCTACTGAGTCAGCTCACCATCCCGCAGAGATAAGAGTGCCTCCATAGAGGCTAGGAACAGGACTTTGGAGCCAACTGCTTGTGCTTGGTCACCACATTCTGGTCTGCAAACTGTACCGTCAGCAGTGGCGTTACAAGGATTAAATGTGGTAATATTTGCAGAAGGGCTTTAGAGTAGTGGCAGGCTCATGGCAAGTGAGATTTGACAAACACAGAGCTGGTTAATGGTGGATATCTGCTCTGAGAAATACATCACTAGGGTGGCTAAGAGGAAGTCACCAGGTGAAAAAACTAGTGGGATTACTGTGGGACATCTGTGCAGTATGTGACTATAGCTGAGACACACAATTGATAGTGAATACAAGGGAGGGATCTCCCGTCTCCTGATAAAAAAAATACTTGGATTAGATTTCTGTTTAATCCTCGTTGCCTTTTGGGGGGTCTGGTCTATAAAGGCGTTCTGGAGAGAGAAAAAGAGGTGATGGTTCGAAAAGAGAGAGGGCTCTTCAGTGACTAGTAGTATGCTTGATGTTCCAGCACGAAAAGGAGAGAAGTCAGCCTGAAAGCCATTTCAGCCAGGTCTACCACTCAGCTGGCCAGAACTACAGTCTTCTTTTTGCACATTAGTTCAATAAGGGCCAAAGGGCTACCAGGCCTAGGAATTTCCAGTTGCTTAAGAGGAAGTGTCAAAAACTTCAACTCCTCCTCCAGAACTCAAGAACACATAGCAGACCTTGGGCTATGTTGGGACCTAAGGAATTTTGGGATATTAAGGGGATCCAGTGTGGTGACTATCTACTGTGAAAGTTGCCCCCTCCTTATCCTTATAGAATTCTTCACTCAACACCCAGAGCTTGGATTCTGTTACACTTGAAATGTCTAAAATGCCCATGGAGTGGAGAAGCCTAGGGCAAGGCCTTAAAGTAGGACTCTAGCAAGGACAACATGGAATGTATGGTTCTCAAAGGATCCTAGATTACCATGGAGTGTGAGCCCAGAGAATGGTACAAAAACACTCCTAAGGGCCATTGTGGAGCTTCCCAGAGTACAAGAGACAAAGAGAAGGGTCTAAAATTTTACCCTACCCATGTCAAGTGGCTATGGAGCACAAAACATGTAGAAAGTTCCCATGAGATGTGTTGTGAGAACCTGGAGAGATGGTTCAGTGGGTGAGAGTTCTTTCTCAAGCCCTGAAGCCTGAGAATCTTTCTGAGTTGGAATCCCCAACACCCATGGTAAACAGAACAAAAGTAGGTATATCTGTATGCACCTGTAATCCAAGATTTGTTCAGGGAGAAGAGACAGGAAGCTTACAGGGGCTTTCTAGTCACCAGAGTTTTCCTTGGAATCCAGAAGACTGTAGATCTCTTGGAGTTGGAATCAGAGGTGGCTGTGAGCCATCTGATGTTGGTGCTTGGAACAAATCTGTGTCCTCTTCAAAAGTAGTTAATATGTGCTCTTAATTGCTGAGTTAGCTTTCTAGGCCCAGAGTATCACTTCTTTTTGTTGTTTGCTTTTCAAGACAGGGCTTCTCTGTGTATTCCTGGCTATCCTGGAACTCATGTCTGTAGACCAGGCTGGCTTCTGCCTCCAGAGTGCTAGGATTAAAGGAGTGTGCCACCATTGCCCTGCCAAATATGAATCTTTTCTCTCAAATACTATTTTATCTCCCCTCTTGTAAGATTTTAATGCAAGTGCTTTAATTTCCCCCACCTTTTTTTATACAACAGCACACTGCTGTTCCAGGAATTTGCTGGCCCAAAGCAGTGATCCTTTTCTTGGAGCAGGGACTCCTTTCCCCTTCCTCCTTCATTTCCTGCACACCAAATCTTTTTTTCATATTAGCCAATTGAATAAGATTCTGAGGTTGGACCTCTGCCAACGGGAAAAGACATAGCCACCACCTGAGTTAGAATAGAAACCAAATGCACTTCCTGTCTTGTTAGTTTTGCTCTTCCATGCACACCCTTTTGATCAAGAGTGAAGTCTGCCTTGTCCAGACACGTCATTTGCAGTGCCAGTCTCTTCCTTTGTGACACGGATCTTATATCTTACAATCCCCTCCCCTTTTTTACTTTGAAATTTTTCTTTCCCTGTTCTTAACCCCTCCCCTTTCCTCTCTTCTTCCCGCCTCCCTTCTTTTTAAAATTTTCTCCCTCCTTCTTCCTTTGTTTCAGTACGGCCTTGCTGTGTATCCTTGCCCAGTCTTAAATTTATAATGCTGCTCCCCACCACCACACCCAGAACTACTGGGAGATTTCATTATAGCAACTCAGTAGTGGAAATTTCTTAAAGCCCAGGTAGATTGATTCATGAGTTTTGTTTTCACAACCTATTGATATAAGAACAAGAGTCCTGAGCACTAGTGTTTTGTAGCTGTCAAATGCCTGCACAATGCATTTTACAAATACTTCTTTTCATTTAAAATTACTATTTTGTTATTTTGAGACAGTGACTTACATATGCCAGGGTGGCCTTGCACTTACTATGTATGGGAGGATAACCTTGAACTCAGATCTTCCTACCTCCACCTCCTCAGTGCTGGGATGATGAGTGTGCAGTACCATGCTTGATTTAGGTTGTATTGGAGATTGAACCCAGGCCTTTATGCATATTAAGCAAATACTCTAACAGCTTAGCTACAGCATTAGCACCATCCCACAGATACTTCTTGATATCTTCTGTGGAACAACATGACCACCTCTAGAGCTATAGCAAGAAGCAAAATAGCCTTTGCTCTGCATTTGGCAGTCCAGTGTGTAAAATAAGCTCGTCCTTATGCTGGTGCTCTATTGGGTGGGGAGATGGAGAATGTGGAGCTTTTTGAATTATATCCTGTAAAGCCCTGGCCAGACTTCCTGATGGATACAGCAGTCACCTAATCAGGCTGGGCTCCTCATTGCCGCCCAGATAATGGACTGTACACCTGCCACATGGAGCATGCCTTTCTTCAGTGTTCTGGAGTATAGCAATGATGGCTATACTCTACCATAGGCAATGGAAGCCCTCAAGGGAATCAAAACAGATTCTAAGGTAAAGATGAGGGGTAGTCACTGCATTTACTCTCTAAACTTATCATGAAAGATGAGATTGGGGCTGGAAAAATGGCTCAGAGGGTAAAACTACATGATACCAAGACTAATGACCTGAGTTCAATCCCTGTGACTTACATAGTAAGAGAGAACTGAGCCCTATAAGTTATCCTCTGACTCCATACTCAAGCTGTGGCATTGTTTGAACCCACACACATGTATCACACACACACACACACACACACACACACACACGCTAATTGTACTTGGACTTTTCTGTCCTGCCATCCAGTTCCCAAATAACCACACAAGGACTTCTTAATTAGGAAGAATTGACCAATAGCTTAAGCTTGTTTTTTACTAGCTCTTATAACTTAAATTAATCCAAATTAACCCATTTTGATTAATCTGTGTGTTGCCCCGAGACTTGTTTACCTCATCTATTTAATCCCCATCCTGCTCACTCTGTGTCTCCTCTGACTCCACCCTTCTTCTCCCCAGCATTCTCTCTGCCCCCCAAATCCTGCCTAGTCATCAGCCAATCAGCTTTTTATTAACAATGAGAGCAACATACCTTCACAGTGTATAAAAAAGATTTTTCCACAACAAATATTTTTTAATGATGAGTTCTCAAAATAATCCATATGATTATAACTACAGTGAGTGTGGACTGCGATGGAGGAAGCACTCCCTAAAGAGATGAAAGCTAGAAGTCAAACTTTTTGGCCAGCCTTGACCATTGATGTACCTCCCAAGCCACATACCTCATATCCAAGTTCAACAGGGAAAGGTTGGAAAGGAAAGGCTAGTTTTCTTGTGCAGTGTTTCATTTCAGCTGGGACTGCCAAGGAATCCCAGGGGCCCCGCCATGTGTCACCTACCTCTGCTTGAGAGATTCTTGTTCATCAGACACTTGCTAAAAGAAATATCTCATTGTTTCCTAGACCTCTTTGGTTCTTGATACATACCCTCTTAGAAATTCTTTGGTTTCTTTTTTTTCCCCTTTGTTAACTTATGTACAAGTCCTGCATAAAATAAATGGATTGACTCTATCATTTCAGTTGAGCCAGCAAATTCCATGATAAATCTTGTCAGGAGCCCAAAAGGCTGGTGTGCAGTTTTCCTTGGAGGTGGAATAGAGACACAAAAAATAAAACCACTAAATGTTTGTTGGATCTTGATTGGAAATTTGGACTGTAGAATTGACATGTAATCCAGCTGTCACACCTGGGCATTTATCGTAGAAATGAAAATTTAGGTTCACCTTAATTCCTGACTAGAGAAACCCAGCCTGTGCCAGGCTTTTTCTTTAGGGACACCAACCAGCTCCCAAATCATGACACAGAGACTTTTAATGAGTTATGAACGTTCGACCTTAGCTTAGGCTCATTTCTTCCTAGCTCTTATAACTTAAACGGTTTCTCTTCATCTATGTTTTGTATCAGACTTCTTTCCTTTCTTTCCTTTATTATGTATGTCTTACTTTCATGTTGTCTCCATGGCTGGCTATGGCTTCTAGTCCCAGGCTTGCCCCTCTCATTCTCTCCTCTTTCTTCCCTTCTATTTATTCTCTTGGCCTGCAGCCCTGCCTATCCCTTTCCTGCCTAGCTGTTGGATGTCCAGCTTTTTGTTAGACCAATCAGGTGCCTTAGGCATGCAAGGTGAAACAAATGAAACACATATTTACATAATTAAATAAATTCAGCATAAACAAATGTAACACACCTTTACATGGTTAAAATAATATTCCACAACAATCACCCTAACAATGCAATGGTTCACCTTTGTCGAGCACAAAGCAATATGTAGAAGCAGAAGGTGAAAGGATGGAGGAAAATCAAGGAAGGGAGTTGAACTTATTTGCAAAACTATGGTTTCACCAAGAGTGTGGTGATTTTATTGGGGAGTATGTAAATATTCTTATAGGAAATCATATATTGGGGTTTTGGTACATTTGTGAGCATGCTCAGTTTAAGGTGCATGTTTCTGAATTTTCTCAGGTCAAGGTCATAGACCACATGCTTACAAAAGAAATATGGTAGGTATCAGTGACATAATTAACCAAGTTTATCTTAGTTGCCAAAAAGAGATGAGGCAGAGTGATTTGTAAGTTTCTCCAAAGAGTTTAAGTTGAAACAAATAGAACACCTTTGAAGGTATGTTTAGCCTTATTTATTTGATTTACTTTTTTTTATTTTATGTGTCTGTCTGCATGTATGCATTCCATGTGCATATCTGGTGCTGAGAAGACCGGAAGAGGGAGTTGAATCACAGTTGTGAGCCATCATGTTAGTGCTGGGAAGAGCTGCAGTGCTCTTAAATGATGGGCCACCTTGCCAGCTCTTTGTTTTATATTATTTTAATTTTTTAAAAGATGAGGCTTAGTCTACCTCCTAGGCTGGCATGGAACTCATTACATAGTCCAGGCCGGCTTTGAACTCTCAGCAGTCCTTTTGCTTCAGCTTATCAAGTGCCGAGATTCTATGCATGCTCATATGAGTGAACCATATTGTTTTACCCCTGTAAATGTGGGAGTTTGCTCCTACAGATGTTTGTGGTACTTACCAGCTCACACTGTCAGCTCTGATATCTTTCAGTGGGTGAATGGTGGTACCTATGTCTACAGTGTGGAGTATGAGTTCACAATAAAAATAGCACACTATCTAGTGATGCATAAGACAGCTTGCATAAATATTCAAGAAACCATGATAAATGGAGAAAGTCAGTTCCCAAAGATCTAAGATTGAACTTTCCTTACAGTTACAGAATTATACTATCGTGTGTGTGTGTGTGTGTGTGTGTGTGTGTGTGTGTGTGTGTGTAAGGATTAGGAGTCTGTGAACACTGCAGAATGTCATAGAAATACAAAGACCAAGCCATTTCTTAAGTATGTGGAAATTACACTTAGGAATGTGCCCTCTAGTTGTGAAATGCACCCTTCTATGGGGGATAGTAGGGGATGGGAATAAAGAACTTCCTTGTGCTATTTTATGATTTCCCATGACTCTACAATTACTTCCAAGTCAGAAGTTAAAGCAACAACAACAAGAAGAAGACACACAAATTAGTGGGCACAATCTGGCTTTTGAAGAAATCATGAAGGAGATGTTCTGAAGAGCTTCCTCCATTTGCCTAGCAGAATGGTCATGAGGCTCATTTGAGGTTCTGTCAGGAAAGGGCTAGACAGGCACAGCTCAGACTGTGACTGACCACAGTGGTAGCTTTGTCTAAAGATTGCATTTTCACAGTGTGTCTGACACAGAGGTAGCAAGCAGGCCATATATCAGAGCAGGCTGGACCGCTCCCTCTTGGTCTGTGCAAATGGCAATACTGTCAGACAACTGGTAGATGTTCCTCCCACCTCATTTCTTTTTACTTTTAGATTCATTTTCTTTTATTTTGTATTTATTTAATTTATTTAATGTGGGATAAGTTTTTGGGGAGTCTGTTTTGTTTTTCTCCATCTTGTGTGTTCCAGGGATCAGACTAGAGATATTAGGTTTGGGAACAAGTGCCTTTACCTGCTGAGCCATCTCACCTGCCCTGGGTTTTTTGTTTGTTCTTCTTCTTTTCAATTTCCTTCCTCTTTTTGAAATAGGGTTTGAAGACTGCAGGGACTCTAGGGTAGCCTTGAACATTTGTGGTTGTTCTCACTTCTGTGTCCAGTGTGCTGGGATTACAGATGTGCACCATCCCTTCTGGTTTACATGATGCTGGAGATAGAACTCAGGGCTTTATGCATGCTGAAAAGCATCCTATTGATTGAGATACATCCTCAGTCCCAGCATTTTTTCTTCAGAAGCACAAAATCCTTAAGGGTTGGGGTATGCCCCATCCTTCTATCCTATAGTCAATAGACATTGGCTTCTGTGCATCTTAGTTCAGAGGCAGCATCTGGCCTGCCCTTCTCTGAGACTGCAGGGACCCAAATGTTGCTTCTGAACTCCCACTGAATAATTAATTTCTGTTTTAAATAATTTATTAACCTTGGCCTGTATAATTGCTTAGAGCAAGAATTAATTTGGTTGAATTCTTTTCTCTTTCTTTGCTATGATGAGCTGGGCATAGTGGAGGGATACAAAGTTGACCTACCTACTTCTAAATGGTATTTCATCCCAGTGACACCTAACCAAGTGTGGCAACAGGATCTCCTGTTCCTGCTCCTGCTCTGGGTAATAGACTGTGTTCTTAACTCCATCCTTTGAGTCCTTCTTCAGCAATGGCTCATTGATGCCAGATTTTTTTTTGTAAGATCCAGATATTCTGCTGTAGGTTGATTTTTATGTCCCTCCTATCAGCTCCCAAATCACACCATTATTAATTATAAAAGCTCAACCAATAGCTTGGGCTTGTTACTAAGTAGCTCTTATAACTTAAATCAATCCATTTTTATTAATTTACTTTCTGCCTCATGCAGTTTTTACTTTTACTGTGTAATGCCGGTGCTGCTTCCTCTTTGTTTGGCAACACCTCAAGACTCTGCCCTACTTCTTTCCAGCATCCTCTCTGGCCCCAAAATCCTGCCTAGCTATTGGCCATTCAGCTTTTTATTAAACCAATCAGAGCGACACATATTTACAGTGCTTACAAAGATTATTCCACAACAATCTGCAGCTACTTGAAATCAAGAATTATAGATAGATATGGTCCAGTGGTAGATCACATAAATGTGAAGCCATGGCTTTAGTTCCCAGATTGCAAAAACCTCACCCCTGTCCTCAGTTTAGAGCAGAGGAGCATGCGCTGCAAGGAGCCTATTGTCTGGATTTTATAAATAAAACTTTATTGGCATCCATTCATGCCCATTTGTATAACATATTGACTGTGGTGGCTTTAGGCTACAGGGCAGTTTTAGATAGGTGAGACAGAGGCTGCTTGTGAAACAAACAGGGCACAAAATATACAATAACTCTGATCTGTCCTTTGACTATGTATGCTCTACATGTGAATGAGTGCATGCTATGGGGCATGTGTGGAGGTTGAATGTCAGGTTTTGTTTTTTTGTTTTGTTTTGTTTTGTTTTTAGTCTCTTTGCTTAGCCCTGGCTGTCCTGTAATTCACTATGTATATCAGGCTGTCCTAAAACTCAGAGATCTGCTCACCTCTGCCTCTTGCTGGGATTAAAGGAGTGGGCCACTATGCCCAGCTAGGTGTCAGTTCTTGCCATCACCGTTGTTCACCAGGCTAACTGGCTTGTGAACTTCCAAGATATCTCCCATTTCTTTCTCACACAGGGTATCTAGTCTTGCAGATGCTTCTGATATCATATTTAGCTTTAACCTGGGTTCTGAAGATCTGAACTAAGAGCAGAACACTGAACTTCAAGGTCCTGCTGTGGAGCAAGTTCTTTACTCACTGAGCCATCTCCAGCCCTGTCCTTGATTCTTTATACAGAAATTTTACAAGGCCCTACTTTAAGTTGCTATTCAATCAGGAGTCATTTCCAAGTGAAGGCTGTGGAAGAATGCCTGGAGAGGACTGATTTCCATTGTTCATCTGCATCTCAGGACAAGAGTGCAGACAGAGAAATAAGAAATAAGATTTCTGATCCTATCTGGACTCTGAACCTTTGGTTATTTACAATGAGGATCAGATCCTGCAAAAATTAACTTTTCAGTTGAATAAGGTTTGAAGTTAGGAGCAGGTTCAAGCCCACATTCCCTGACTCCTATTGTAGGTGGTATGTATGCAAGCTACCATCTCCCTGGATGATAAAAGATAGTAATCTTGCTTCCCTGCTGGGATTTTAGAGACCCATGTGTGCTCAACAGTATTCAATTATTGTACTTATTGTTTGCAATCAGACAAGGATGATCTTCAACTTTTGATCTTTCCACCTCCACTTCCTGAGTGCCAGGATTATAGGCATGTTCTGCTTTGCCCAGTTCTATGAGGGGCTAAGGATTGAAGAAATGGTTACTTCCATGCTTAACAAATACTTGACCAGCTGAGGTCCATCCTTAGCTTTGTAAATGTCTTGTTTCTTTTTTTTAATTTATTTACTTATTTTTATTACATATATAGTGTCCTATGTGCATATTTGTCTGCATGTCAGAAGAGGGCACTAGATCGCATGATAGATAGTCACCATGTGGTTGCTGGGAATTGAACTCAGGACCTCTGGAAGAGCAATCAGTGCTCTTAACCTCTGAGCCATTTCTCTATCTCCCAGTCTTGTTTCTTATGCTTAATTCTACGATGTGATTTCATCTTGCAGGATCTGTGACCACATTTTAAAGTAAAATTTTGTGACCGTACCTCCACCTAAAGGTGTTTTGTTTGGGTTTCATATATATATATATCCCTGGCTAGCCTAGAACTCGTTATGTGGGGTATGCAGGTCTCAAACACACAACGATCTGCTTCTGTGTCCCAGATGCTAGGATTAAAGGCATACACTACCATGACTGGTTCAATTTTTAGTTTTGACAGTGTCTTACCACATATCCCAGGCTGACCTTGAAATTATAATCCTGCCTCAGCTGCTAAAGTGTTAGGATTATAGGCATGTGCCATCATCCTATGATAATTTCATCAAAACCCCCCTTTTTTAAGGGAAATGGAAAAGGAGTGGCTCTGTCACAGAGGGGAGATGTGGGGGTGACTGGAAGGAGTGGAGGGAAGGGAAACTGCAGTTGGTATGTAAAATAAATGAAAAATTATTTAAATAAAATAAAAAACTCCTTTTAAATAATTAATATTTGAACTGGGGAGATGGCTCAGTGAGTTAAGAGTGCCCTAAAAGTGGGAGGTATCCAGTTCCAGTATCCCCTTCAAGGGTATGTAACCAATGACCAAACTTCTTCCCACAGGCCTTAACCTCCTGAAGCTTTCACTATTTCCCAATAGCAACCAGCAACCATTCTGGCCTTTCTATATAAGACATTGAAATGACATTCAAGAGCCAACTCTAGCACTTTATTACCTAGAGTCTTTGCAATAGGATCAGGAACTCTTATGATGATAAAAGCTAGGTGTTTTGTCCTACTTTGCACTTACAGTCAACAGAAAAGCAAGCTTGGTATATTTCAGAAATATTCAAGGACCTCTCTGTGAAAGTGTTTTCCAAGAGCTAACACTATTGCAGGCAGCCTGGGTGATGATGCTAACATCTCCCTTTGCTTAGAGCACTCCACTGTGTGCACAGTGTGGACATGCATTAGGGTTTTGACAGTCACTGAACGAACGGAAGAGAAAGATTAAGATAGCCCAAGTCAACCACCATTCCCTACTTTAGGAAATTATATTAAGAAGTTGTGCATTCCTGTTAGAAATGCAGACTATGTGCCTACACTCAATAGTAAAGCAGCACAAAGAGCAGGCTTCCTAAGCACCTTCTGAAACCAAGCTGGTTTTGTTTTTTATCATTTATCCATTATATATGATACTGACTTTCCCATCTGTTATAATAGGAGCAAATCATGTTTAGGAAGAAAAAACTCTATGAGAGCTACTAAGAGTCATTTCAGCTCTAAGCTTGTACATTAAGTTTTAATGTCAACAGCGAATAATTCTGACATTCAAATTTCATTTGCACTCCTAGAAAGATATATCTTCCCTGCAGGCGATGCGATCTTTTTTTTCCCCAGTGACAAATGATGTCTGTAAGATTTTCTTCCTAAACTCATTTATTCTATAAGATGGGAAAGGACATCGTGAATGTGCAGGGGGAACTGGAACAGTTTCTCCCCCATGTAAGAGATAAAGATGGATATGCAAGGGAGAGGAAGGAGAGGGGTTGGGGAGATGGCTCAGCAAGTAACAGTACTGGTTTTGGAATCGTGAGGATGTGAGTTCAAATCCTCAGCACCTGGACCACATCAGACTTGGATTCAGATAGGTGATTTCCACTCTCACTGGGTATACAAACCACATCTAAGGGCACCCTCATGCCTAAAAATAGATGACTGACACAAAATGAACTCAAAGGTATTTTTGGAGCCTTTTGTTTGTTTGTTTCATAATGTTCTATCTGCTATCATGTATCTGGGCCTTTTTTTTTCTTACTGGTATATTTGCTTGTGTCCCAATTTTTGGTTTCCAATTTTGAGGTTTTATGGCTTGTGTGTGCCTTTGTGTGTATACATTTCTTGTGTTCTTTTGTTTTGCTTGTTTATTTAGTTATATATTTTTTAATTGGCCTGTCTTCTAAAAAGAGAGAAAAAGAAGGTGTGGATTTGGAAGGGTGGGAGATGGGGAGGATCTATGAGGGTATGAGGGATGGGGAATTGTGATCAGAATATATTGTATGAAAATAACATTTTTGTTGTTTTTTGAGACAGGGTTTCTCTGTGTAACAGCTCTGGCTATCCTGAAACTTGCTTTGTAGACCAGGCTGGCCTCGAACTCACAGAGGTCTGTCTGTGCCTCTTGAGGGCTGGGATTAAAGGCATGCACCAATACCACTGGGCTGAAAATAACTTTGTATTCAATAAAATAATTTAAAAAATCAAGCATCCATTTAAAAAGCAGCATGTGGTTGGGCTGTCCAATTACCTGTAACTTAAGAGCCATGAGGCAATGTAGACAGAGGGATCTGTGGGGCTTGCTGGCTGGCAGCCTAGGATCAGGTTCAGTTAGATACCCTATCTCAAAGGGATAATGGGAAGAATGATAGAGCAGGATATTGAACATTCTTTCTTGACTTCTGGAAACCTCCTTGGGTACATGTAATAAAATACAATAATACATACAGCACTCCCTCCTCTCTCACATACACACACACATACACACATATACCATCATGCATACACACTCAATATATCTTACACACACATACACATGTACAATGCATACACATTTGCATATGTCATACATATACTCCCATGTATCATACATACACTCACACACATACACATACAGACACACCATATACACATACTATATAAATACTCACAACGCACACATATACCAAAAAAAAAAAAAAAGAAAGAAAGAAAAGAAAAAAGCAAGAAAGGCAAGATACAAAAAAGTAAAAAGAAATCAACAAAGAGTTTTCTCTCCCTTCTCCACTGAGGATCAATATTTAATCTTTTCTGCTTAAGAACTCTGGCCCAGCTAGTCAGGTGATTGAGACTGTGATGTGGTAATCCATGCTTACTCTCTTCTCTATTGTTCCTTTATTATTTTTTCATGAAGGTATTTTCAACAGGGTCAGATTTCTGTTTTGTACAGGAAATGATTTAGCAGTGACATGTTACATTCAAAAACCAAGTTTTAAAAACACCTCTTTTCAAAAATTCTTTATGTGCATATAACACATCTTTTTTTGAATATAGGTATTCTGTGTGTGGAGGTCAGATGACAACTTGCAGGAATCCTGTTTCCACTGTGTGATTTGAAGATCAAACATAGATTGTCAGGCTTAGTGGCAAATGCCTTTACCCCCTAAGCCATCTCACAGTTCCTCTCTCCCTCCTTTTAAAATACCTCTTAATTGCATGTAATTTGGTGCCTGTATGCAAGTTGCCATCACCTATTCCCACGGGTTCATCAAAGCCCATTTTAAACCATTGGAGACAAATGTCTGTGAACAACTGCAGCAAAAAGCTAAATAGCTTTCATTCTACCTTGTCAAATTAGTGTGTGTGTGTGTGTGTGTGTGTGTGTGTGTGTGTGTGTGTGTGTAGAAGCCTCAGAGCAACCTCATGCTTCATTCATTCCCCAAGAGCATTCACTTTGTGTTTTGAGACAGTCTCTCACTGAGACCTGGAGCTTACCAATCATTCTGGGTTAGTGGGACTGCAAGCCCCAGGGACCCTCCTTTCTCCACACTCTTTTCACTGAGTTGGTGGGACAGGATCCTCCTCTCTCCATTTCACCAGTGCTGGATTACAAGAATGTACATGATGCCGGACACCCTGGGTTACAAACATGTGCCTTGAGGACCAACATTTTACTTGGCTGCTGAGAGTAGAACTCAGGTCCTTATGCTTGAGCAGCAAGTATTTCACCAACGGAGCTATCTCCTAAGCCCTAAACTATCATTATTTAAAATATTAATCAGTTAATGTGTTCTTCATGCCTCAACTGGGCTTGAAGATAACAGTCTAGGTTTAGGTTTTCTCAAAAGTACATCTGAGATCTGGCTTGAGTGCAATGGTTTATGTGTGACCTAACCCCAATATTTCCCCCATAGATAGCGTAGGGGGAGACAGGAAAGGGGAGGCAGTGATGAAGGTGGAGTGTTGCAAAGCTGTGATTGCTGTGGTTAGCTGGAGGCTTAGTCCTCCTGGTAACCTACCTCTTGGAGTAGACATAAGACTTACCTGACTGCTATTCTAGCTGAAGAACGGCAAGCTGGCCTATTAATACTCCACTTCCAAGAGCTATTTGTTTACTGTGCTTTGCAAGAACCCAGATCTTCTGCCCTGTGGCTTATTGGGCACACAGCTGAGAGGGAACACTGACAGAAGTCAAGAGCATCAACTTCAGAACAGACTTTTGCAGCGGACTGATGAGTAAGGAATACCTCCTTGGGGCTCTTTCATGGCATAGATGATCTATGATTTGATGGGTAAAGCTAAAACTGGAGTTGTAACAGAAACAGCAGGGTGTGGAGCTACACACTAGTAATCTCAGCACTCAGTAGGCAGATGCAGGCAGATCATGCATACACAGAAGTGTAGCAAGACCTGTTTTTAAAAACCAAAGGGTGGAGATGTGGTTCAGTGGTGGTATGGTACTTGGCTTGCATATGCAATTCCCTGGATTCAAACAAAAAGAAAAAAAAGGCAGAAGAGAAATGAATATATATTGGCAGGACTGCCTATGTGATTGCAGAGTCTGATGACAAGTACAGAGCCAGTCTCTTGTTCAAAGAATAGGAAACTTCCGAGTTGCACAGAGTATGGGTAGAGTATGGGTAAGAGTCTCAAGTTGGCCACTCCCACTAAATTGGACTTAAAAAATGTGCCTGTGGCCTGTGCACCTGCACGGGACAGTGAATGAGCCTGGTCTTGTTTAGTGTGTCTCTTATCAAGATTTGTGCTAGTGCTTCTCAAAAGGGTAAGAGATGTTAGCTGCTCATTTACCATAGGGCTTGATTATTCTGATCTTGGAATGTTTCGGTAAGATAGAAAATGGCTGGGCAAATATGTTCTGTCAAGAGCTAAGCAGGGAACATAATCAGCTGTGTAGCCTGATGGGCTTTTGTGCCCAACTGTATAACATACAGATAGTTTACAAACAGCAAGGCCTGGTTGTGTTCTGATTCTGATAGAACTTTCCTTAAGGTTGGAGGTGTTGGTATACCATATAATTTTTCCTGTGTCATGAAATGACTTTCTTTGTTTTTTCTTTAAGTCACAATTTCTCACTTAAAGCTAAAGCTGGACTTTAAGTCATGAGTTGTGATGTTGCCTGGGTTGTCCTTAAACTCTTCATTCTCCTGCCTCAGCCTGTCAAATGCTGGGATTATACATACCACCATACTCAGCTTCCTTTTGCTATTTTTCTTTTTTGAGTTGATGTCTCATATATGACAGTATTGTTCTGAACTGCTGAGTCATCTCCCCAGATGCTGATTTTATTATATTTTATTTTGAGAGAGACTATTATTTAACCCAGGCTGGCCTTGAATTCACTGTAAAATGACCCAAACTTCTGATCCTTCTGCCTCTACTGCCTAAGTACTAATCATGCTCAGGTCCCTTCTGATATTTCTTAAATATTTCACTATGACAAAAATAACTAGCAATGGCTGAAAGCTACCTAAATAGCAAACATTCTTTACTGTCTGCTGCATCTATGGGGACAAAATAATGACCTGTCTCCTGCTGCCATGCCTTCCCCACCATGGTGGACTATACTCTTACATGTGAACCAAAGTAAAACTTCCCTTCCTTAGACTTTTTTTTTTTTTTTGGCCAGGTGTTTTATGGCAGCAACAAGAAGAATAACTAGTATAGCAAGTGGCTTGGGCACATGATAGAAAGTGATTTTTATGATTCAAGGGCTTCTGTTGGGAAAAGATCCATTTTGCCCATCCTAGTTAGATTTCATTGCTTCTGGGCTAGATGGCTTAAGCTTAGGATTCTATTGTCTTGATTTCCTTGGCCTGAAGATACAGAAAAAGTGTCTGGAAGTCTCTGGAATATGCTGTGGCGACTTCCCACACAATCAGACAAGAGATACAACTTCCATTTGCATTCTTTTAACTCAAGTGAGAAATTAAAACCACTAAGAACCCCAGTACACACACACACATACACACACACACACACACACACACACCATCAGAATATTTTCTATTTCAGATGTGTGCTGCTGAGATAAATGTTTAACATAGTAGGATTTAACAAAAAACACTAAAAAGTCCTAAATTAAAATGTGGAAATGTTTAGAGGTTTTCAGATAAGAAAAACCATCCTTAATACATTCAGGCCTGAAATATTTAAAAGCAAAACATATAACCACATAGGCATTCTCTGCAGTTTAACAACAATCTTAAGGAGTGTATGCTATTTTCGCTGGGCAGTGGTAGTGTACTCCTTTAATCCCAGCACTTGGAAGGCAGAGGCTAGGGGTGTCTTTGAGTTTGAAGCCAGCCCTGTCTACAGAATGAGTTTCAGCATAGCCAGGACTACACAGAGTACACAGAGAAACCCTGTCTCAAAAAACAAAAAAAACAAAAGGTGTATTTTTTTGTATAGATAACCCACATATTAACATTTATGTCCACAAGTGCATTATGTAGCTTCCTCAATGCCCTACTAAATTCAAGGCCTCCTTCCCCAGTTGTCTGTTTCCAAAGTTCAAGTTATCCCTACCTCCTGCCATATGCATAAATGTATGCATGAACAGGTACATGTATACATGTGTGCTCATGTAAAGGTCAGAAGAGGAGATTGGGTTTCATGTTCTGTCAGTCTCTGCTTTACTATTTTGAGATACACTTTCTTTAATGAGGCTGGAACTAGGCTGATAATCATGAGTCTCCTGTCTATGCTCCCCGCCTGCCCTGGGATACACACAGAAGTCTTTCTACATGGTGTTGAGGACTTAAGCTCAAGTCTTCATGCTTACATAGCAATTGTTCTCACCTACAGAAACATCTCTCTAGTCCAGACACCACCTACTTTGCAGCAATATACTCTTGGGGGATTATTTTCAGTATATTTATCTTCTTATGATTTATCTATTTTTATTTTGCTTGCTTGGTGTTTTGCCTGCATGTGTATCTGCATGAGGGTGTTAGATCCTCTGGAACTAAAGTTACAGACAGTTGTAAGCTGCCATGTGGATACTGGGAATGAACCCAAGTCCTCTGGAAGAGCAGCCAGTGCTCTCAACTGCTGAGCCATCTCTCCAGCTCCCAATAAATTTACGTTTAAAGCCAACTTAAATATTGTTTTTCTGAAACCCCACCCAGTCAGGACTCAGCCCTGCTCTTAATGTTCTCTACCTAACTGTATTTTATTTTATTCAGGGTCCCTGAATGTGTCAAAAACTATTGACCAAATTTGCATTAGTGGTATTAGGATTTAGGAATTTGTGAGGTAACTGGGGTTAGATGACACCATGTGAGTGGGGTCACCATAATGGAATCAGTAGCTTTATAAAAAGGGTAAAAGAAGAGACCCAAGCTATTTTGCTGTGAAGGCCATTGCCATTTTTTTTTTCCTTTTTCTCACCCCTTTCTGACCTCCCTTACCTCTCTTTCTCTTGAGATAAGATCCTGTGATGTAGCCCAGGCTCCCCTCAAACTGAAGAATCCTCCTACATCAGTCTCCTTAGTGCTGGGATTATAGTCATGAACCATTGTCCCCAACTTTAAACATTTATGAGATCTAAAACAACAGAAAATGAGCTGACTGTGTCTTTTGGGGGCAAAATCAAAATGTCTTTCTTTTGTTGGCTGCTATAGTCTCCATTTAAAAAAAAGCCTTAACTGAAGGTTGAAGAGATGGCTCTGTAATTAAGAGCATTGGCTGTTCTTCCAGAGGCCCTGAGTTTGGTTCCCAGCAACAATGTGATGGCTCACAACCATCCCTAAATGAGATCTGGTGCCCTCTTCTGGCCTGCAGGAAGACATGCAGGCAGAATATTGTATTCATAATAAACACATAAATCTTTTTTTTTAAAGCCTCAATTTAAGAACATATAATTTAGCTTGTTGGGTTTTGTTGGCATTTGCCTTAGTGTTTGAGACAGGCTCTCAGTATGTAGCCAAGACTACCCTAAAGCTCTCCATCTTCCCTATCTCAGCCCTGAATACTGGAACTACAAGTATGAGCCACCATACCTGACTTAAAAGTTGTATAGTTTATCCATGATAAAATGCATAGCTTGGGCTGGGGAGATGCTCAGGTGGTAGAGTGCTTGTTGAGCAATCATCAGGATCTGAAATTGATCCTTAGTTCTGTGTGAAAGACTGGCATGGTGGTGCATGTCTAAACCCCAGCAGTGGGCAAAGGGTGAGAACAGGTAGATCCCTGGAGCTCCCTGCATGGCCAGTCTAGTTACATAGGTGAGTTACAGGTCCAATGAGAGTTTTTGACTAAAAAGACAAGATGGAAAATGAATGAGAAAAACTCTCAGTGTAAATCTCTGGCCTCCACATATGTAAACTTTCACACACGTGTATACACACAAACATGTACACCCATACACCACCACACCTCACAAAAATACATAGCTTTGGATGGGTCATTGGGCAGATTTTGAGAAAAGCTCACGTCTCTGTGTGCCTAGTTTCTTTCAATCAAAGTGTGGAACACTTCTGTCACCTGTCTGTTATCCAGGCTCTTTGGGCAAACATCATTTTGTGCCTCTACTGTCATTTCATAAAAGCATTATGCTGACTAGTGTGATAGGTCCCGAAGATTCTGGGTCTATCTGCCTAGTTTGGTTACAACTACTAGAATCCTCATGGCTGCTCATGCCTAAAGCTTTTGTTTATGTATTTATTTATTTGGTCATAACCTTCCCCTTTCCTCAATATATCATTGTTCATCCAAGCAAACCATAACTTGAGTATTTGAAGCAGAGGATTTGCCTGTTATTTTGCAATACCAGTGAACATTAGCATTTCTAAGTGAGCCAAGTTTACTCGTCTCTGTTCATGTTCCAGCCATCATATTTAGACTGTTGTTCCCAATTGTGGGTCTCTTCTTGTGACCCCTTGCACTTGTAGGTACCTGATGTGAATGTTGGGAACTGAACTCGAGTCCTCTGTAAGGGTTGTAGTTGCTTTTACTTGCTGTTTTGTCTCTCCAGCCCTTTTTCTATTCTTTTATGGCCTGCATTTATACACACAGTTAACTTTGTACACTCTGCCTGTATTCCTAGGTACTTTGTTTCTCTGTCTTTGTTCTGCCTATATTGTTAGCTTCTTTAGCTCCATGTACTGGAGGAGTTGGCGTCATGGAAATAAGGGAGAGAATGTTTTTCCAGGAAGAAAGGCAGTGTGGTGTGCTAATGTGTTTGCTCCTTTTGTTTTCACATTATGAATGCATGAGTGATCATGGCACTTTCTGTACATGGGCTGCTAGGAATACAGAGCTCCTCCTTAGTAAGTAGATGTCGCCTACAGGTTGAATCATGGATGATAATGATTGTTTCTTGTATTTCCTCTTTTGCTTTCTTTTGTCCTCTCTCTCTCTCTCTCTCTCTCTCTCTCTCTCTCTCTCTCTCTCTCTCTCTCTCTCTCTCTGTGTGTGTGTGTGTGTGTGTGTGTGTGTGTGTGTGTGTGTGAATATGGAGGCTCTCTTACTTTGGGAAAAGCTCTACTTTTACTGGAGTACACTAATTAGACTACAATGCTTAGCCAGTTAGCACCAGGGATTGTCCTGTCTTACCCTCCCCAGCACTGGGATTATAGAAGTGTGCCACCATGCCCAGCTTGGAGTAGAACTAATAAACTGACCAATTTGTTCAATGAATCAGCTCATTGATTTTATTGAGTTGTATCATAGAGAAAAACAAGTTATTCAAGGACAGATGCCTCTAAATTCATCTTTATATTATCTTCCTGTCATTTAGCATATACTTTGTCATATAGTAGGAACTCCTGAATTGCTCAATTTTATTAAAAGTACAAAATAAAGAGGGGCTAAGGGTTTCATACCATCTGCAGTTGTTACACTAAACTTGTTTTAGTGTAGAATTATTATTACATATTGGCCTTTGCATGTGTGTGGAGAAAGGTGAGACTTATTTTGGACTTTCTGAAATGCTGTTTCATTCAGAACATCATGAGTTTGTGAGAGCCAGCTGAAGAGGTTATGGCTGGGAGCACTGGAGCATGTCAAAATGGAATCGGTGAGCATCTTGGGAACCACTGTACTTCTGGGATCTGTCTGAAGGCTGTTGGTACTGTCATAACAGAAAGAATAGACAAAATAAAATTCATGATTCTTCACTTGCCTCTTTCTATGCTGACCTCAATCTCATTGTGTAGAAGCTCAATATTTATACATTCTTTAAAAAAACAGGCAGTAAGAAAGAAAGGCACAGGAAAATTAAACAGTGAGAGAGGAGGCAATGTTTTTTGTATTGATTTTTCTAGCATGAATGTTGCTGTTGTTGAATATACTAATCACTTGCATTTCCTGTGAAGAGTGGCTCACTGTCTCTCTAGGGCTCCTTACCTCTATGTCTTTTTCAAAAGCAGATAAATGACCACACTCTGGTTTTCTGCCCCAGGAAATGACTTCACAGACTAAGTCTAGAAGGATATCCCATCCCCATCTTTGGGCTTTTAATAATTTGCATGCATCTTCTTAGATTTCTCTGTGCAAAATAATTATGGTTAAGAACAAACAGATACAACAAGAGGAATGCAGCATCATACCTAGCATGATCTTATTTATTTATTGACAGTGCCATGTAGCTCAGACTAGCCTTAAACTCACTATGAACCCTAGGAGGGCCTTGAATTCTTTATCCTCCTGCCTTCACCTCTAAGGGGTTTGTGCCACCAGGACTATTACATGTGGTGCTGTATGTAGAACTCAGGCTTTCATGCCTGCTAGGCAAACACTCTACCAACTTAGCTATCTTTGCTAGCCCCATACCTGACATAGTCTTGAGAGGATGCCTAACCATTCTTCAACACCCCCCCCCATCATCTCTCAGTACATGCCCCAATGAATAAAAAAGGATCAGTGTCAATAGGCTGAGGTTGGGGAGCTCTGAGCTATACAGATGCACATGTTGGGGTCAGTGGTGATGCAATTGATAAATGACTCAAAATCCATTCTATTTGAGTAGTTTGTTGGGAATCAAATGTTCATGCAAGCATCTGCCATCAGCCAGTTTCATGGCCCACAAAGCCAAACCAGATTCAGGTATGATATTTCAGGGCATCAAGTCCCTTTACAATAAGGGAACTTCACAAGTTGCAGAAGTTGCAGGAGATTCTGACCTCTGGTACATCAAATAACAATTACTGCTTTAGATGGTTGGGAATATTTTATTTGCAGTTTTCCTTATGTTTTAAAATTTTATTTGGCACCCGGTGAAAAGGCACTGTTTTATGTTTTAAAGCACAGTTACTTCTCAGCATTGAAATTTGAATGAGAAATGTACATGTGTTTAAGCACTTGGTCTCCTGCTGGTGGGAATGTGTAA
Organism: Phodopus roborovskii; assembly: GCF_943737965.1. Lineage (NCBI taxonomy): Eukaryota > Metazoa > Chordata > Mammalia > Rodentia > Cricetidae > Phodopus > Phodopus roborovskii. The sequence goes on along the minus strand of NW_026126003.1, from coordinate 38,463 downwards.
GGTTGTAGAAACATTAGGAGGTGGAGTCTTGCTGCATGAAGTAGGTACTAGGGTGTACCCTGAAGCTTTACAGCTTGGTCCTACTCCCTATCCTCTGTCTCCTTGCTGATTGCAGATACAATGTGACCATCCACTTCATGTTCCATTGCTACAACAGTCCTTGTTAAATAAAAAACACAATTATGTGTATGAACATTTGCTTGCATGAATATACCACATACATACAGGTGCTCAAGGAGGCCAGAAGAGGGCATCAAATACCCCTGGAAGTGGTGTTAGACAGTTTTGAACTTCCATGTGAGTACTGTGTACCAAACCTGGGTCCTCAGCACATGCTCTTAACTGTTGAGTTATTTCTCCTCGTATCTCTGCTTAAACTATGAGCCAAATAAACCCTTCTCCTTTTAATTGCCTGTGAAGGTATTTTTTTTTTTTTTTTTTTTTTTTTTTGCAGCAACGAGAAAAGTAACTGTGTTAGGTGAGGTGTCTGGGACTGTATAAACTTTCAGATTTCCCTAAACTAAAAAGACTTTCAAGTCCTACCTTGTTTCATTTTAATGGGCTGGGGCTATCGTTCAGTGGTAGAGCACCTACACACAAAGCCCTGAGTTAAATTATGAGGAAAACACTACGTTTTAAAATAAAATTTCAAAACTAAGCACAGTGGTACAAGCTTGTAATCCCAGAACCACAGAGGCTACAAGAGGATTACAAGCTTGGGGCCAACTAGGGCAACACAGTAAGATCTTATCATAAAATAAAAATGATAGATCTGGGTGGTGGCAGCCCACACCTTTATTCCCAGGACCTGGGAGGCAGATCCAAGCAGATCTATGAGTTCCAGACCAGCTTAGTCTTCAGAGTGAGTACCAAGACAGCCAGGGCTACACAGAGAATCCCTGAAACAAACAAATAAACAGCAAAATAAATAAAATTTTAAAAATGAAAGCAATAAAAACTTCAGTTCTTCTCCCAGAAAAGGTCTTGGCCCAAGTTCATCTTCCTTTATTTGTGTGTGTGTGTGTGTGTGTGTGTGTGTGTGTGTGTGTGTGTGTGTATACATATCTTGGAGACAACACTAAAATGAACTAACAGGCCCTACACTATGCTGTAAGGGTCAGTGTGTATACAGTAACCTGAAAAAGACTCTAGACAGTGCATTTGCAGTCAACTTCTAGAGCCCTTCTTCAATGTCTGATTATTACTATTGTCATCATCATTATTATTATCAGGTTTTGGGAAATACAGTTGTGATCAAGATGTGTTGTAGCTCACTGAAGATAATAGATTATGCTAAAAATGTTTATTGAGATTGCCAAAATCAGAAGCCCAGATGATCTGCAAAGAAATGTAGCAGATTCCCAGAGTTAGTTCGTTCATTTGCTCACTTGTTTCTTCCTCCCTTCCTCCTTCCCTCCCTTCCTTTCTTCTTTCCTTCCCTTATTCCTCCTTCCTTTCTTCCTCTTTCATTTTCTCCTATCTCCTTCCCTCCCTTCCCCTATCCACTACCTCCCCCTGTTTTTCCCTCTCTCTTTTGTATATGTGTGTGTGTGTGTGTGTGTGTGTGTGTACATATGTATACAAGTCCACATGAACATGTTTGTAGGAGCCAGAAGTCAACCTCAGGTGTTGTTCCTCAAGAGTTACCCACATTAATTTTTAACATTTATTATTATTGTAGTGGTGGCTGCATGTATGTTGTATGTAGGCCCATGTGCACAGCATTTTGTGGAAGTTAGAGAACAGCTCTGTGAATCTGGTCTTTCCATCCACCATGTGGGCTCCTAGAATTGGACTACTTGTCAGGTTTAAGCAGCACGTCCTTCCGTAGCTGAGTCATCTCATGGGTGGACCCTACCTTATTTTCAGAGACAGGAACACACATTGGAGTCCCAGTCTTGCAAATTAGGCTATGCTAAGCATCCAGTGAACCCTAGGGATCCTCCTGTCTCTCAAATACTGGATTGCAAACACATAGGAATGTGCTGACTTTTTACCTGGGTTCTGGGGATTAAACTCAGGTCCATAAGCTTTATACCACAGACAAGTTACCATCTGGACTATCACCCTAGTTCCCATAAACTCTTTCTGATTGAGAAAAGTCAGTGATAAGCACAGAACCTAAAGTAGTTTTCCACATTGGACTTCGTTAACTTCTTCTCCTTGGTACCCTGGAGACATTTAGAAACATCTTCTAGGCTTAGTTAGGAAGACAGTCTCATGGTTCTACTTGGGTTTGATGATGGTCATCTCTTACTTAGAGGCTGGCTGCTGACACTTGATCAGGTAATTTTTGTGATGAGCAGTTTTATCTGTTCCTCTTTGCTTGTTTTGATCCTTAGTTTGTGTGGCAATTATCCAAATAATAAGACGGTAAAGTCATTTCTACTTAGTAATCTTGCTTTAAAACTCAACAAGTCCCCCTGTGTAGCCCTGTCAACAGGTAATCACTAAGCGTAGCAAGCAGACAGAATACATATTCAATTGTTTGTAGGGAGATTGGTTCCCTTCCTGTTATAAGTATGATTTTGCCATTTTGTTCTCACCCTTTCATTCCAGCCTATTCTGGGAGTGGTGGCACATGCCTTTAGTCCCAGAACTAGGGAGGCAGAGGCAGGAGGATCTGAACTGCACTCAGAAGGAAGGCACTGGTCTGGAGAATGTGGCTGAATTGATAAAGTGCTTCCCTAGCATGTATAAAGCCATAGGTTCTATCCTTGGTACTATATAAACCATGCGTGGTGGGTCATGCCTGTAATCAGCACTCAGGAGGTTAGAGACAGGAAGATCAGAAGTTCAAGGCCAACCTCTTCCCTTCCTTGTCTTTCTAAATAACTTTCTGGCTAGCATACCAAGAAATGGGTTTCATTGTGAAATATATATAGTTATATTTTGTTCTTACCCAGGACTCTGTCCTTCCTTCTCCACCCCTCTCTTGCTGGTCCTGTTCCTCCACCCACATAGCCTCAAGATGTATATATTCCATCATCATACTTTATTTTCTCTTCTTCTTCATTTTAGACCACTTCATTCCGTTTAAAGTCCCCTTTATATGTTCATGCCCTCCCTGCCTCAAATCCATACTCTTCAATGAGTGTGGCTTACTTCTCTTAACATGATGATCAGTAATTCCACTCATTTCCCTGCAAATGACATCATGTTATTCTCCTTGAGAACTTCTCAAGAATGAAATCATTGTATATACTGCCATATCTTCTTTATTTGTTTATCTGTGAATGAAGTTTAGACTTATTTTCAGACAGAATTTCCCTAAAATGCCTATACTGGTCTTCAGCTCACCTTGTGGTCCAGGCAGACCTTGAATTTGTGTCCCTCCTGCCTCAGACTCAGGAGTATCTGGGATGACAGGCCTGTGCCACCAGACCAGGTTGATTTTGTGATCTTTTGGTAGACTAGTTCATAGAGTCTGGGGATAGTATGAAATGAAAATCTCTAGACTCCCAAAACTATTGAAATGGCTCCCTCCCCAAACCCCAGATAGTAGGGCAGAAAGTGCAACTAGATTATTAGGCCTAGAATCCATGTTTCTCCACATGCAGGTATGTCTTATAACCAGGAGTAGCCCACCATCTGTCATAAATAGGTTAATGGAGTGTCTGGATCCTTTTACGCTGTTCTTGCAGTTTCTCTGTAGCACTGGAAGTCAGCTATTTTTGGCAGCTGCCTTGGTTGGCACTCCCTGCGCCTTCAGATATTTATGAAAAGTGACTCTGTGCAGAGAACGCATGCTCCTGGGGTTCATATAGAGCTTGAGGCTGATCTCCAAAGCAAACTGAGCTACACCGTATCTGTTGACCTTGATCACATTTAGGATGGGGGCTCTCTTAGAATCTCCAAGGAGCCTTTCACTTTGATTAGTATATCCTTAGACTAGACAATGATTTTTTAATAGTAACAGGCTGTGAGATGCTGCCTTTCATGGGAGTTCCTTTATGGTCTCTTGATACTTGCTTTTAGCTGACTCAGAATAAAGAAATGAAGAAGAAACCAAAGGCATAGAAAAAAAAAATAAATAAAGAAGTTTAGCTACCCAGAGTCGCTGGGGAAAGACCCAAGGTTTTCTTGCCCTGTAGTCCCCCTCCCTTTAGAGGCAGGTATTGTATGAGCCAGCAGGATAGCTCTATGAAATGTGAGAACTACAGGGAAGTTCAGAGGACTATGAACACTTGCAATTGAAAAGCAAGAGTCCAGGCTGACAAGATGGTATGGTGAGTAAAGGTTCAGGCTGCCAAGTTGGAGGACCTGAGTTCCATTCCTCAAACCCACATAATGGAAGGAGTAAACCCAACTCAGTAAGCTGTCCTCTGCCCCCCAACACACACACACACACACACACAACACACAACACACACACACACACACATATTTAAAAATATAGGCTTCTCAGCAATGAATTTTACTTCCAACACATTGCTCTGAAATACCAGATAGATTTCAGATTTACCACCATTTTTCAGAACTTCCAGAAGCTCCTCAGCAGTCAGCTATGCATCTCTCTTTTTTCCTTCTTCCTCTTTTGCCTTAGTGGTGTTTAGTTTGCATCTAGGAATCCTGGTGTTCTCATATTTTAGAATGCATTTATGCTTTAAATAAATAAATAAAAAAGATCACATCGTTTGAGGCAAAATTACAAATTTCAAAGAAGGCCTGGGGAGATAGCCCAGTGGGTAAAGTGTTTGCTTTGATCTTGCCATGCAAACACTAGGACCTAACTTCAATCTCTATGTAAGTAAAAAAAAAAAAAAAAAAAAAAAAACAGATATGATAGCAGGTTCCTCTAATCCCTAATCCCAAATTTGCATCCCTGGTGCTTGATAGCCAGCAAGTGAAGCTTAATTGGTGAGCCTCAGGTCCCAGTGAGTAGTGGACGACAGCTCCTGACACTTGTGGTTGGGCTCTGGCCTCCACATGCAGGGGTGTATACATCACATGTGCATTTTCACTTGTATGGACACACACACACATATATAAAAAAAATGAAAGAAAACAAAAACAAAGAGAGGTAGGGAGGGGGAAGAGAGAGACAGAATTTCAGAGAAGTCAGGCAACATTGGCCAGATAGCATCCTTCAAAAAGTGTTTTGACATCCCATCAATATCTACAGTCATTCATTACTCATCAATTAGAATATGACAAAGTAGCCAGACACAATGACTTGTATTGGCCACCCCAGGTACTTAGAGGTTGAGGCAGAGGGATCATCTGGGTTTGAGCACAGATTGGGCAATGTTTAAAAAAAAGGAAAATAATTAATTAGTTGATGAGCATGAGGAAGTGCTTAACAGGGAAAGTGTTTGCCACACAAACATGAAACTAGCATTCAGATCCAAAGAACTCACAGGAAAAACTGGGTGGGATGAAAGCTGGTTTGAAATCCCAGTTAAGAGAGCTGGAGACAGGATGATACCTGGAACAATCTGCCTGGCTAGCTAGACTGGCTAAATTGTTGAGCTCTTGATTCAGCAAGAGACTCTCCTTCATTAATTCAAGTGAAGAGTGATGGAGAAAGATACCTGGTATCAAGCCTTTGCTTATGAATGGCGTGCATTCACATACTCTCACAAACACTTGCTCCCTCACAATTCACACACACACACACACACACACACACACACACAATTAATTAGCTGAAATACTGGAAATGTTGTGACTTCAACAAGGGCAAGCTCCTTGTCATGAGTCTCTTAGGTAATGAATGTGTGTCTTGATAAACAGAAGTAGCAAAAAGACAGGATTTCAGACATTCAGCAATGGCAACAGCATGCAGTCTTATGCAAATCAGTCCCTCCTGCCAAAGAATGATGCTGAGCTACAGTGCAAGAATTGTGCCAAGTCAGCACATCTTTCTCAAGAATAGAACAAAAATCTTATCTCATGTGGAAGGTTTCCTACGGTCAAAAACAATGTCACTTTCTAAGTAGAGGCAGGAATGTGATTCCTGAACCTAAGACATTTGCATTTGGTGGTTTTGTTTTTATCTAGCCAGTAAGGTCTGTGTCCAGTTAGCTCAATACAGAGAACAAAGAGTGCTTGAAAAGCTTGAAGTAGGGGGATGTGATTTGCTTCTGTATTTAACCCTGGAACCTCCAGTGGCTGAGATGTGCTTGTAGGGCTGCAGGAGGATAGCACAGTTTTGTTGCATAACTTCACACCTCTGTGGTAGGTGTCAGTGTCTTTAGAGCTATAGTAACTATAGTCTTACATCCCACAGGTGTGTAACAATAAGCCCAGCAGCCAGGACAAAAGGGAGCTGTGTCTCCAGGGAGACCTATTGTGTCACAATTTTTTGACACATGCTGACAGCCTGGAAGTCAATTTTAAACACTGGATGTGTTCTAGCAACCTGCAGTGTGTGCCATGAAGCCTGGCCCTTAGTATCTCACCTGGGAGTTCCAACACCCAGAACTAGGCAGGTTCAATAGTTCAGCTGCATGTACACCTGATATCCTGAAAGAATGATGACAGGTAGAATTAGCTTAGGATGACAACCCTTTTCCATCACACCTTGCCTCTGCCAGGCCACATCATCCAGCTACATTCAAAACCACCCACAAATACTTTCAGTATATTTTCAAGTGAGGGACCAATAGTACACATTTATGTAATGTATATTTTAACCCCCCTGCATGAGTAATTGCTAAGTTATTTTGACTGTTTTTATGAAGCAACCAAGAAATGCATAACAGGGAGCAAATAAAATAAAATAGAATAAAATAAAAAAAAGGAATGCAATTGAAGAAAGCTGTGATCTCATTGCGTAGGGAATTACAATGCCATCAAATATTAAAAAGGAAAATTCTGGCATTGTTAACAGCAAAAGCTGCTTTAAAATGTTAATTTTAAGTCTAAGAATTCAGGCATGAATTCTTGGTATTAGGGCTCTCTAGAGGAATAAAATGAATTTATGAGACTGCACACTGAGAGGCTGTGTGGTAGCTGCTTGGCCTACCAACCGGGTCACTTCAGCAGTCCCCAACAAAGGATGGCAGCATCAGAAGCACCAACACGTAAATACAGTCACCAGCAAGAAGTAAAAGTAGGCAGGCAGAACCTTGATGTTTTCCCTGGGACCTCTTTATATATAAGTCAGTGCCAAAAGGAGCATCTGAAGGAGTGTCTTCTTTTGTCTGTTAATTATTCCTAGAAAAGTCTCCACAGACCTGCCTGTCTCTTACTTGATTCCAGATACAGTCAAGTTGACAATCAAGATTAACAATCTCAGGTGATGAGTACCTGTAGTTCCAGTTACTCAGAAAGCTGAAGCAGGGAGATAATTTTAGCCTAATAATTTGAGAAAGGTCTAGGCATTAACATAGGACCCCGCTTCATCAAAAAACAAACAAACAAACAAACAAAAACCCAAAAAACAAAAAACAAACAAACAAACAAAAAAAAAAAAAAAAAAACAAGCTCATGCATGGTTTATAATTAACTGGGAACCAACAGGTTGGGTTTAATGGTCTGCCATCTCCAGCCTGAAGTTCTTGATCTCTGTGTTTGAGTTGGTGATTTGAGAGTGAAATCTGAAGGCAGGGGATGTAAATGGTAGAGTTCGTTGATTTCATTCAGTACCTGTGCTTTTCCTAATTTCCCTGGAACTTCCACTGCTGTCCTACCTGTAGTGTACCTGCTCTATTCTGCCTCAGTCCACATGTTGTTGTCTTTACAGACCCTTTGATCTCTTCCTTCCCTGAACCTGTCTTTTCAGATGCCAAAGACTGGCCATGTGTGAAGGGCAAGGTGTAGCTAAGCTGGGGACAACATGTCTCTTTGCATCTCAAAGAGTCTCTGGCATGGTTCCATGAGACTACTTATCTCTTTGTGTGTGCAGATGCTAGTCTTGGGAGGCCAGAAGAGGACTTGGATCCACTGCAGCTGGAGTTACAGGGGACTGGGAGCTAATTGCTTAGACTGTCAGGTGAGCAAATCCCAGAGATCTGTCTGTGCCCCAACTCCTGGGCTTCTTAGCATTTTGATAGGGAAATCTAACTTGGGTTCTTATACTTTACCAACTGAGCCATTGCCCCAGCCTCTGAATTGTTTCTTTCCCTTCTTTTTTCTTCCTCTATCTCCTCTCCTGAAGTTCTTTGGGAATTGTCATCTCAGCTCAACAGAGGACAGTCAGCTTAAGTCACTGGCTTGCAAGGTATCTTAGGGACATTTTTATTTCATGCAGCTCAAAACTGTAAAGAAGAAACACATTGGGCACTGGTGGTGCACACCTTTAATCCCAGCACTTGGGAGGCAGAGGCAGGCAGATATCTGTGAGTGGAAGGCCAGCCTGGTTTACAGAGTGAGTTCTAAGACAGGCTCCAAAGCTATACAGAGAAACCCTGTCTGGGGAGGTGGGGGGAGAGAAGAAACACATTTCTGTCTCTCCCCGAAGGACACTTAGCAGTATCAGAAGACAATTTTGGTTGTGATAACCGGGAACACTATTGACATATACACATACACAATAGTAACCAGGCATGCTTTCAAACACCTTACAGTATATAGAACAACTCCACCAAGAAGTATTCAACCCAAGACACCCATACTACCAGGTCTGACTTAAAATACACAGCCAAAGGGCAAACTGTATGTATGTATGTATGTATATATGTATTGTATGTGTATGGATGCACATGCAGAGGTCAGAAGACAACTTGTAGAAGTTATTTCTTTTCCTTCTACCATATGGGTCCTGGGGATTGAACTCAAATTGTCAGGCTTAGTGGCAGAACAGTCTCACCTGCTCCCAACAGGAGGACAACTTGATGGATGTGGTAAAAAATATGGAGTGCTTTACATGTTTGATCATTGTCCTTGTCTGGGGCCCACATTCATTTTTTCCTATATCATTTCCATTCTGCATGTTCAATGTTGAAACACATGAAAAGTATTTTTTTAAATGTTATTTGATTCATCCTCTCATCAAACAATCTATTATTGCTTCTCTAGGAGAAGCTTGCATGCATCAGAATGCCAATATTATTTTATAGGGGGATGCCTCCCTAAAGGTGATGATGGTTTGTCTGTAATAATAAAAATAAAGACAAAACAGGAAGTACTTAAGGGATGTCTACAACAGAATACAGTGGACATATGCACAGTGTGCTCAAAGGGTACTAGCCTTCTCTATTCTTGCTTGCAGGGTAGACTACCTGGGGGAGTTTTAAAATATCCATACAGGCACATCAAATATTCAGGGAGCAAGCAAATCCTAGTCTTAGTGTTGTTAAAGGTCCTGGAGAAATTCAATAGCAAATATTCTAAGCTGGAGAACCAGGACAGAAATTGAAGTCAAGGTATCTTAAATCCATCCACACCCACTAATAGAACATCACACAGGGGATTGAAAGAAGAAATTTTCTCCAGGAGCAGAACATAATCTGGTAGGAACTATGGTATGGTATGATGGTGATTGGGGTAGATGTGAGCAGAGAGGGTCAGCAGGGAGACAGAAGTGGGCCAAAGAGCAGAGAGACACACATTATAGTAAAGATGCCTTATGAGAGCCAGGCCTTTGCCATTTTCAGACCAAGACAAGAGGACAGAAGCAAAGCTGGCCTGTGTGTCTACCAAGAGGTACCTTGATTTTAAAGCAAGCCCTAAGGGATACCCTTAAGATAGGAAGGACCCCTCCATATCATAGCTAGGTGAGTGCAGTGAACAGGTTCAGAAAAGTGGTCACCAGAGGTTGTGATCTAGGGATCTGACCAATACTCTTCTTCATGGAGGAAGAAGACCTTGCCTTTGCAATGACCATTAGCCAGCCTTGGATGACAGGAAATCAAGATTGTACAATCGGTGTTCTTCACTCTGAGATATTTGTTGCCTGGGGTCCTACAGTGTGTAATTGGAAGAGATACAGCTTGAACACTCCTAAAGCAAATATTAAAAACGCTATAGACATCAAATATTTTTAGTTGTGCCAGTGTGATAGTACTAACCCTTAATCCTAGCACTCGGGAATTAGAGACAGGTGGACCTTTGTGTGTTTGAAGCCAGCCTGGTCTACAGAGCAAGATCCAGGCCAGTCAGGGCTACAGAGAGAAAACAAAACAAACAAACAAAAACCCAAGGCCTGGAGAGATAGCTCTGCCATTAAAAGCTAGGCTCACAACCAAGAAAAAACATTTTTTTTTGTTGTAATAGTATAGAAAAAAATCCATGGCATGTAACTTTGTTTCATGTACTAAATTATAACAAAATATTTTATCAAATTAAACTTAGGACTGGGCAGATGGCTCAGTAGATAAAGCCTGTGGCATGTAAGCATGAAGACTGCAGTTCAGCTACTCAGCATCCATATGAAAAAGTGGGTAGGTGTGGTAATCAGTTTTAATCCCAGGACACAGGAGGTGGAGACAGAGCAACCCAGGGGCAAACTGAGTAGATGAACTAGTAAAACCAGAAAGGTCCAGGTTCAGGGAGGGACCCTGCCCCAGTAAACTGCCATTCATCTCAGGCTTCCACAGGCACACACATATGCATGTGTACCTGCACACAGACATTTAGACAAGTCTACACAGACATCCACTCTACACATACACATGCAAAATTGTGGCTGGTAAGATGGCTAAGCAGGCTGATGTGCTTGCTGCCAAATCTGATGACCAGAGTTCAGTCTCTGGAACCCAATTCCAATTCCCACACCTTGTACCCTGACTTCCACATGCACACAACACCCATGCCCTCCCCTCCTACTAAATAAAGAAATGTTAAAAAATGAAAATGAAAACTTACCTTCAGGATATTTTGAGTAGGGTATTTATGAAATAGAAAGGAATTTAGTGTTTAGAGTTTAATTGCTTTCCCAAGATATCTTATTAGATATATGTAAAGATTTAAAAATATCCTACCCTCTTTAGTCAAGTGAATTTCAGATAAGTTGAGGTAATCAGAGAAGTGGGAAGAAACAACAAGTCCTTTCTTGCTTCACCTGAGAGCATTCTCACTTGCTTCACTACAAAAGCTTGTTGGTGAATAAGAAGAGCCAAAACTACCCTCCCTCCCACCCTCTCTCCCTCCCTCCCTCCTTACCTTCCTCTTTATCTCCTTCCCTTCCTCCCCCTTCCCTCCCTCCCTTCCTCCCTCCCTTTCTTTCTCCCTTCCTTCTCCCCCTCACTCCCTTCCCCTCTCTTTTTTTTTTCTTTTTCTTTTGAGACAGGGTTTCTCTATGTAACAATCCTGGCTTTCCTGGACTTGATTTCCTTGCTTTGTATACTAGGCTGGCCTCAAACTCTCAGACATTCACCTGCCTCTGTTCCCCAGTGCTGGAATTAAAGGTGTGGGCTATCATATCTGGCTAAGCCTCAGCACATCTGACATTTGGAGATCAAGCGTTTTCTGTGATGGGCCCACCCTGGGTTTTATTTTATATCACTGTTTCCCTAGCCCTGTCTGACAACCCCAAAATGTCTCCAGACATTGCCTAATCTCCTTTCTGCGTCAGAATCACCACTGGCCAAAGGCTACTCGTGTAGACCGATGTTTTTCAGCCTAGGGAAAGTTTGTCCTGAAAAGAGCTGGTTGTGAAGCCAGCTGTGAGTGGTGACTAGCATTGAGAAAAATTAAAGTATGTCAACAAGAAAATGGCCGTACACTCACAGATGCAAGAGAGAAATATTTAATTCCTTTTTCTGTTATTTATTTTTCTTAGTTTACATATCAATCCCAGTTCCCTCTTCCTCCCTCCCTTCCACCCTCCCATGCCCCCCAAATACCCTCCCCTCCCATTCCCCCCCTCCACATGTAGGATGATGCCTTCCAGGACGGGTCATCTAAATCTGTCAAGTCATTTGGAGTAGGGACTTGGCCTTCTCTCCTGTCTCTAGGTTAATGGAGTATCCCTTCATGAGGAATGTGCTCCCAAAGTCCTTTTGTGCACCAGGGATACATCTTGGTTCCACTGTCTGAGGTCCTTTAGACTGCCCAGGCCTTCTAACTGGGACCCATGTTCAGGGGATCTGAGTTGGTCCAATGCTGGATTCCCAGCTGTCAGTCTGGGGGCCCATTAACTCCTCCTTGTTCAGGTCAGCTGTCTCTGTGGGTTTCTGTAGCCTGGTCTTGTCTGCCCTCGCTGCATCTGGGCTCCAGTTCAGCTCAGTGTTTAGCTTTGGGTGTCTGCTTCTGTTTCCATCAGCTACTAGATGAGGGCTCTATGATGGTGGATAAGTTAATCATCAATCTCATTATCAGGGAAGAGCATTTATGGTAGCCTTTCCACTGTTGCTCAAATTGTTAGTTGGGGTCAGTCTTGTAGGTCTCTGGACATTTCTATAGAGTCAGTTTTTCTCTTCAAGCCTATAATGCCTCCCTCTTTTATGGTCTCTCTCTCTCTCTCTCTCTCTCTCTCTCTCTCTCTCTCTCTCTATCTATTCCTCCCCTGACTCAATCTTCCTAGTCCTACATGCTTTTCTCTCCTCCCCTTCTCTTTCTCCTAGCTCCCTCTCCACTCACTGTCCCCCCTCCCAATATGCTCAGGAGGTCTTGTTCCTTTCCCCTTCTGTGAGGGACCTTATATGAATCAAGAGAGGGTTATTTTATTAGCACAGTGCACATGGCAGCTGCACATGTGTATGTAAGTGGGCCCTGTGTTTCCACAGGAAATATGTGTCTCACTGTGGCAGGTGAGCCATTCTTTCTGGAGAAGGAACTACCCCAGGGTTCAGCTATGTGAAATGAAATTAACTGCAGTAGAGCCTGAATTGTAGATCCAGAAAGTGGGGGCTAATTCCATCAACCCCAAATGAGTTCAGTTTGTGGTCAAGCACATAACAGCAAGATGGAGGTCTAGCCTAGAGCATCATGGGTACCTGCTAGAAGATCGAAAGTAGAAAACAATGGCAACCAAATGTGTACACCACAAGGTGAGGGCTTAGACCTGGTAAAGAAAGCAGACTAGATGGATGATCTGAAAGAAATCAGTGTCCAGCAAACATCTTCTGTAGTCTGTGCTAGTCTTTAGGTGGTTAGCTTGATGGTCTTTTTGCACCAATGGTCCTTTCTCAGTGGTACTCAAAGAAAGAAATATTAAGGTTGTTAGTAGGTGGTGATGAATTCATGTAATGCTAACTCTTGAGAAGTGGAGAGACAATGGATACCAGGAAGGAGTTCAAGATCATTTTTAGCTATCCAGCAAGTTTAGATTCAGGATGGGTTAGATGAGACCTTTCCTTTCCTTCCTCTCTCCCTTCCTCCCTTCCATCCTCCCTTCACCCTTCCTCCCTTCCTTTCTATTCAGGATTTTTGAAACAGAGATTCTCTGTATAACAGCTCTGGCTGTCCTGGAACTCACTTTGTAGACCAGGCTGTCTTTGAACTCACAGAGATCCACCTGCCTCTGTCTCCCTAATGCTAGGGATCCTCTTTCAAACAACACTGACCCATTAAAGTTGTTGAAACCATTGTGGTGGGTGGCACATATCTGTAATCCCAGCAGTCAGGTAGAAAGACAGTAAGGTCCAGGATGCCATGGACTGTATACTAAGAATCTTTTTCAAAAAGAAAAGTATTATAATAGATTACATACTATAAACACACACATTGCTTTTTTAGTAATGTGTAGTTATACAATCCTGACTACAGTCTTATTTCTGTTGCCTCAAAAAAAAAAAAAAAAAAAAAAAAAAAAAACTGAGCCTCTCTGATAGTCACTTATCACCATTTTCCAATGGTGATTTCCAGTGGTCTTCCCTGGACATTCCCTACCAATGGAATATATGTTCTTTTGGGTCTTAGTATGTTGTTTTTAAGATTCAACCTCCTCATGGAATGTCTTAGTAATTTCTTTTATTGGCTGAATTAAATTTTACTGTATTTTATGTATCTGTTTGTTCAATGATTTACTTTTAGATCTTTTTTAGTTTTGAGCTCATGTTATTAAAACTTCTATGAACATTTGCTTTATTTTCTCTTAGGTTTTGATTATTGTGGTTTGAATGAAAATGGCTCCCTCATAGGCTCATATATTTGAATACTTGGCTCTTAGTTGGTGGAATTGCTTAGGAGACATGGCCTTGTTAGAGGTGTGGCCTTTTTGGAGTTGGTTGTGTTGTGGAATATTCCTTTACACTGTGTGAAGATGTGTCACTGTGATTGGTTTAATAAAAAGCTGAATGGCCAATAGCTAGGCAGGATCCTGGGAAAAAGAAGGGCAGAGAAGCCAGCCAGACATAGAACGAGTAGGACACATAAAATAGGATAGAGGTAAAAGTCACCAGAAAGAGTATAGGTTAATAAAATATGTGTTAATTTAAGTTATAAGAGCTAGTTAGAACAAGGCTAAGCTATCAGCTGAACTTTCATAATGAATAATTCTCCATGTGGTTATTTGGGAGTTGGCAAACAAGACAGAAAAATCGACCTAGAGGTGTGTCATTGGTACAAGGCTTTGAGGTTTCAAAAGCCCGTATTGTTCCAGCTTAGCTCTATCTGCTTTGTCATGTTTCAAGATGCAAGCTTTCAGCTACTGCTTCAGCTCCATGCCTCTTTGCCTGATGCCACCCCTCCCCGATGGTGGTCATGGACTCTAACCTTCTGATGTATGAGTCCCAAATTAAATGCTTTCTTTTATAAACTTCCCTGGTCATGGTATTTTGTCATGGCAATAGAAAAGTAATTGAAACAGTGATTCTTCTTTTTAAAAAATATTCATTGTTGAAGTAGAAGTAACTTAGGGAAGCTTGGAAATAACACTTGAGGCAACACAAGTTCAGTGACTCACCCATTACACACATGCTGGACTCTGCCTAAAGGCAGGCCCTGAACTTTTGAGACCTGTGAAATTTAACACTAACAGGAGGCAACTGGATGCCTGGATGACCAAGTCTTATATTATCATAGTGAAATCTGTGCCTTTCACAAATTGGCATTCAATTTGCATAGAATCAGTGATACTAACCATTATGCTTAAATGTGCATTTGTATATGAAGCACAGCATTTATCATAGAACACGACAGATGGGAAATCTTCTGACCTCCACTACAAACATTTAGGTTTTATGAGCCATTTATAGAGTGTAATTCTCAAAGGTGTGGCCAGAGAACTTCTCTCTAAGTCTTCTTCCAAAGCCTGGGGATATTTGTATGTTTGGGACTGTCTATTTCCTGCCAGCCTGGTCAGTCACCTTCAACTATTGGAAACTTGGTCAGTATTTCCTCCTTTAATTCTACCTAGTTACAGCTAGGCATTCCAATCCTGGCTGATAGCCATCTTTAAAGTGCTTGCCAAGTAAGCAAGAGGACTTGAGTTCAAGTAGCTGAAACCCACAAAAAGATGGACATAGTATCCAACATCTATAATTCCATTGCTCACAGAGAGAGATAGAGATAGAGATAGATAGAGAGAGAGAAAGAGAGAGAGAGACAACAACCAGTTTTGTCCTTTGACCTTCATATGTGTGCCATTGCACAAATCACCCAGGTGCTCCCCCCACCCAGAATATGTATACAGGATATACATAGAAGTTTAAAAATGAAATAAAACCAAACCAGAAATATCCATGCAGGCAAGACAAATATATTTATCCCTGACGTATATTTGTTTTTTATATTGAGAACTGTAAAGGAAAAGGCTACTTACACAATTACCCAGTTACACACACTCTTTCTCCCACTTCTGAGTGCCTAGCAAGTACACTACTACTGAGCTATAACCCCCTGCCCAGGAATCGTGGTTTTTTTTTTTTTGTTGTTGTCTTGAGTCAAGGTTTCATATATCTCAGGCTGGATTAATTTTTCTTTTTAATGGTGATTTTCTTTGAAATCTGTTTATTTCTCCACCTTTTATTAAAAATAGATTTTCTTGTACAGTTTATCTTGATTACAGTTTCCCTTCCCTTTTCTCCTTCCAGCTCCTCCCACATCCCCTCCCATTCGGATCAACTCCCTTTCTGTCTCTCAATAGAAAAGAACAGGTTTCTAAGAGGTAACAACAAAGCATAACAAAATAAAAACTGTATAATTGAGGATGACCTTGAAGTTCTGATCCTTCTACCTCCAACTCTCTAGTGCTGTGATTACTGGTGTGTGATACCATGCTCAGATATAAGCCAGTGCTGCCAAGCCCGGGTTTCATGCATGCTAGTCAAGCATACAATCCACAGAGCTACATCCCCAGCCCATGTTTTAAAACTATGAAATAGTAATGCCCTGCAATTAGGAATGGTTAATACATTCTGGCATATAAAATTCCACTGCCTTCAGTCAAAGGCTGACTTTGAAAAATATCTAGTGACCTAGAAAAATATTTTTACAGCTATGTAACCTAATCACAGTGTTCAACTGCTTGCACAGAGCAAGCTCAGTTTTATTACCCACCTCCCCTCCCCCTCAACTGCCATTTTTGGATGAGAAAATGTTTTTGCACAGGGAAAGATCTTTAGATACAATTACACATTCGAGCATTCAGGCGCTCAGCGTTAAGCAGACCCTCTATTCTCCAGTTTCCCTATTTAACAGGGTCCCTGGGTTTTCCAGAAGGTCCCCATCCCCTGTGGAGGCGGTGAACCAGGCAGCCTTTGAGGAGCCCAACCATCACAGCCCAGGCCAGGCTGGGGGCGGGGTGCCGAGACTGCGCAGCTCTTTGAAGATTCTCGGTAGTTCCTTCCCAGCTAGCGCAGGCGCAGGCCCTGACCTCTTAACAAAGAACAGGTTCTGCAGCCGCCCCTCCCCCGCTGGGGGGGGAGGTGGAGGGACCACGTGACCTTTGGAAGCATGCGCTCGCCAGCCCTCTGGGAGCCTGGCTGGGAACCCGGCAGGAGAGTGGGCGGGGTAGGGGAGGGGGAATTGAACGGGGTGGGGAGGAAGGGGCGGGGCTGTAGCTGGAATGCACACCGCTCGAAGAGGAAGAGAAGGAAAAAAGGAGGAGGGAAGAAAAGGGGGGGGGAGGGAAGAAGAGCGAAGGTGGGGGGCTTGGCTGGGAGGGAGGGTCTGGGAAATGGAGGAGGAGGGGCAGGCTTGGAAAGTGAAAAGGATGGGGAGAGGAT
The DNA here is from genome assembly GCF_943737965.1 of Phodopus roborovskii. Classification (NCBI taxonomy): domain Eukaryota; kingdom Metazoa; phylum Chordata; class Mammalia; order Rodentia; family Cricetidae; genus Phodopus; species Phodopus roborovskii. Next base: position 21,466 of record NW_026126003.1, on the reverse strand, counting down.
GGAAAATAGAGCCGGAAGGAGGGTAGATGGGAAGTGAAATGGAGGGGAATGGGAAGTGGAGGAAGGAAGGAAGGAAGAGGAGGAAAGTGGGGGGGGTCATTGGCGGAGGAAGGCTGGGTCAATAAGAAGGGGGGGGGAATGGGAGAAGGGGTGGGGCACTTCACTGCGGAGACTTATTAAGATGCAGTTGACAATTTTTTTTTAAAAAACAGACTGTATAAATGTTCAGTTTCCTTTTAAACCCAAGCAGACAATGTTCAAACACGTCAGATTTCTGTTTCGGAATGCAAATGAAAACACGCCCAGTTTCTGGAAGGCTTAATTAAGAACTTAAGAAAACAGATTTACAACACAGCTGTATTAGGGCGGATTCTAGACTCCTACCAAAGGTCTTGAGTTTTCCTTTTACTTTTTTACTTAAAAAGAGAACATTGTTTGGCATAGGTCTTCCTTGAATTTAACAGAAACTACTGCTTTAAAAACAAACAAACAAACCCTCAAAATGCCAATCACGTTTTGTGTGTGCTGGGGGTGGTGGACAGGAATGGGCGGATGAGGAGATAGTATCTCAGACTCTCTTAAGTTTGCTCACCCTGTCCCTTCACCATAAAGAAACAGTCCCAGCCCTCCCCAAACTCGCCTCAATTACAACACAAACCAGAAACAAAACAATAACAACAACAATAACAAAAAAACCTAACAAACAAACCGAAAACCAAAACACAAAGACCAAAACTCCAAATAGTACAATGCCAGCTAAATAAAATAACAACCCCTTCACATGAAAAATTTAACCCCTCTCCTAACTGGACACAGCCACTTTCTTACTCCATGCCAGCTTTGGAGGGTATTTTCTGCTTCTTGTTCCTGGGATAGAGAGATATACAAGTCTTTTAAATGTCATTCTGTGCATACAACTTAAAAGATGGCCAGGTGCAAACTGGCAAGTGTAGTTCACCATCTGTTACCAGTGCAGCAGCCAGGCTAGCCAGCATCTCCTTGGGCACTGTGTGTGTTGCTCTGCTAATGATAGTGCTTCCGTGGTAAAACTGGATCCCTATGAGACTACAGGTGACATTGCTCAATCTTAATGGTCAGTGCAAAAAGGCATGTTTGTAGAGACATCCCATCTCCCAAGGTAGTCTGTTTTGCCTTGGGCGGACAATTTCATGAAGGAGAGACTCTAGGCAGGAAAGAACAGTGGGCTAAGGCTGTAACAATTTCCTCATTTCCAATCCTATAAAGCACAGTTTTCCCCTTGGCAGACCCCTCAATTTCCCATGGGAGAGAGGCTGCCCCTTGCTGTGTGTGCTAATAAATACAGTGCTGTCTGTTGAAGGTCAGACTCTGCTTTCTGCATTCTGTCTTAGAAATCTTACAACTGAGGCTGCTGGATGCCAGACCCACCAACTGCCCTAGTTAGGCAGCAGTCAAATTTTTTGTTGCACAGTCATGGAGGATAGATCAGGGCAGAGTAAATCATGCCTGTAATTCTAGTGCTCAGGAGGCAGAGGCAGGATGATATCTGCCAGTGTGAGGTCAGCCTGGGCTGTGGGTGTGAAACCCTGACTCAAAAAACCCCAAACATGACAGTTGTGGATGATGGGTTGAAGATGAAAGAATCACCAGGAATCCTTTAGAGAATGGCCCCTCCTCCTCTTGTAGATACCAGCTTCCCCTCATGTTTCATGTTGTTATCCCCACCGGTCGAGAATAAGACCACTACTATAATTTAAAGCCAAATTTGAAGCAAGCTTTAATTAAATACTGGCCTAGTGGATGGCCTCTGACGAGTTCCATATCTGAGTTTCCAGAATCAAGTTTTTCAGGGGCTTAAGTATTTCCCATCAGGTTCATTCAGGGGCAATTGTACATCCTTACTTATTTCTTGCATGTGAACCTACTGTCCTCATGTGAGAGCTTTGCGGATTTTTGTTTGTTTATGAGACAAGATTTTTCTATGTAACAGTCCTGACTGTCCTGGAACTCACTTTGTAGATTAGGTTGACATAGAACTCAAAGAGATCAGACTGTTTCTGCCTCCCTAGTGCTGGGACTAAAGGCATGAGTTACTATTCCTAACTTTGAGATAGTCTTATATAGCCCAGGGTGGACACAAATTTACTATATGGTTGATGACCTTGAACTTCTTCCTGTCCCCTTCAGCTTCTACCTTTTAAGCCTAATAATCCACTGATTAACCCAATTAAAATATATGAGTCTTTTATTGATTGGAGATGAAGAGCAAGCTCATGCCTCAAAGTCTCTTGGTGCCCAAGCTCAGCGGTATAGCGTTTTTAAAGGTAAAAACCACAAAGACAAAGACCATAATTTACATCAAAGTCAGATGAGGGTCAGAGTGACCTTGAAACATTCATTTCTGGCAGAACATAGTAATTATTTTAGACATAATGACAATTATTTTTGACTTATAATATTCCAGTTATTTTAGTTTATGTTAACTTTGTGTAAACATTAATTATTCTGGATAATACATCTGGGCCATAGTCAAGGTCATGGAAATCTGAACTATGTTGCCAAGCCAACATGACTGTTGGAAGAAGGGAGCAGAGGGTTGAGAACTGTCTAAATAGACACAAAATGGAGTCAGGGACAAGATGGAATTACCTTAGTCACTTCAAAGGTGGTGGGATTGCAGGTGGCCATCACCACATCCAATTTATGAGGTGTTGATGATTGAATCCAGGGATTTTTGCTTGCTAGGCAATCACTCTCTTTACTGAGTTTTGTTCCCAGCCTTCATCATCATTGTCATCACAGGACAGGCTTTCTCTCTGTGTGTTTCCTAGTCTTGTTGTCTTCTGTTGCTGCTGTTTTGAGACAGTTCCAGGTAGCCTTGGCTGTCCTGGAACTTGGTATGAAGACAAGCTGACTTCAAATTCACAGAAAGCTACCTACCTCCTAACCTCATTCCATACGAACACTGTTCAGATACTACTTCATTTTACTTTAATCATGTCTTTTTTATTGTTTGCATTTGAGACAGAGTCATAACTACATAGCAAAGGCTGTCCTCAAATTTGGGATCCTTCTGTCTTAAATTTCCAAGGTATAGTGATTGATTCCTGTTATCTCAGTGTGTAGGATGTAGATGCAGGGGGATCAGAGGTTCAAGGTTAGACTAGGTTACATTTGGAGTTAGAGGCTTAGTAACTTTTCTGTTGTCATGATGAGACACTGTGCCCAAGACAACTTATAAAAGAAAAAAATTTATTGGGGCTCTCTGTTCTAGAAGGTATGGAGCATGGCAACAGACAGGCATAGAGTGAGGGAGCTACTAACTTGGAATGGTATGTTTGGGCTTTTGAAGTCTCAAATCCAACCCTAGTGACAATCTATTCCAACAAGGCCACACTTCCTAATTCTTTACCAAACTACCATCAACTGGGGATCACACATTCAAATATATGAGCCTATGGAGGTGCTTAGCCTGGGTTTTATGAAACTATTGTAAAATAATGCACTAAATGTCCCAATACTGGAGTCATGAATGTGTACTATGAAGCTGACCCTTAACTACATCTTTAAGGATTCTTTCTAAATACAGCAACATTGCAAGGTAGTAGGGGGTTGAATTTTAGTGTAACACTTCCAAGGCTTGATAAATGAAGTAGAGAGGAAACATGGAGGAAACCTCTCAGCTGTGGGGCACACAGACCTCAAGGAATTAGGAAGATGGAGACATTAGGTGACCTCCATTTAACAGAGCAGGGGCCCTATGAACAGCTGGGCTTGAGGGGTTTGTAGGATAGGTGCAGTATTAATTCTCTTTTCTGGGTCATGAGATTGTGTTTTAAAGAGATTACCTGTCTGTTTCAGCTTCCCATTAGCCTGAGGGACAGCTGACAAATTATTCCCGTGTAATGCCTTTCTGGCTGGAGAAGCATCTTGCTAATATCTGTGTCCCCCGAGCTGAGAATATTTGGGGCACTGAACAAGGATTGCTTGGCATATTGATAGAATGAGTAAAACAAATTCATTGTGCAGGTTTTGAGGACAGAAATCATCTTCTTTGACTGTGTCAGAGACTTCAAAGACTGTTTATCAAAAGCAGTATCTTTTGTGATACTATTGATAATTTGATTTTTTTAATTTAAAATGTTTGGTTTTTTTCCTCAGTTGTTTTCATGTTCAGATATATAATAAGAAGTGTCAAGGCTAGGGAATATTCAGATTTGTGGGTATTTCCCAACAAGGCATGGCCAGAGGCTAATATCTTTTGGGATCCTTGTGACTGACTTTTGCTTTGTTTAGTTCCTATGGCAGTGGTAGCTAATTCTAGAGTACCTTTGAATGTGTACACATATCAGCCCTATCTGAATAGAAGTGTCAAGGGTGAGCTGAAGCATGGGTTATGGAAACATTTTTGGATTTGTTACTTAGAATCAACTTGGGGCAGTAGTCTTGATCAGATGAAGGCAAAGTTGATCTTTTGGGTTCTGGAGCCTTCCATGGAGTTGGTGAACTTTCCCTCTCCAGTTTGAGAGCAACATCTCAGAGGCACTGTGAAGCATAAGGGCACATTATATGTTCACTGAATTGTGCCAACAGTAATCTATTACAGGAAGCTGCTAGATATGATAAAATCTGGGCCCATCCCATCTTTTTACCTAACCATTAAGAGTGCTTGTTTGCCAGGCAGTTGGCACAGCCTTTAATCCCAGCACTTGTAAGGCAGAGGCAGGCAGATCTCTGTGAGATTTGGGCCAGCTTGGTCTACAAAGCGAGTCCCATGGTAACTAGGGCTGTTACAGACAGAAACACTTCAAACAAACAAAAGTTTGCTGTTCTTGCAGAAGACCAAAGTTTGGTTCCCAGAATCCATATTGGGCAGATAATAACCTCGTGTAACTTTAGCTCCAAGGGATCAGATACCTGAAGAGGGCATCAGCTTCCCTGAAACTGGAGTTATAGATGGTTATGTCTTTAGACTGGCCTTGAACTCATGACAGTCCTCCTGTCTCATCCTCCCAAATTCTGGGATTTATAGATGTTTTTGCCCCTCTTGACGAAAGACTAGTTTTCCTTGGCGTTGCACTAGGCTATCATTTTCACGCCCTGTGATCTGGAGCTCTGGGGTGGCTCAGACAAGGCCAGAGAACATAACACATGCCTCTGCCACAGCACATTGTGAAAGGAAGAATCCAGGGCCCTTCATCCTCCAAAGACAGCCAGATCTGGGCTTTCAGTTGAATTCTTGACTTAGAGTTTTGTTTTTGTTTTGGGGGTTGCTAAGTAGGTGCAGACAAATTCCCTCACAATAAAACTACTTCTGAATCACTTCTCAAAACCAAAGATCGCCCTGAGGCATGGAGACTCACTATGCTTAGTGGTGAAAAGGAAAGGAGCTTACTAGCACTTAGATCTAGCACAGTCTGAAGGCTACTCAGGAGAGATTTGGCTATGTGAGCTAATGTGTTCCTTTTATTTTTCTCACATTTAATTTAGGTTTCTAATACTTGTCACTGAAAAAACAATACCATGTGGACTGAAGCTAAAATAACAATGTTTCCAGTTATCAAAAATGTTTCTAGGTACTAAAATATAGATCATTTAGATATCATGATAGAATTTCATTTTAAATGAAAATGTCCCAGATCTATGTGGCAATTATGAGTCTGTGTAAGTTTTACTGTCTATTCAATGTCTTTTTGGACTATGAGAAATTTTAAGAGAACAATCAGAGTAATAAAATAACAATTCTGCTATAAGTCAAACTCCACCCCCCATGGAAATCTGTTTTGTTGAGATTTAAAATTGTGTTTTAATATTTTTGGAGCCACAATGCATTTTCACTCTTCCCTCTCTTTTGTTTCCCTATTGCAACAAATGACCTATGCACACAAAAGAGCCTTCCAGAGAAATGTGCATCCTAATGACCTAGTCATACCCCCAAGTCAAGAAGCAGAGGGCTGCCAGCTGTTTACCAGAAAGCTGTTATGATTAGCTCCATGATGCTGGGACATGCAGGAAGTTCACAAGATGGGTCGTGGTGGTGGGGAATCAGCTCCTGTTTGTCCTGATTGCTTTTCTGCTACTGTGATAAAATAGCTGGATGAAAGCAATGGAAAGGACAAAGAGTTTGTTCTGGCACAGTTTGAGGGTATAGTCACAGTGGCAGGAGCATTTTGTCAGTAGTCAGGAAGCAGAGACAGATGAATGCTGATGCTCAGCTCACTTTCTCCTTTTTTATCCAGGTCAGGATTTGAGCCAATCTAGATAATCCCTCACAGGTGTGCCCAGAGGGTCATCTCCTAGGTGATCCTCAATCTGCCAAGTTAACAATCAGTACTATTCAGTGTGCAGTGTCCCTCTCAGCTGAAGCCACAGTTTGCATTCAGTGTGACTTTGCTGCCACACATTTATCCAGTAGAGAGTATGTTCTGTGGCCAATGCTTACTGTAGGGAACTATGGAAGCTGAACAGACAAGCAGAGACCTCCCAGTGGAAACAAACTGATAAGTTAAGTATTGCTCTTCTCAGAGGCATGAGCTTCACCAAGCTATGCCATCTGCCTTCCTTGGTTGACATCCAAACCTGCCAAAGGCTGTTTTAAAAAAAAACTGTACAACCTGGTGAAATGGTGTTATGACACGGCTGTGGGCTTCAACTGTAGCTGTGTCTCAAGAAAGTAAACAGGTGTATGTGTTCCTTGGAGCACACCATGTTACCATAGGTGTCAACAGTGGGTGATCCACAGCCCCTCCCAACCCTGCTGCACCCCTCCATAGGGAGGTCATTAGGCTGGTAGTCCTTTTATCTCTTAGCTTAGTGACCTTGACTCTTTTTTTTTAGATTTATTTATCTATCTTCTTTCTTTCTTTCTTTATTTTATATAACCAAGTCCATTGAAATGAAAACAAACATTTATAGACAATATTTGGGAATTTGGGCGTCGTTCTTTCCAAACTACTTCCTGCTGGTAAGGGGCACTCTGTCATGGGGGATTTGAAGAAGATTCAGAAATCCTGGCTGTAGTCTGTAAGGCTGCTTTGTCCAGCTGTTTTGAATGTAGGATCACCTGGTACTCTGTTTCAGGTGGTCTGTTGATCAAACCACATTAGTCTGGAAGGAATCCACAGCTTTTCATTTTCTGTGGAAAAAAAATAGAAATCCTTTTCCCCAGTAACTTGTCCTTGAACTTAAATTTTGGAGTCAAAGCATTTTTTTAAATTTAATTTATTATTTTATAAGTTGATCCCAGTTCCCTCTGGCTTCCTCCCTCCCTCCCTTTTATCTTCTCTGCCCTCTCACATGCACACTAACCACCCTCCCCTCCCATCACTCCACCCCAATTCCATATGTAGGGGAATGCCATCCAGTTGGGTGACCTTGACTCTTATATGCATCCATGACCATTTATGTATTTACTTGGTTGGTTTTTCAAGACAGAGTCTCTCTGTGTATCCCTGGCTGTCCTAGAACTGGCTCTGTAGACCAGGCTGGCCCGGAACTCACATAGATCCACCTGCCTCTGCCTCCGGGTACTGGGATTAAAGGCATGAACCACTTGATGGGAGATGCCATTATATATATATATATGTTTCTCATACTGGTTAATAATAAAGCATTGTTGGCCAATAGGAAAGGAAGATAGGAGGGACTAGGAGACAAGGAGGAAATAGGAAGTAGTAAAGAGGAGTCAAGATGGAGAGTCTGGAGAGAGCAGTATGCGGCAGCCGGCTCCTGGTAAGAAGAACACGTGGACATACATAGATTAACACAAATGAGTTAATATCTAAGGCAGAGCTAGCCGATAAGAAATTAGTACCTGGCCAACAGTATAATATCAAATACATAGTCTCTGTGTGTTATTTGGGGCTGGAGCGGCAGCGGGACCAGTACTCGTTACAACCACTATCACCCATCTCATTTTTAAATGTAATTATTTATATTTTCATTTATGTATGCAATGTCTTCCTCCCACTCCTGCTGATCTCCCCAGCTAATTGCTTGCCTACGTTTATGTCTTCTTTGTGCAAATCTTGTGCAAGTGGTTATAGCCATTCAGAAGACATTATGTATGTCACAGCACTCTGCTTTTTCCCTGTCCTCCAGCACCTACATTCTTCTACCCCCTTTTCCATGATATTCCATGATGTTCCCTGTGTCTTGGAACAGGCAATACAGATCTTCTCTTTAGGGTAGAACATTAACAATCCTTTATTGTCATGCTCAGTTATGAGTCTGTGCCTTAACTGTAACCTACTACAAAAACAAGGCAAATACTGTGAGTCTAAGCATATAACAATATGTGTTTAGAAAGCAGTTTGGCTAAGTATTCATTTAGCTTAATATCAGAAGTAAGTTCCCTCCTAAGGACTGTGACATCTACAGCAATAAGTTTACAGTACTAAGTATGTATTTATTTCTATGGAGTAGGTCTCAAATCTGATTAGGAAAGTGGTTTGTCACTCCAAAAACACTGTGCCACTATTGCACCAGTGGGAATATCTTGCGGGCAGATTGATGTTATAGTATTAAGGATCCTCAGATGGGTAAGATAGTTGGTGACTTTTCTCCCCTAGTAGCATTTTACAGCACTATATGAACCCTAGCTGGTAGGGAAGGACATCCAGCTCACTTTCAGCTTGATTTTTTGTATGACTTCAGGAGTAGGGTATTAACCTAAAAGAGAAGTAACATGCACTTTGGGGATGGCTCAGTGGGTAAGAACATTTGCTGCACAAGCCTGCAGACCTGAATTTGGGTTTGCAGCACCCACATAGAAAGCTGTGTGTATTCATGTCTACAACCCCAGCACTGTGGAGGGTGGAGACATCAGGAATTGCTGGGGCTTGCCGACCACTTACTTTGCCCCCAGGTTTAATGAGAAACCCTGTCTCAAAAAAGAAGGTTATACACCAGGACATCTGACATCAGTCTCTTGGCCCCTTTGGGTGCACATGAAGGCATGCATCACCACACATATGTGTATATACCAAACATATATGTATACACCCTCTCCAATAATAAATCAAAGCAAGAAGTGCATTCTGGGAGCTCTGGAGGCCATGAGTCTGAAAGCCAAGTGTGTACAGGCTTGCTTGTGTGGGAATAAATCTGCCCTATACCTCCCTTTTAGCTTTATCTGTTTTGTGAGACTTAAGACTCAGCTGTGTTTTTACAGAGCCTTTTTGTCATTCTGTCTTAAATGCTCACCTCTTTTTCTTGTGTGGGTAAGTGCCATCTACTCAATGCAGGGTGCACCAAAATATCACATCTCCATAGATTCTTATCTTAGTCACATCTATAAGACTTCATCTAGATCAGGGTGTGTTCTGAGGTCCTGAGAGGACTTGGATGTATGTTTGGGGAGCTGTCATTCAATCTCCTACATACATCTGTATCACCTAATTTTACTGATGCTGGGATAAAATGCTTTGGCACAGACAACTTAAGGGAGAAAGGGCTATTTTGGTTAACAGTTCAAGGGTACACAATGTTGGGGAACTCTGTAAGGACTCAGGCATTATTCTGGCCTGCCCCTGTCACCTGGCAGAATGCACTCAGGCAGAACTCTGGTCAGCCCAGAGTTCCATGTCTACTAGGTGCAAGCAGGTGTTAAGGACCACTTTAAAAGACAGATCCTGCCTACTTACACTCTCTTTCCTTCTGTTCCCCTGGGGCAGACAGGACTTTTTCTGTCTCTCTCTTCTGTCCTCTCCCTGTTTCTGTGTCTTTTTACCTATTTTTACCTTTTTTCTCTTCCCTTGCCCATTCCCTTCCCTTTCTAATAAAACTCACTTAAAAGCTCTGTCTGCCTGCTGTGTTTGTCCCCTGCCTTGGTCACCCTGGCTTGCCATGGAATCTGTCTAGGTCCCCCACGAAGGGTCCTGCTAGCCCTTTACCATAACAGCTAGTAAGCAGGATCTTGATTGGGTATAGTCAGGAGGCAGAGAGTGAAAAATGTTCAGCACACATTCTACTTTTTATTTGTGTGGCAGGTAAGACTGGTCTTTCCACCTCATTTAATCTAATCTAGATAATCCGTTTAGGATGTGGCCAGAGGCTGGACTCCTAGGTGATTCTAGGTCTTATCAACTTTGTAATCAGCATTAACCATCACTGCCTTTTTGCTCAAAAAATCCCCAGTGGTATTCAGACTTAGACTAAAAATTGGGCCTAGTCTTAACCTGATCTCCCAGCATCTCAGAAGCCTCAGAGCTGCAATGCAGCTAACGCACGTCTATTCTTTGGTTGTTTTCAAAACACGCCTTGCCATAAGTTACCTTTAAGTAAGAACACAAAATCCTTTCAGGCTGGAGACGTAGTTCAGTGCGTAAAAGTATGCACCTAGCTTGCATGGGGACCTAGATTCACTGCCCATCATCCTCCTACTCCAGATAGAGAGAGCTAAAAAGCAAATAAACAAGAGCACGATGCAGAAAGTAAATAGGTCAGGCATTATCTCTAGACAAATCAGCTGCTGCAACAGAAATTCTGGGTTGCTAAAGGTACCTGCCGTTGAAAAGGAAAAGAAAGCAAAGTCATCTTGAAAACATTTAGTTGCTTTTGAAAATACCAGTTATTGTTTATCTTTTCATGGAAATCCCAGACAATTGTTGGGCCAGATGGTGCAAACCTGTAGTCCGACCTACTTGGGAGGCTGAGGGAGGAAGAGGAGTTGTGCCCAGGAGTTCAAGATCTGTGTGTTCACGGAGGCCCGAGGTTGAACTACAGTGTTTTCCTTTATCTCCACCTTATATTTTGAGACAGGGTCTCTCATGGAACCTGACATTCACTGATTCAGCAAGACTGGCTGGCCAGAAACCCCAAGAAATTGTTCTGGCTCTGCCTCCCAGGTCTCTAATTCAGGCGTGTACTCCGGATCCTGGCTTTTCATATAGGTGTTGGGGAATCCAAACTCAGGTGTTCATGTTTATGCAGCAGACACTTTACCCACTGAGCCATCACCAACCCCCCAACACACACACACACACACACACACACACACACACACACACACACACACAGTGCCTTTATGCTTTTTGTTTAAAGTGAGCTTTCTGGTTTATTGGATAAAGGGATCCCAAAGTGGATGTGCCCTGAGGAGAATGACACTAAGAAAGGATACAGATTCAAAACTCAGGGATTGTGACAAGTGGCCAAAAGTCTCTGCAGTTCTAGACTATTTACAAGTTTTCCTGAGCCTGGTATGATGCCGTATGTTTGTAATGCTTGCCTCAGGAGACTGAGGCAGGAAGATTGTCAGTATGAGTCCATATTGGGGAACATAGCTTAGGTGGAGCTACAGGGGAATTTCAGGCCAGTCACAGAGTGGGACACTGTCTGAAACAAAACAAAACATCCCCAAATAATGAGTCCTATTGACATACTATGAACTGGAGGTATATGTCAAAATGGTAAGAACATTAAAATGAGAACATCCTGGAAACGCTAGATAGTATGGAATTCTTTCAGCCTTTCCCTGGCTTTGTAATGCTCAGACCGTTCAAATCTTTCTTCAGATTAAAAGATAGCTCTCATTGTGTTCAGCACTGCCTTCTGAGCAATTATTAACTGTCTGGTTGATGTGGCTCCGAAGCTTGAGCAAGAAAATAAGCTGCCCAGAGAATGACCTAACAGTTCTCCCTTCTTTCTTTGACAAAGTTTCTCCCATATACGCTTTCAAAACGAGTAAAAAGAAAAACACACAATTGAGCTTCTGCTAGATCATTTCCTTCTGTGATTTTTGAAGGGTTCTTACTTGCTCACATTGTGCAGAGAACCTTGACATTGATGGTGTCACTAGATGATTCACTAGCCTTCTCAGAGCCCCAAGACTTTAGAACTCAGTTGCTCTCCTTCCTGATGAGACATGTCTGCTACTTAGAGTCCAATTTCTACCCTGTGCTTTGAAATCTGTGACATATTACTTGACAGGAAAACATATCCAGAAAGTTCTGTGTTGGAGAGCACTGAGCTGAACCACCAAATTTTTGGAGACAGGAAACAAGTCACAAAACTTGCTTCTTACAGCTTGAGTTTCTAAGTGGATTTTTTTTTTTTGGAAGTTAAACTATTCTGTGTTTTCTCATATATTTCCCTGGAGTGCTTCATGTCAGTGCTTGCAAAAAGGATTCACTTATGTTTCATGGATGCACTAAGGAGGTGGCAGGTATTTTTCTGTGTGCAGGAATAAGGGAGCTCTGATTGCAGATGTTCACTGAGGCCTTTAATCTGCTGTGGAAGGTTCTTGGTGAGACAAAACCTGTCATATCAATTGTACAATAGAAATAACTGTATACAACATGTAAACAAATGGGCTGTATTAGTCATGGTTCTCTAGAAGAACAGAATTTATAGAATTAATACACACACACACACAACCGCACACATTCACATGTATGGTACGTACATACATACATACATACATGGGATGGGATGGGGCTTATTAGAGTGGCTTACAGGCTGTGGCCAGGTAGTCCAACAATGGCTGTCTACAAAGGGAAGGCCCAAGAGTTCAGTAGTTGTTTAGGCCATGAGGTTGAATGCCTCAGCTTTTCTTTAATAAATACCAGACTCCCCCAAAATTAGGCTCTAATGCCAGTGCAGAAATGGACTTGCCAGGGAGATTGAGAGCAATGAAGCAAAGATAAGTAGTTCCCTTGTTTCACATTCTTTATATAGTCTTTTTATAGTCTGTCAGCAGAAGATGTGGCCTAGACTAAAGGTGGTTGGTTCCTCCCACCTCAAAAGATTTAGGTTAGCCGGGTGTTGGTGGTGCACACCTTTAATCCTAGCACTCCAGAGGCAGAGGCAGAAGGATCTCGAGACCAGCCTGATCTACAAGACCTAGTTCCAAGACAGTCTCCAAAGCTACACAGAGAAACCCTGTCTCGAAAACAAACAAACAAACATAGATTAAAAGGGGATCTTCTCATTTGAAATAATTTTTTTTAAAGTCCTTTACAGATGTACCCAGCCACTTGATTTGGGTTTATTCAGGGTTAGAGAGCAAGAATATATATTATATATTGAATTAAAATAAACACTTTTCTTTTGGGACAGATCCTCTTGTGATCATCTGCTGGTCTTGGCTCCATATGTAATCCAGGATGACCTTTAGTTCCTGATCCTCTTGCCTCCACTTCCCAAATGCTGGGTTATAGGCATGTACCACACAGCCTATTTACAAAGTGTTGGGGATTAAACTCAGGACTTTGTTTATGCTAGGCAAGCACTCTACCAATGAGATTCATTCTCAGCTCAAGACAATTTTTCTAAAGGGTCAATTTCCCCAAGTTGTTCAGCTAGTAAAAAATAAGTCTTTGTAGCTGCCGCCTGTCTAGTAGTTATGGGTAAAGAAGAAGGGGATGTGGATACAGCTCTGTGGTAGAGAGCCTGCTTAGCATTAGCCAGGCCCTGGCTTCCATCCCCAACACCACAAAACAAACCAATAAACCCCAATAAAAAAAAACCACCTAACACAAGTGATAGAAAGAGATAAAGGAGCCATGATAGAGGGTTTGGGTCATTGATACAGTGAAAGGAGAGGATTTTCCTAAAGACTTGTTGAAGTGCTAAATCTCTTCTTTCCTCACCCAATTACCGTGGTTTTTTTTTTTTTTTTTTCTACTAAGACCTGGTTTCTTGTCATTCAGAAGAGCTGTCCTGAGATGTCACAGCTGTTCACAATCATGTTTAAACAAAACAAAACAAAACACAACAAACCCCCCCCAACCTAACAAAATACAGAGATATATTTCTTAGAGATATAGTGGGGGAGTTTTGACATAGCAGAAAGTGAAATCCCAGGAAAATTTTAAATTGAAGTTTGATTTATCACTGGCTTCGTGCTTTCTCCTCAGTACACAGGGAAACAGGAAGCAATTTATGCCCTATGAGTTTTGCAGCCTGTGAATCATGTAGCAGCATCACTGTCCAAGTTGCATTTTGTTTCATTTCAAAAGTAAAAGTTTCCAACTCATGACTTGTTCCTTCAAGGAAAATGTGGATGTAAGTGTGTGTGTGTGTGTGTGTGTGGGGGGGTGTTCTCTTTCCTGTCTCCTTCTTCAGTGTTGTCAGAAGGATAGACATTCTACTGAAAGGAAATTAAACTGACTTACTGTGTGCTTACACTTGATATATATTTCTCTTAGCATGTGACGTACATATAAACATATCCTTTGAGCATATAAAATTATCCTTTGAGCATTGCTACCACATAGAATTCTTAGGAAAATATGATAATAAAACGTTTAAGAACAAATTTGGGTTCATTTCATAGTAAAAATATGCATTGTAGGAATGACTTTCCAATCAATTATCAGTGTGGTAATTCCCCATAAGTAGAATGATTTATAAATTATTTGCTGTGTTTTAGAAATTGATAGATTAAAAAATGCCACCTTTGTCAAAATAACGCCTTAATGTTTTCTAGGGACATCTCAGTTACAATTTCAGGGGCTCCCAGTACTTTTCCTCAAATCTGTCCCATCTTCTGACAGTCCAGGCAGGGACTTCAGGAAGGAACAGCAGCTGACAGCCTCTGGTGTAATTGCTCAGGAACTTTTCTATCTTTTCTTTTTGACAGGGTCTCTCTTTGGCCTAGAATGTGCCAATCAGGCTAGGCTGGCTGGCAAGTGAGCACTAGGGATCCATCTTGACTCTGCCTCTCTAGCACTGGTCTTATGAAGGTGCACCACCATATGCAGTTCTTCCCTCCCGTTGCCTCCCCTCTCCTTCCATTCCCTCCCTCCCTTCCTTCCTTCCTTTATCTATGTGTGCATATGATGGATATGTGGATATGTGTATGAGTATTTCCATGTGCATTCTTGTGTGTGAAGGGGAGCATGCATGTGGCATGGCGTGTGTGTGTGTGTGTGTGTGTGTGTGTAGAGTTCAGAGTACAACCTCAGGTGTGGGCCCTCAACTTTCACTTTAAGACAGGTCTCTTTGCTGTTTGCCCCTGCACAGGCCAGGCTACCTGACTTGTGAGTTTGTACACAGCTGCTTTCCATAACTTAAAGGATTCAGATCCTCATGCTGCAGGACAAGAACTTCACTGACTGAGTCATCTTCCCAGACCAGAACAATCTATAGTTGAGAAAAAATTTTACTGTTCCCTATGTTTTCCTTTATAATCAAGTCACTGGAATTGGCATCAATGTATATCAAAACACTTTACTGTCATTGAAGACAGTTTCTTTTTTATGATAATGTTTTTAAATTTAATTTTAAAATAAGTGTGTTTTACATGTCAATTTCAGTTCCCAAACCCTCCCCTGTTCCTCCCACCAACCCCCATCCCATCCCCTTTCTGCTCCCCAGGGAGGGTGAGGCCTTCCATGGGGGATCTTCAAAGTCTGTCACATCATTTGGAGCAGAGCCTAGGCCCTCCCCCCATGTGTGAAGATAGTTTCTTTACATATCATTGCAACCTGAAGACATCCCCAGCTCTGAGATGCTCACTCAAATAGCAGAGCCTGCTTTAAACAAATGTCTATAAGGCAAAAACCTTGAGTCTAAATTTATGCTGAGATGTGGAATGGAACAGATTGGGATAGGTTCCTAAGCACTGCTTGGGTGGTTCCTTTGGTAGTGTCAGTGTCAATTATATCTCAGCCTGGATTCCCAGCCTTGGATGAGGTCTCAGGAGAACTGTGTAGTATAGTGCCCAGTAGGAGTTGCATTGTGCATGCTAAACCTGATACAATCCAAGTTTTTCCATCACTTGCTTGCTAATCAGGTTCAAAAGGTACTGTGTAAATCCTTTGCTAAGTTAGTAAAATATCAAGAAGAATAATTATTGAGTGTAAAAAAAGCAAGAGAAAAGACCAGTAGGAGTAGTTCAAACTTGTTTGCAGTATGGCATGTTAAATCTCCTTTTTCTTTATTGAGGGCCCTGCATAGTTCTGCCTCACTCCCCCCCATTCGGTTTCTGATAGTGAGCTGGGGTGCAGGAACAAACATCCTCAATTCCTTAAAGTTGACATCGTGTGTGTGTGTGTGTGTGTGTGTGTGTGTGTGTGTGTGTGTGTGTGTTGCTAGTCTATGCATTCCTGGTGAAAGTCCAAGGTTGATGTTGGGAGTCTTTGTCTATATATGTTATATATGTCTGTCTTTTTTTTTTTTTTTTTTTGTTGTTGTTGTTGAGGCAAGGTCTCTCACTGAACCTAGAGCTCACTGCTTCAGTTAGGCAGACCATCAGGCCACCAGGGATCTGCCTGTCTCTGCTCCCATGAGCCTGTGCTTCAGTTACTGATACACACCCCACATGCAGTGTAGGGCAAAGGTGATCTGAACTCAGGTCCTCATGCCAGCAGAGGTAACACATTCGTTCACTGAATCATCTGCCCAGCCCCCTAAGATTATCTCTTGCTCAGGTTATCTGCTGCCACCTGTTGGTCCCAACTACCCTGTTCATCATACCCATGTGGGAATTGAAGTCCATGGGGATGAGGGAGAAATGACAACCCCAATGGGCGCCTAGGGCAGCCCCCTAGAACTTAGTCTCTCTTACTGTATTAATTACTTTTCTTACTGTTTTGACCAAACACCAGATAAGAGTCATCCCATGTACCCAGGGACATGGTTGAGAAGTGGAGAGGGCCTGTGACTCCACAGAACTTTCTTCTTGTGGGCAGGCACAGGCATGGCAGAGAGGGCAAAGGTGGAATGAAGATGTGAGCCCCTCATTTTCAAAGAATAGTAATGGTGATATATGGCAATACATCATGATAGAAATATCTCTTACAATCTAAGAGACTGGAACTTTGGCTGGACCTTACAGACAGAGTTAATAATACACCTTGAGGTCATTTAAGACTGCTATCCTACTGTGTTTGTTTAACCTGCTGTTAAGAGAACAATGTAGCAATCAACCTTACCTGCCTTGGCTTTCCCATGTGATCAACTTTTACAACCTAAACTAATGCAGAACTGTAATCTTAAACTATGCAATCTTCCGTGACCCTGGCCCAGAACAATGCATGCATATCATTTGCTGAAAGCAGCAATTACAGAGGTTGAAAGTCACCTAAAATGACTAGCTACCACAACTGTTAAACGTAACATTTAGATATTGGCTGATAAATGAAAATGTTTGTAGTATCGTTTGTTATCTTGTCATTTGGAACCAGTGACTTAATCCCTTGTAAAACTGGGTAAAAGATTTCTGTAAATTATCCCTCATTCCTTCCCCCATGTGATGCTTTCTGTGCAGTTCAATAGATAGAGTGATGTTCTTTGTTATGAACACATACATAGGGGCAGATACTAACGCAGACAGAGATTCATAAGTTAGTCTTCAGCAGGCACAGATTCCTATTTATTCAATAGACAGACAAAGGACACAGTCAGCATGATGTAAAGAATTCAAATCTGGACTTGCTCTTGGTTAAATAACTACAAGGGGAAGTGCATTTATTTATGCCCTTAATACAACACTAATGCATTATTTGTAACTTGGTATTAGTCACATGTGGGGATGGTTGCAGTGGTTGGTGGAAGAGAGAAGGACAGTTTTGACCAGTCCTTACATTTGTTTAATCCAAGCATGCATTAATGGACTAAGTGGTAAGAATTAGCCTGTGGGGGACCTTGGTGGATTCCATGGCAGACAAGGGTGACCAAGGTAAGGGACAATCATGCCAGGCAGACAGAGCTTAGTGAAATTATTCTTGTTTCCATATCTCCAGTGCCGGCTGTAGGGCTGTGCCTTTACATGGGTGGTGGGGATCAAACTCAAGTCTTCATGCTTGTGTGGCAAACACTTTCCTGACTGAATAAGCTCACCAGCCCTGAGAAAAGTCATTTAAAAGAAGACACTTGGTTAGTGTTCTGTTCTGTTCCTATTCTGAATGTTTATAACTATGTTAGACCACACCATGGCCAATAACAATATCCCAAACAATTCTGGTATCTCTCTGTATTGATGTGGGATTGATTCTAGGATGCTCAAGCCTTTCACTAAAATGAGGCCTTCTTCAGACCCACACAGCTAAAGACTGAGCCCAACTCTTGGAATCCAGTTGCAGAAAGGGAGGAGTGATAAGAAAAAGGGGACAAGACCAGGCTACAGAAACCCACAGAGACAGATGACCTGAACAAGGGTGAGCTAATGGACCCCCAGACTGATAGCTGGGAAACAATCATTGGACCAACTCAGACCCCCTGAACATGGGTCCCAGTTAGAAGGCCTGGGCAGTCTGAGGGACCTCTGACAGTAACACCAGGACGTATCCCTGGTGCACAAAAGGACTTTGGGAGCACATTCCCTATGGAGGAGGGATACTCCCTTAGCCTAGAGACAGGAGGGAGGTCCTAGTCCCTACTCCAAAAATGACTTGACAGATTTTGATGACCCCTCCTGGAAGGCATCACCCTCCCTGTGGAGTGGGTGGGGAATGGAATGGGAGGGGGTCAGGGGTCATGGGAGGGAGAGGGAACTGGGTTCAATATGTAAAATAAGAAAAAATAATAATGATAAAAATGAGGCCTTCTTTTCTCCCTCTTTCCCTTTTCCCTTCCTCCCTCCCTCTTTCTTCTTTCTTTCCTTCTTTTCTTTTTGAGACAGGGTTTTTTTTTTCTGTGTAGCCTTGGTTGTCCTGGAATGCTCTGTAGACCAGGCTGGCCTCAAACTCAGAGATCCACTTGCTTCTCCCTCCAGAGAGCTGGGCTTAAAGGCATGTGCCACCATACCTAGCCAGCCTAAGATGATGTAATACTTGCATGTAGCCCACCCACATCTTTCTTTTTAAACTTGTTTTGCAATGCTATGGATGAACTCAGGGCTTCACATACACTCTGAACTGTATCTCTAGCCCCATGAGTTAGGTTCCTAGAACCCATATCAGGTAGTTCATAACCACTTGCAATCCCAGCTACAAGGGTCTGATAGCCTCTTTTGATGTTAATGGCACTGTACTCATGTGTATACACACACACACACAACACACACACACACACACACACATACACACACGTGAGCGCGCGCACGCACACACATTGTTTTAAAGAAGTGCTTTCATGAGAATCCTTCACCAGTTAGTCTAAATCAAGTGTTGATGCACAAAATCCCCTCTCACAATGTACCTAGCTCTCAAGATTGACTATGACCAATCACTCTAATTTATGATTGCCACATGGGATTCTGTTTTCACACCTCTTTACTCATAATTTATAAGTGAATGACATTAATTTGGAAACTTGTGATGGTTGATTTTACTGTGCCTTTTCAAATTCTTTAATTTTTGCTTTTAAAATTCTTTTCTAAACAAGATGTATTTGTGTGTGTGTTCGTGCGTGCGTGCATGCATGCACGTGAGTACACGCAGCACAAGTTTATGTATACCACATACAGGAACTGGAGTTATAGGCAATTGTGAGCTGCCTAATGTGGGTGCTGGGAATTGAACTCTGGTCATCTGGAAGAGCAGTAAATGTCCTTATTGCTGAGTCATCTCATTAAACTCCTGCAGATTTATCCTCCTCCTTCCCCTTTCCGTCCTTTTCTCCCTTCCCCTCCTCCTCTTGTGATAGTTTCTGATGCCTTTGCCCTGGACAGTAGCTATACATGGTGAGATACTTTCTCTTGTGTGGGCATACTTTCTTTGTGTGGGATTGTGGCAATGAATTTCAGGAAGCAAGGTTTCTACACCACAGATACTGTGTAGCAACAGCTGTGTGGATGGAAAATTCCAGAGCCTTTTTTGTTGTGGTGGTTTCCATTTTTATATGTGGGAGGAAATGTGTGAGTTACTGGACTCAGCTGTTTCAACATTTACAGAAAGGAGGAGCTAACACTTGCTTGTTGGTTCAAGTAATAGCAAAAAAAGATGTGCTTGGCTAAAAAGGGCTTATGAAATGTACGTATTTTGACCATGCTGTCTTAAACACTTGAGAGACCTCTAAAATATCTTTGGGTTTTAGGCTGGAGATGTAGGTCAGTTGGTAGAGTGCCTGCCTAGCAAACAGGAAGCCCTGAACTCCATCCCCAGTGCTACATAAATCTGGTTTGATGGTGCCTGCTTATAATCACAGAATCTGGGAGGGGAAGGCAGGAAGATCAAGAGTTCAAGGTTCAATGAGCTACATACTGAGTTTAAGGCCAGTCTGGACTATTTGAGAGCTTGCTTAAAAACAACAAACAAAAAGACTGGAACAAATCAACTATGGTGGACAGCATTTAAGAAAGGACACCCGAGGTACACACACACACACACACACACACACACACACACACACACACACACACACCTGTGATCAAAGCTGTGCATCTGTTAGCAACATTTTGTGTTCCCTCCTCACCATCTTTTTTCCCTCATGGCTGACAGATACTTTCTGTATGCTAATTCTCTCACACATTACCTCCCTTTGCCCTGAGTTGTGAAATGAAAAATTGGGAGTCTAGACTTTTTCATAAAGCAAAAAGACATCATGTTAGGATTGCGTGTTTATTTATTGCATACATACAAACAACTAATCCGCTGTTTTTAGAATTCTGTCTTTTCTCATGGGCTAGGCTCTTATTTTGTAGCAACCGTTAGGGTAAGGCAAGGTTGTTTCCAGGCCAGGCCACTGGTGTCTGAGGGCCTGCTGCTTGTAACCTCTAGTCAGCTAGAAACAGGAAGTAAAGGAATGTGTGAAGGATGGGGCAAGACACTTTGGTTTAGGAAAATAGTCCTTAGTTTTGCATGCACTGATCATTTTTACATGCTATGGAAAATCAGTCACATGTCTTGCTCTTCATAGTATTTTATGCTGGGGAGCTTATATAAATGAAAATCACACTACCACCAGCTTTCTTTCTTTCTTTTACTGTTAAGGCAAAACCATATCTCTAATCTGAAAGAAATAAAAGATAGTTTTTTTTTTTAGTTGAATATGAGTGAAAACAGCCTAGGGACATATATTTGAGTTACCCCAAATACCATGTTCCAACATGGTAACATGAAGTTTTTATAGTAGCAGAATAAAGACAAATATACAAATATAAATTGAGACACTTTCAAATACATTGGTGCGACCAGCAGGTAGTTAGGTAGTAGTGAAGAAAGGAAATAGGCCTCAGATGAATGCTATCTGATGACATTCTAAATCTTTGGTGGAACTGACTGGTCTATTTCCTCATTCTAGAAGGACTTACCCAATAATCACAGTAGATGAATATTAGATTAAACACAGTGTCAGACAATTAGCAATGATAAAAAGTGGCTGAAGAGATGATTCAGTTGGTAAAGTGCTTGCTATGCAAGCATGAGGACCTGAGTCCATCATTGGAACCCATGTAAAAACAGCCAGATATAGTGGTCTTTGCTTGTAATCCCAGTGTTGGGGAGATGGAGATGGTGAACTCTGTGGTTCACTGGCTGGCCAGCCTAGCCTAGCTGGTGATCCTTAATTAGAGATCCTGTTTCAAATACACAGTGGATGGCATCTGAGGAATGACACTTGTGGATGGCATACAACCTCTACACATCATACTCCTCTCTCTCTC